>NC_142888.1:108469596-108774354 GCF_051225735.1 Oryctolagus cuniculus
TCATCAAGCTAGATACCTCAAAATGGCTGCAGAATCCAACCACCGAGTAGGAAAACGGAGTTGTGCTATGTTTCTAATCAGCACAATGCTGTACAGGTAGAATTCACCATCAGAGGCAGCCCTCAGGTAAACAGGCTGGACATTCTGAGGCTCTTGAGAAATTATGTGATTGGCTTCTTCAGTGCAACAGTGCTGTGTTTGACAAATCACTCTTGCAATTGTAGTTGTGCCATGGTGGTTCCACAAGCCCTGTGAGTTCAGTTCCATCCTGAGTTCTTGGAATAAGCCTAGTCTGTCATAGGGCAAATATGAATTAAGACGCAAACACTGTGTGGACATGCTGCAACATCCCAATACTCTTCAGCCTAGTTGAGACTGGTGTTTAACAAGGCTGATAAGAAACTGTGTTTCACAATAATGCTGAGGTAATAGGAGAGGTTGTGTGAAAAAGACATCAGAATTTATATATCTGAATTAGGCTTACCCTCATTAAAGAAGTTCCCTGGAAAACTATACATAAACTAAATTTATGTCCTAAAAGTTATTGGGGGGGGGGGGTCGGCACTGTGGCGCAGCGGGTTAAAGCCCCAGCATCCCATATGGGCTCCAGGTCTAACCCCAGCTGTTCACCTTCTGATCCAGCACTCTGCTAGGGCCTGGGAAAGCAGTAGAAGATGGCCCATGTCCTTGGGCCCACGAACCCACGTGGGAGACCTGGAGGAAGCTCCTGGTTTCAGATCAGGCAGCTCCGGCCATTGTGGCCATCTGGGGAGTAAACCAGCAGATGCAAGGCCTCTCTCGCTCACTCTCTCGGTCAACAATGATCTTGAACTATAAATGAAGTTGAGGATGGAAGGTTAACTTGAGGAATATATAGAGCTTGAGAACAGGAAAGAACAGAGAATCGGTTGAAGTTTAAAAATCTTAGAGAGTTTGCCATAATGCCTGATTACAGTTTCCCTCTATTTTTGGGTTTGTACTACAGTGAACTCGTGAACCCCACTCTGAAACCTAAGAAATTTGGCTGAGTTCCAGATGCTGCCTAACTTGGCAGTTTCCTCTTTTTTATTTTCAAAGATTTATTTATTTATTTGAAAGTCAGAGTTACACAGAGAGAGGAGAAGCAGAGAGAGAGACAGAGAGAGAGAGAGAGAGAGAGGTCCCCAACAGCTGGAGCTGTGCTGATCTGAAGCCAGGAGCCAGGAGCTTCTTCTGGGTCACCCACGTGGGAGCAGGGGCCCAAGGACTTGGGCCATCTTCCACTGCTTTCCCAGGCCATAGCAGAGAGCTGGATCAGAAGAGGAGCAGCCAGGACTAGAACCAGCACCCATATGGGAAGCCAGCACTTAAGGCCAGGGCGTTAACCTGCTGCACCACAGCGCTGGCCCGGCAGTTTTCTCTTAAGAAGGTCTCTATGTCTTCTCTCTGGAGTTCTACTTCCAGGCATCCTGCTTTAAGACATCATTCTAACCTTTCACCCGAAATCACTGTCATTTTCCTTAGAGCCAGGCTATCTTCCCCATTCCCTAACCTGGCCACGATGTACAGAAGTGCTAATAGGACAGCTCCCCCTCCCCGTATTGAGACAGGTAGTGTTGGCAACCTTCTTTGCCTGAATCCCATTATGCCTCTTCTTGTCCCACACTTGCCCATTTCAGCTTTCCTCTCCCTCTTTCCTGAGCAGCTGCTGAGATAGCAGCAAGCCATCTGGCCCAAGAAGTGGGGGTTAAGGTACAAATGCAAGCTGGAGCTCTTCTAATCTAGTATGACAGTTTGTACTGATCAGGTTAATGGGGATAATTTCTCCTTGGCTTGTTCAGAGACATGAAAAGTTAATCTGATTTGCTATTAATTACTCTGTCCAATCATTAGCATAATGTTTCACTAAATAGAGCAAATCTATTCACATTGCAGTGGCAAGTGTATCCACCACAGCACAACAATAGGCCAGTTTTGCCTTTTGTGTTCCCCAGGGAGCTGTATCTCCACTGTGAGTAGGACGCGCACTTTGCCACGTTTCTCACCATTGGGGATGGGCTGTTCTGAGCCTCCAGTTCCGTCTGTGGAATCACACACACATATTTGTAAGATGATTGGCAGTGGATTCTGAGTACATTGTGGTTTAGGGAACAGAATGAAACTAATTGGCTCACAAGAAGATTAAATAACCACATCTTGAGTGAGAGCAGCATAATGTTTTATCAAATAAATGCAATGACTTTAGATGGCTCTTTTTCATTCTTTTATCAACAAGTGTTTGTGGAGCAATTATTCAGCATTAAGATCAGTGCTGGGTGATAAGGATGTAGTATTCTAGGAAAATGGACACAAATCTTGCCTTTGCAAAATTATAGATAAGGTAGAGAGTATACGAGTGTATGTGTGTACACACACACACACACACATACACAAGAGAGAGTACTTGTAACAATTCAAGACAAAGGGACTAAAAATAAGTTTATTTTGGTATGCAAATTTTGAAATCCATACATAGTTGTATATATTCACATAATTATTTAAATGCAATTGTGAAGGATTTATAATGAGAGACAGGGTGCTATGATAACATATCACAAAAGGGCTGCATGGTCCCCAAAGAATTAGCCAGATGAAAAGTAGGGTGGCACAGGAGAGAAAGAACAGCATGTGTGAAAGTTCTGATGAGGCAATCTGGTCTGAGGAACTTCCGAAAAGCCAGGGGCAGAGAAGCTCAGAGAGAGAAAGAAAGCGGCAAAAGAGGAGCCCGGGCATTGAGGGAAGAGGTGTAGCTTTGCGGGCCACCCCTGAGCTCCGATGCACTACCTGGCAGGTAATGCAAGTCACTGCCTTGGAACATTTGGGGTTTCCTCCTAAGGGCAATGCGAAGGCATTCAACGTTTCTAGGTTTAATTGATCTTGGGCTAGAAGACATTTAAAAAAAATTCTCAATGACTAACATAGTAAACAAACCCCTTAACCTATTTCAGCAACCTGAACTTGGAAGAAAAAAAAATCCAAGTGTGGATGGAACAGATGAGGCATTTTCCCTCCGCAGCTGCACAGAAGGCTAGGCAGAACCCCTGAGAGGCCAGAAAGTAATTACACTTCTACTCTGGATCCACATCTTAACCACAAGGAGTGTGTTCTGCAAGCTCTATTTCATAATTGAGGGTAATTACAAGAAGTTAAAACTAGATTAGAGACAATTAGACCCTATACAACAGGGAGCTCTGTGGGTGGTCGGAAAGGGAGTAGGAGGAACCAGCTGGGAAAGTGTTTCCCAAATTGCTTGGCATTCTTTGACACACATTGTAAGTGGTGGGTTTGGGGATATCTATCTGTGCTCCGGGTGTCTCTTTACAGATGGAGAGGGTGGGCAGGTGACACGAGGTAAACAAAACACACACATCACTGAGAGCCAATGAAGATCACCTTTCTCCTCCTGCCAGGGATTTCTCCCGCCAGAGGCCAATACGTGGACACAGAGAGGAAAGGAAGGTGGGGACTGCACTACAATTCAATTGATGGCATCCTAGTTGCACAGCTACTTTTTGCCTTTAAGGTGCTTCCAAGTCTATTTGAGATATTTGCTGTGGTTGGAGCATAAAGTGGGAGAATGAGAATGGTGAGGGATGAGCTCAAGATGTGGCCAGAGGTCAGGATTAGGAACTCTGACTTCGTCCTTGGGGCACTGGGGATCCATGGCAGGTCACAAACAAGGAAAGGACACGGTCAGGTTTAGGCTCTAGGAAGATCCATGGGGACATTGTGGAAGGATGGATGAGGGGCACAGGAAGGAGCAAGATTGGAGAGTTCAGGCAGAGCTGCCTGTGGAGGGAACTGGGGCTGTTTATAACCATGGGGAGGAGACTGGGGAGGAAAGACCAGTAAAGGCAGAAAGAAATGATTTATTTCAGTCTGTTTGTCTACCACACATTCCATTAGTTTGATTGGTCATTGATTTATTCAATTAACAAATAATTCTTTTTGCATCTTCCCTGTGCAGAGGAAATTAAGAGGAAGAAGGATGATATTATTCCAGTCTTGGAAGGGCTTGATTAACTGTTCAAGTGAGTGGAACCATCAATAGATGTCCTAGGAATTTAGAGATGGTTCTGACCAGGGAGAGGCATATGATCTAAGCAACAGTAGAGGATGAGGCATGGCTGCTAGAATGCACAGAAATCCCGAAGTAAGGCACAGTGAAGGGCACTGCTGGGCAGAAGCAGAGTGTGTACTAGGGAAATATTGGAAGATGAGTTTGGATTGGGTGGGGTATTGCCGCTGTACATGTATATAGGTGTGTTTGGGTGGGTGTGTAAGTATACACATGGACACAAGCACATAATGCAACCAAAACAACTTGGCATCAACCCATATTCCATAACACACACACACACACAGAGAGAGAGAGAGACAGACAGAGAGAGAGAGAGAGAGAGAGAGGTTTTTGTGGCATAAAGCTGCTGCTACAAGTGGGGCCCTTCTACCTTGCCCTTAAAAGGCATCCACATGTGGTAGTATAGCCTGGTGGAACCACATTTTCTTAATAAACTTAATCTTATCATGCAATGATTAGCCTGGCAATCCAAAGGACACTATAGGCTCTAGGACTAAGGGATGGCCCCTTACTCTGCTGGCCATTTCCCTGGAAAGAGGGAACAGCAGTGGTCTGAACACCCAAGTGCTCAGCCTTGTGGTTGAACTCCTTCGGAGAAGCTTAGGCTCCCGAGAGAAGAGACACCCTGGAGTTAGGATGGCCCTTAGGTCTCCTTGGCACATACCCGCCAACTCAGAGCCTATTTGCTGCCTTTTTACCATCCTTATTTCTCAAAACGTGCACGATGGGACTGATGATGGGGGTGAGCACAGTGTGCAGCAGCGAGAAGGTCTTGCTAAGGACAGCAGTCTGGGTTGCTGTGGGAATGGCATACACCGTGCCAAGTGTTCCTTAGTACAGAGCGACCACGATGAGATGGGAGAAGCAGGTGGAGAAGGCCCGCTGCTGCCCTGACGCTGAAGGGATCCTGAGGACAGCAGCAATCGTTTGGAGCTAGGAGGCAACAGTGAGGCAAGAGGACAGGCACCGTGGTGATGAGAGAGGCCATGAGGAAAGTGGATTTTTCCACTGTCTCAGCATCTGAACAAACCAGGGGCCAGGTCACAGAAGAAGTGGTCAGTCTCATAGCTGCACAGAATGGGTTGGAAAGTCATGGGGGTGGTGACAACAGGGCTTTGGAACCCATCCAGCCAAGACGCACTTGCAAGCAGGGTGCAGATGTGGAGGTCCATGAGGGCTGGGTACTGGAGGAGGCTGCAGAAAGCAAGGGAGCAGTCGTAAGACATGGCTGCCAGCAGGAAGCACTCAACTACTGCCATAGGGCCAAAGAAGGAAAACCGGGCCATGCTGCCTGCAAAAAAAATCACCCCAGGACCCTAGATAAGGGTCTGCAGCATCTTCAGGGCAATGGAAGTAGTGTACCAGGTCTCAAGAAAGGAGAAATTAGACGGAAAGAAGTGCATGGGGGTTTGGAAGCTGCAGTCAAGGGAAATGACTGTAAGGATGAGAATGTTCGCCACCAAGATCATTAAATAGATGCTCAGAAATATCCCTAAAATGAAAAACCATAACCCAAGGAGCCTTCCAAATCCCGTGAGGAATTCTTTGATCATGTTCAGATTCCCCATATCTGTGAGATTCAGGGGCCAGATTGGAGAAAAAGACAGAAACGGAGTCAGTTGGGAAAAGATCTGTGCTACTAGACAGGAGCAATAGCACCAGAAATGCCCTTCAGCACATTAACCCCTAGTCCCTGTCTTTGGTCCCCTGGCATGCATTCCTCATTTTGATCTACTAGGTGTATTTACCTAGTAGTTGCAGAGGAATCAGAGAGTGTGCCCAGGAGAGTGAACAGAGAGGGCAGCACGCAGGCTCTACTCCACTCTCTCTAGACACAGCTGGTGATGAATCCACCTTTGGAAGGCTCACCGTGGGAAGTCAACACTTCCAAATGGGGGCACACATGGTGCAGAACCTCCTCAACTTCATATTGAGAAGCTTCATCATGCAGCTTTTCAAGACTCAGCAGTCATGCAAATCCAAACCCTAACATAACACGGGAATTCAGACCACCCTAGCTCCCATGGAGCCCTTAAGTCAGAGTGGGTTTCACCAGGGCATAATTGGTGGGAGTAGGGGCATTCAGAACTAGGGATCTTAAAGTACCTGTAAGAAAAATAAGAGTCTCTGCCAGGCTCAAGGGATATGGAGCTGATTGCTTCCATGGCATCAAATTCCTATGGAAATTGAGAGGGAAATGTATGTAAAGTTATTCACTTGAAATGTTAGAGAAAAATAATGTTCCATCTTTCATAAATGAAAATGACATTCCTGACTCACAAGCAGTAGGTTGTGCATTTAGAGGTCCCCCCCCCCAGCACCAGAAATGTGTTAACAGTGAGTCATGGATGCAGCTTCCCCTTCCCCACAAGCCTCCGTGGGTGCTCAGAAGCCCATGGTCTGGTCTTAGTGCCTGGGTTGTGAGACAATGAGAGACCAGCTTGTGCTATGGTTTATATTTGGGTTATGTGTGAGGTCAGAGTTAGGGGTTTGGCTCAGTGGATGTTCTAGGCTAAAGGCTGTCTGTGGCCAGGGACGAAAGCAAAGCCCTCTTTGTTACTTCGTTTTGGGCAATGATAATGTGTCCCTAAAAGACTACAGTTAAGTCATATTTTTCTAAATGAAATCCCATTTAAATGCACTCAGGGAACTGGCTCTTTAAAGAAATCTTATTAAGAATGCTTCTGTGATGTGAAAGAATTTCTCCGCAATTTACCCTTTGCATCAGTCTGGATTGTTAATATACTGGGCATGTGTAAAGGAAGGTCTCCTTACAGTGGAGGGACCCAGGACATGTGGGCTGCCTAAGGTAGTATGAGTATGAGGACAGCGTATAAAGAAAATCAATCAGCAATGAGGATCGTCCCCGGAGGTGACAGCTGCTTCCTAATTGGGGGATTAAACAACGGTGTCCTCTTACCGTTTTGTCTTGTCTTCAGAGACTGCCAGCCAGCATTCAGAACCAACATTAACATCATTAGATTTTTATCATTCAATCCCAAGTCTCATTAATTAGTAATGGAATAAACTTGATTTTCCCCTTTGGCTTCTAGGCATGTTCCTTAGTGATTTCACATTCAAAAGCACAACAGCCTCTTTAAGGCCTCTTCCACCCTCTCTTTTCTTACAGCCCGGAGGGATTAACGTAGATGCAAAAGAGAGGCTTCAGTTCAGGATTCCCTTCATTCATTCACTCATTCATTCATTCATCATTTGTATTTGGACACATACTATGTATTATATCGTGGTCTAGCTAGGCACTGGGAATAAAACCATGAGCAAGGAAGTCACAGCCCCCATGTCCCTAGGGCTTACATTCTATTCCTAGAGTAGATATTAAACAGAGGGTTTTAGAAATCACTGTAAAATCTCTATTGTGATAAATACTATGAGGGAGAACATTAGTGTCCCAAAACAAAGAATACTATGCATCGAGAGATGACCTAATTTTTCTGAGATAGGGAAGAACTCTCTGAAGAGGAATTCATATTAAAGCTGAGATATGACAGATAAGGAATATCTGGCTATAAAAAAATCAGAAGGGTGGTGCTACAGGAAGTGAGGCAGCATGTGCAAAGGTCCTGAGTGGAATAAGCATCTGAACCATCAGAGCAATTCGAGCAAACAAGCAACAAAACAGCTACTGCGGCAACAGCTGAAGCAGGTGATAGGAAGTGAGTTTGTAGAAGACACAATCTGATTTGTATTTTGGAAGAGATTCCTCAGGCTTCCCTGTGGAGAATCAGCTGGAGAGGGCTAAAAGGAGAAGTGGGAACACTGATGGGAGGCTAATGAAGTAGTCTCCGCAAGAGGTGCTAGTGAAGACAGAGTTGACAGGGAGTAAAGTGCATTCATTCAGGACTTTTCACATGGCAGCACTGACACGCCTTTGTGCACTGTTAAGAATGCATATCACACTTTTCATTAAAAAGTTTATTCTGATGAAATGACCAGCATTGCAGATGCATTGCTTTAGAAGGCATGAAACAAAAGAAGTTACTAAGATGAATATGTTTGGCTTAAGCAACTATGAGGATGATCATTTCTTTTCCTGAGATGGGAGGATCAAGTGGCTAATTTAGTTTTGGTGAAATTTCCTCATTCCTTCCTCCCTCCCTCTCTCCCTCCCTCCCCTCTCCCTCCCCTTTCCTCCCCCTCCCTCCCTTCTCCCTCCCTCCCTCCCCTCTCCCTCCCCTTTCCTCCCCCTCCCTCCCTTCTCCCTCCCTCCCTCCCCCTTCCCTCCCATCCTTTCCTCCCTCCCATTCTCCCTCCCTCCCTCCCTCCCCTCCCTCCCTCCTTCCTTCCTTCCTTCCTTCCTTCCTTCCTTCCTTCTCTTTTGTTAGAGCTTATAGACTTTATCCTTTTCTGGGGTGACAATTTTAATCCTCCTATGGATCCGTAATCTAGTGACAGGCAAAGCTCTCCTCCTGAGAGAGAGCTCTCATCACAGCCACAAAAATAAAGCTCTTAAGCAGAAGTCTTACAAACTCTTGCCCTCTGTCTCAAAAGGTACCAGAGAAGAGAATGGATATGTCAGTATAACCCTTACTCGCTTACTAGAAATTATTCAAAGTCCGAGGTTAGCAACTGCATATCTGGACCAGCTTTGTTCATGTGAAGCACAGGAGAACACATTTTAATGGAAGCTGTTGGACTCCCTTCAGTGGGAGTCTCTGCCAAAGCCTTCATTAATGGCAATCTGACTATGCAGAGCTTTCAATTTTCTGAGACCTTTTTTTAAAAAAAAAAATAAAAATTGTTTTGTCTCCATTTACTTTTGTGTAGAGGAGACAGATGACAATGAAACAGACTCAGTCAAGAAAACAATTTTCAAGGGATGTACTGCAGTCAGAATACATTCAGTCCTATTCTTTCTGTTTTTTCCATCTTTATTTGTAGCTCTGGCCATTGGAATTAACGCTCAAAAGGATGGCTGCAGATTCTGAAAGATCCTCAATCAGTAGAGAGCGATTCAAGTACAAAATTATAATGCATTTGTTAAGTAGGAACAGTGGACTTGGAGATCTTAACCGATTTTTTAGAACAAATTTAAAAGAAACAGCTTTGTTCTCAACTTCCAGTTACCCAGAGAATATAACTAATCATATTCCCCCATCCCTTTCCCCTGTTGGCCCATAATCAAGATTTACCTCAGTGTTAATTCTCCTATGCCATTATAATCACCAAAAGATGCTCATTAGCATGAAAGACCGTTTGGTGGACCACATGCAATAACACCTTCTCCCTCATTCTCAAGTTCATGCTTCCCCCACATCTGGATGTTAATATTTGCTAGCACAAAATTGAAAATGTAGCAGCGTGGCCGGTGCCGCGGCTCAATAGGTAATCCTCCGCCTGCGGCGCAGGCACACCTGGTTCTAGTCCCGCTGTCCTGGTTGCTCCTCTTCCAGGCCAGCTCTCTGCTGTGGCCAGGGAGTGCAGTGGAGGATGGCCCAAGTGCTTGGGCCCTGCACCCCATGGGAGACCAGGAGAAGCACCTGGCTCCTGGCTTTGGATCAGTGTGGTGCGCCCGCGGCAGCGCACTGGCCATGGTGGCCATTGGAGGGTGAACCAACGGCAAAAATGGAAGACCTTTCTCTCTGTCTCTCACTGTCCACTCTGCCTGTCAAAAATAAAGAAAGAAAGAAAGAAAGAAAGAAAGAAAGAAAGAAAGAAAGAAAGAAAGAAAATGTAGCAGCGTAAGTAGTGAGTGAGAGACTAGCTACAGAAGCACAAACTCATGACCTCATCTAAAGTCAATCCAGGAAAACCTTCTGGGAAAGAAAGCACTGCAGTACTGTACTCCTGGCAACCCGGCTGTACTCCTGGGAACCCAGTGCTCTCCCTTGCGCTGAGCCTCTCGCCACCCCAATCCATCACAGCAAAAGTTTAGCAATGAACAAATAACATTCATCATTCAGGGGTGGGCCACAGAAGGCCCGGAAATCATTTGGTCTGGCCCTGCCAAGGCAACCACAGGTGGGATATGAAATTCAATACAACTATAGCAGGCTCATTTTTAAGTTGATCATTTTGTAGGGTCCACAAATGATGAATATCCAAATGGCCCTTGGCAGCAAAAAGGATCCCCTGCTGCTGATAGGTCAACTCTTACTTCAAATGCAAATTAACTTGATCCTGAAAGTGACCTGTGAGAGACACTACCCTGATGAGCAGGAAAACTACCCAGAGCTACCCAGAGACAGTCTTTGAGACAGGAGAGAAGAATCGTTGACTAATACCAATAGTAGCTCTCCTACCCCTACCTGAAGAGGAAGTTAACCATTTTTTAAAGCTCACTCTAAAGATAGTGCTTTTCTTCCATAACTCGAATTTGTGTGATGCAATAAGAACATCTGGAGTAAAGTTTCTTTTTCCTTTGAAATAAACTTGTGGGATATAATAGACAGCTCGCTTTTTTAAAGGAATGACACATTGAATGCGTGAAAACCTCTGGTGTCCAGGGGGGATGGTTCTGTTATTTGTGTTTCTGCACCTTGAGACCTGAAGGTAGATATTATTGAGGTCTGGAGACAGGCTTTGCTGCCATGCCTCAGACAAACATTACTGAGACCCAGAACCAGACTGGGAGCTAGGCATTATTGAGACCTGGTGACAGATATTTCTAATTCAACTCTATTCTTTGATGCCAAATACTCCCCCCTCCACCCCGTTCTGTTCCATTTGCTAACATGACAAAGAAACAGGCCAGGAAATATCTTAGGCCAAATGATATGTGATATGTGAGCCTAAATGTGAGGGGTGGCTACAATTATCCAGATAAGTTGTGCAAGGAATAACAGCTCATACTTTTGTTCCCAATTGTTGAAATATCGCATGTAATACTTGGGAGTCTGAATGATTTGGATGAATTCCTAAGATTGTCGTTTCCCTGACAAATAGAGACTCTAATTATGGTTCTTATTCCATAGCAGAAATCCAAAATTGATGGAATTCAGACTACAGCTAACAGAAATTCTAGGAAAAAAAAAAAGTGGCCCCACAATGCGAAATACCCAACTTGAAGAGTTCACAATTTAGCCAGCTTTATTTTTCTAATTGCCTTCTTCTGTTCATCTTGCCCTCTGAGGTAAGAAAAAGCATTTTCTACACATTCTAGGCCTGCTCCTTTCCCTGCTATCAAGAACGGAAATGCCCTCGTCCATCACTCTAATATTTATCTGCTCCTATCCTCATGGTGCTAGGCTTCTGAATAGCAGGGACATTGATTTTCTCGCACCTTTCACTCTTCATCCTGGTGTTTGACTCTGATGATGGCAAAAACCTCAGCACCTCTCTTACCTGCTATTTCTCATCTCCATCCGGTAGCACTCACATTTTCTTTACGAAGCTTCCTTTTCCTAGACTCCATTCTTCTCTGATGGTGACAAATTTACAATCGTGAGGAAGCTGCAGTAGTTACAGTGACCTGGCATCTTTGGTCTGCAAACAAGGATTTATCATGTCCCAGGGAAGGAGGATATCGAAGTAGTTGAGAGCATTTTGCTTTCATGTTGGACAACCCTGGGTTTGAGTTTCGACTTTACCACATACTATCTGTGTGACTCAGGGCAGGCAATTTAACTTCTTGCTGCTTCAATTTTCTCAGCGGTAAGATAAGGAGTACTTCTAATAATAAAATTATCTCTTAGTATTTTCTTTAGGTCTAAATAAAATCATCTATAAAAAGTGTTAGCAAAGTACCCAGCCAATCTCATTCTTGTTGTACAACACATGCATGTTTCTATATGTTAACTCTTAAGTCATTTCATGTGTTGTCTCCAGCCCCAAATTGTAAGTGTGTCAAACATAAGAGCCATGCCATCTCATAGTTTTCTATTGTTTCCCTTGGTTTCCTTCACATGTGTAACTCAAAAGTGAATTCCCATTATGAACTCAGTAAATGCTTATTGGGATAACTTTTTTTTTCCACCCTAGTTAAAATTTCCAAAATCTTTTATGGTCTCCACCCAAACAAATTCAGATAGACTTTTTTTTTTACTTTTTCCTCCTCAGAAGGGCAGGCCACTATGCTCTTGGATAGTTGGTTCATCCTGACGGAGAATCCGGATGCACATTCAAGAGTACTCTCACTGTAGCTGCTGTTCTAACTGCCCAACTTAATATCCTGCCTTAACTTCCTCTCATTAGGGAGTCAGGTTCTGCCTGTTTGCCTAATGTGTTGTTCTCATGAAAATCAATTTCCCTTAAGCTGACTTTCCAAGGGTAATATTTCCCCCCTCCACGGGGCAAGTTCAATAAAATGGTAGAGTATACAAAGACTCTCACAGACTGTCTCATGCCAACAAACCTCTCACCAAACCTTGAGTTCTGAAGTTTGTGGGTTCAGAGGAGCCAATTACTAAGTCAAAATTCTCTGTTGTGATGAACAGTGCCAAATCTTAGTGACACTGGTATATTGGGAAAGATTTGTCTACATTTCCTGTCTCTTTTCTCTAGCATGTTCTGTCTTAGCTGATCCATCTTTGGTATAGTCTGTGAACCCTTTACCCTTCTCTCCACCTCTACTTCAGTACTCCTTGGAGTTTCTGCCAAAATAGTATTCTATCTTTAATTTTTAGTTAAATACACATCAATTTTTAAGGAGCTCACTTAAATAAGTGGTAGAAATTTTTGCCCATAGTAGGCACTCAATAATTGTTGACTAAACAAAAATAAAGATACAGACATATAATTATTTCCTCTAGAGCATGTTTCAGAAGTGAATCAATAGCTAAGAAAAAGTGTTTTCAAACTTCCACTCCCCCACCTTCAATTCAATATTCCTAGGAGGAGGCCACTTCAAAACATCAATCCTTCTTTTTGGGCTTTGATTTGTAATTAAATGTCTTAAACTGATTATGAAATTGGGACCCTGGGGCCATCACATGCAAAGCTGCCACCTGCAGCACCGGCATCCCATGTGGGCGCCAGCTTGAGTCCTGGCTGCTCCACTTCTGATGCAGCTCTCTGTTATGGCCTGGGAAAGCAGTAAAATATGGCCCAAGTGCTTGGGCCCCTGCACCTGTGTGGGGGAACTGGAAGACGCTCCTGGCTCCTGGCTTCGGATTGGCCCAGCTCTGGCAATTGCGGCCATTTGGGGGAGTGAACCAGAGGAGGGAAGACCTCTCTCTCTCTCTCTCTCTCTCTCTCTCTCTCTGCCTCTGCCTCTCTGTATGTAACTCTGTCTTTCAAATAAATAAATAAATAAATAAATCTTAAGGAAAAAAAAAAGAAATTGAGACCCTTCGAATGAGACACTACAGGGCCTTACTACTGTACTAGCGATGAAGGAGGGGTTTACTGAGCAAATTGATATTGTAAACAAAATTATAGGGGTCATGCTTAATTGCCTCAAGAGAACTGAGTACACCTCATATAAATCAATACTGCTGATTAAAAATGACTTAAGTATATTCATTAAAATGGATACCTTAGCTCTTTGACAAGCTTTTAAAGCTGTTAATTCAAGTTAAGGAAAACAAATGCATTTTGGAGTCCCATTCTAGTATTCAGTCAGAAAAATATTTACCGAATGTCTGCTACATGCATAAAGTCTCACTGTCGGCATATCTTGAGTTATTCGGTGAGTAAACTCCTTAGAAAAGTGTATAACTTCAAACTTTTATAAAACTACTCCATTTTCAAATGTGTCAAGAGAGTTTATAATAAAAAAGTAGTCCTAGAGAAAAATTTTGAAGAGTGAAGAATATTTTGTAATATGACTACTTGTCTGGTTCCTATGTGTCTATTTTATACATTTAGATTCTTAAGCACAGTAGATTTTCTTAAGCTTTTCTTTGAATTACAGTGAATCATCCTTATAATTTAAACTGATCTTTATTTCCAATTATTATAATCTTGTAATGTGGGATCTTAGGTTGCTCTGGTTTTCAGATGGCATCAGGGAAACCACTACATCCCCCAAATCTTTTGAGCAAGACAAATCAAAGATCACACATCCATTTTTGCCCTGGAGTGTGACCTCTCTATCTAAGGAAGAGGTTAGGAGAAAAAGATGGCTTCATTTCTTCTAGAATGCATACCTGAGGAATTTACTAGATTCAATTTTAGGGCTTTTCCCATAAAATCAGGATAAAGGGTTTCAATCTGTGTGCATTGGTGAGTGGTGATTACACAGTAGAGGAGACAGACTGTTAGGTTCCCAGAGATGCAGCTGCCCACACAGAGGATTCAATTCAGAGGAAATGGGGCAATTGGAAGAAGCATTTTGCTTTTCATTTGGTGCTGTGGAATCACAAATGGGGAGTGGCAGTGAGAACATTTGGTATCAGAGTCTATAGGAGAGGGCCCACTGTACAAATGCCAAGAAAAAGGAATTTCTCTGGATTACAGATGTTAGTAGAATGGAATGGAGAAATCCGATGCTTTGAAGTCAGAGAAAAACATCAAATCTCAACTTTATCTCTTACTAGTTGAGTAACCTGGGGCAAAAGACTTGAGTTCAGTGGGTTTCGGCTACCAGATCTGTAAATGGGGACAAAACCCATCTCTTTAGGTTGCTTGACAGGGAGAACCTTGTATGCAAAGTGCCTAGTGAAATAGATACTCAATAGATATGAATTCTCACTCCCTTCTCTTCAATTGTTTTTTTTTTTGATGAAAAGCATGCAATAAAAAGATGATTACTGTCAATTTTTGTAAAGAGATACAGCTGGAATGCCAGAGAGAAGCTGTGATTAGGATTCAAGAGCTGAGAGAGCCAAAATTTCTTATCAAGTGGCATAGTGGCATTTCGAAATTCAAAGTTCATCAAAGTCTCATGTACTAGATGGAACATTTCTTGAGACTGACCCTATTTTATTTGTCTCTGTAGTCACACACTTAGCTGAATAGTTGAAAATTCAGAGAGTGTGGGGCCAGCATTGTGGCTCACTTGGTTAATCCTCTGCCTGCGGAGCCGCCATCCCATATGGGCGTGGGGTTCTAGTCCCGGTTGCTCCTTTTCCAGTTCAGCTCTCTGCTATGGTCTCGGAAGGCAGTGAAGGATGATCCAAGTGCTTGGGCCCTGCACCTGCATGGGAGACCAGGAGGAAGCACCTGGCTCCTGACTTCGGATCGGTGCAGCGCTGGCCGTAGCGGCCATTAGGGGAGTGAACCAACAGAAGGAAGACCTTTTTCTCTGTCTCTCTCTCTCTCACTGTCTAACTCTGCCTGTCAAATAAATAATAAAAAATTCAGAGAGTGCAAATCAAGCTTACAGGTGATCCTACACAGGCTTAGATTTACACTTTGAAGGATTTATTTAGGAGATGCCCAGGAAAGAAAGTTGGAAACTTGGATGACTAGTTTCCAAAATTTAGTTGTAGACAGAAAGCAAAGTTTTAGACCTGGCAAACTTCAAGAGCTGAAGAATATTATTGATACAAAGTGGTGATTGGTATCTGGTTAGGCCAGTAAGTGCCGTCACATAAAGGAGTCTAATTTCCTGTTCTGTATTTTAATCACAAGTTCCAGATAGAGAATTGGATCATAAGTTTAATGAACCCCTCTTGTAAGAATTTGTCGTAGATAGGAGGGTGGTTTTCATCAACGCTTAAGTGGTAAGGACAAAGGGACAAGATCTGAGGTTGTCTAGGAACTTCTTTCCCCACAAGGGCCATCAGCAGGATTAAAAAAATGGCTATGGTATATACTGAGAAGTCTAACAGCCATGCATGAGGGTAAAGAACATGATGGATAAGAAGGAAAGTGGGGGTAGGAGTTGGCAGAAGAAAGGAAGCAAAGACTGGGGTACTAGTAACACCGCAGGCAACGTTAACTACTCCACAGTCATGGTTGACCCATCTCAGAACCCTCTACATTTTCTCTTGTTACTATTTGAGCATGAGTTCTCCAGCCATGGTTAGGCAACAGATATTTACTAAAGTTTCTGTCTGGAACCCCATCCTGGGGTAGGTGCTATAATGGAAATAGATATTATCCGAGCATGGTTAGAGAGTGAAGGGGATTTGACTAGCATAGAAGGCGATAGCTTTATGCCAAGGTGGGATGAAAAATACTGAGAGGAGTTCAAGCAAAGTGCTAGATTTAGAAGAAGTAGAGAAGGCATCCTAAGGGAAGTAGCATTTGAAGTGTTCCTTGGAGGATGCAAAGGATTTCAATAGATGTGATTGGGAGAGGATATTTAAGGCAGAAAGAATGGACTGAGTGAAGAGACAGAGAGTAGTGTAAAATATGGGTAAAATGGGAGCAAGCTCCGTTTTTTTTTTTCTTTTTTCTCTGCATCCAGCACTGTGCTAAGCAGTTTATGCATTACGCCAATTTAATCTTTATAATTAACTGCTGGAGGCAGGATTCCATTATTGTCCCTATTTTATAGATGACAAAACTGAGTCCAGAGAAGCTGTATGGAATGTACCATGTCATACCACTACATGTGGTAGAGCCAGGTTTCTCACTGGAGCCTATCTGAGTGCAGAGCTCATGCATGCAATTAACCAGCACATTATTTACAAGTCAGACCATGGAAAGGAGCGAAAGTGTAATGGTACTGGAAAGGAGGGATGGGATAGGGGATTGGAAAGGCAGCTGCAGCTAAGCTTTCCCGGCAGCCTAAGGAGTGGGGGGCTGGATCTTGTAAACAATCGGAAATCATGGGAAATTTTAAAGTAGTGGAGTGACAGTCAAAGTGGTACTTTACGAAGATTAATCTGTCAGCAGTGCAGAGGATGGATGGCAGAGGGGAGCGAGTGAAGGCAGTTAAGAGGCTATTGCAGTACAATAGTCCAGGTGTAGGGAAGTATATTAAGCACTTGAATTAAGAAAGCCATAGTGGGGAACAGACAGAGCAGAGGCATTATGACAGTCAGAGAAAAAGAAGACCACAGCTCATCAGCTGTGGGGGTGGTGAGGGATTGGCTGTGGTTAGAGACACAGAGGTTTGGAGCCATTGTGAGTAGAAGAACGGTGATGCCAGTCACAGTGTTGGGAGATTGCTACCCTGGAGATAAATTAAGACTCAACAAGGAAATCGGGAGAAATGTTATAAAAGCGATCTTTGCAATTATGAGTGAGATCAACTTGGGAAAAGGGAGCAGCCAAGTGCAAAAGCTTGGAGGATGTGTGTGTCCCTTAAATTGATGTGGGAAGAAGGGGCAGTTAGGAATGGGGACAGGCAAGACACATCATGAGGAAAGGGAAATTCTGAGACAGGGATTTCTAGAACATTGATCAGCATTGTAAACATAGAAGAGGAATCAGAGAGAAAGAAGGATGAGAAAATATTATTCATTTTGGTGATCAGAAGATTTTTAGTGATAGGGAGCAGTTCCAGGACAGAACCAGATTTTAGGGGATGAGGAAGGGTGAGCTTTGAGCAAATTTGAGACAATGAGTAGAGAACACTAGGGAGAGATTTTGTGTTGAAATTAAAGGAGCAAAATAGATACTCAAAGGGTTCTAGGGCTACTGCTAGGTCTTATTAGAGTGTCATCTTAGAGGTCATCACACATGTTAGCTAAAGTTTGTTAACAGGTATTTTTTAGTTCATATGTAGAGATTAGAGACATAGAGTGAGGTCAAGGGTGAGACTGGCTGGCACAAATATCTTGACAAAGGTGACAAGGGGGTAAGAGCAAGAGCTAGGTGGAATGTTTGTTTTGGCAAATATGGGGATGGTATTTTCCAGAAAATGCAAAGAGTTCTGCTGAACATATTGAAATATCTGGAGGTGGAGAGAGGATATTAAACAAGAAACGTTCTGAATTTTCAGATGTTTGTGTACCATGCACTGGCTCATGTTCTTGTTGCCAGCAGATCATCTGTAGGAGAGGAGGTGAGTGGACATGGAACTGAAAACTTCAGGACTATGTATCTCAGAAGCTGGCACAGTATCTGGCGCTCAGAAAGTGCTCAGGAGAAATGATTTGCAAACTATGGAACTGAGAGAGGATTAATAGCCAGAGTCTATAAAGAACTCAAGAAACTCAACAACAACGAAACAAACAATCCAGTTAAGAAATGCACAAAGGATTTGAACAGCCATTTTTCAAGAGAAGAAATTAAAATGGCCAACAAACACCTGAAAAAATGCTCAGGATCACTAGCTGTCAGAAAATTGCAAATCAAAACCACAATGAGGTTCCACCTCACCTCAGTTAGAATGGCTTTCACACAGAAATCAACAATCCATCAACAAATGCTGGTGAGGATGTGGGGAAAAAGGTACCCTAATCCACTAATCCACTGTTAGTGGGGCTGTAAAATGGTACAGCCAATGTGGAAGACAGTTTGGACATACCTAAGAGATCTCAATATAGCCCTACCATATCACCTAGCCATCCCATTCCTGGGAATTTGCCCAAGAGAAATGAAACCAGTAAATAAAAAAGTTATCTGTGGGGCCAGCGCTGTGGCGTAGCAGGTAAAGCCGCTGCCTACAGTGCTGGCATCCCATGTGGGCACCAGTTCGAGTCCCGGATGCTCCACTTCTGCTCCAGCTCACTGCTATGGCTTGAGAAAGTAGTAGAAGATGATCCAAGTTCTTGTGTCTGTGGAACCACGTGGGAGACCTGGAAGAAGCTCCAGGCTCCTAGCTTCAGATTGGTGCAGCTCTGGCCATTGTGGCCAACTGGGGAGTGAATCAGCAGATGGAAGACCTCTCTCACCCTCCTCTGCCTCTCTGTGTAACTCTGACTTTCAAATAAATGAATCTTTAAAATAAATGCATAAATAAACAAACAAATAAATAAGTTATCTGTGCTCCCATGTTCCTTGCTAATACATGGAATCAACCCAGATGCCCATCAATTGAAGACTGAAATAAAGAAATTATTGGATATGTACAGCATGGAATACTACACAGCGGTAACAAAATGAAACTGTCATTAGCAACAAGATGGATGAAACTGGAAAACATCATACTTAGTGAAATAAGCCAGTCTCCAAAGGACAAATATCATATGTTCTCCCTGATCTATGGTAACTAATAGAGCACCTAAAAGGTAATCTATAGAAGTGAAATTGACACTTTGAAATGCAATGACTTTGAACAGCCTGTGTCTCGACTGTTGAGGAACAGTTTTTTTTTTAATACTGTTTATTGAATTCTTTACTTAGTATAGGGTCAATCTTATGTGTATAAAGTTCATTGAAAATAGATACTAGTAAAAAATAAGAGTTGGAATAGGAGAGGGAGGAGGAAGAAGAGTGGGAGTGTGGCTGGGAGGGCTGGGAGGGTAGGAAGAATCACTATGTTCCCAAATTGTATTTATGAGATTCATGGAGCTTGTATACCTTAAGTAAAAGATAAAAGTTTCCTGGGTTAAATAAAAAGAACACGCTCAGTCTTTTTTTTTTTTTTTTTTTTGAATGAATGAGTGGACAAGAGTTAAAACAGCCACTATTGGAGCTGCCACCTGCTGCGCTGGCATCCCATATGGCCACTGGTTCAAGTCCTGGCTGCTTATCTTCTGATACAGCTCTCTGCTATGGCCTGAGAAAGCAGTAGAATATGGCCCAACTCCTTGGGCTCTGAACCCGCATGGGAGACCTGGAGGAAGCTCCTAGCTCCTGGCTCTGGATTGGCGTAGCTCCGGCCAATGTAGCCATTTTGGGGGGGTGGTGGTTAACCAGAAGATGGAAGACCTCTCTTTCTCTCTCTGCCTCTGCCTCTCTGAACTCTGGCTTTCAAAATAAATAAATCTTAAAAAAAAACCAGCTACTATGAGAGATGAACTATGATGTCATACAAAGTGAACAACAAGGATTTATTGCAGAACAATATCCACAGGAATGACTATGATGAAAAGAAATGTCAACAGAATCAGTGAAGATACGGGACACCTGGATGGTGCATACAATGCTAGTGGGAGAGTAATTTGGGACAGTGACTTTGAAAAACTTTGACAAGCCCTACTAAAGCTAAAAGTACTTTTGTGCCACGATCCAGCAATTCTTCTCCTAAGTATATAGCTAAGCTAAATATTAGTTTACCAAAAGACATAAACAAGAATGTCCTTGCAGGACATAGAAAACTAATACAGTCATAAATGCTCAATACCCTACTTGAGTTTGCTCAGGTCATAAATAGTAAGATTAGGATTTGAACCAAGGCTTTCATGCTACCAACTTTTCATTTTTTTCATTCGCTTCTAAACCACATTGCTTCAAATTGTTGCTAAGTCTCATGATCTTGCGGCCAGAAACTCCTTGTCCAGAGTTTCTTGCCTAACATGGTGGATATATTTTTCCTGAGTGCTGAGATGTGTTTTGCCTGGCTCAGAAAGTCATGGCTTTTCCTCCACATCCAAATCGTTTATTCCCCAGAGAGTTCCCTCCGTGACCTCGAGTCATTAGTCTTTTTCAATTTGTCAATTATTTATTTATTTATCTCAAGGGGACTCATCAGACTTTAATAAATGTAATTCTGGAAGAAGAGATCCTAACCAAGGTGGTCCAAGCCCCAGAACACAAGACTAGAAGTGAGGATACCAAGTTAGATGCTGAGGCACTGACCTTTGCCAGGTCTTTCCCATTCTCACAAACCAGAACCTTGCAACTCAAGCCCTATTGCGCGCGCGCGCTCTCTCTCTCTCTCTCTGTGTGTGTGTGTGTGCTTGTGTGTCCCTTCTCTCCCCTTCCCTCCCCCAAGTCAGGTTTCTCCAGCCTGGAAGAGAATTAGTTGTCATGGTAACCTGTAGCTGTGCCTGGTAGCCTCCCTGTCAGCCAGTTCTAGGCCCTGGACAGCTGTTCTTAGTTCACCTATTCTAATGTTCCCAAATCTAAGCCCAGGACCATATGCCAAGTCACATAGTATCTGTGTGAGGGTGAGGAAGAGGCCCTCACCTGTGTCCAAGGCAAGAGAAACAATAGGGAGGAAATTAAGTAGCAGAAAACAGTGCTTAGAAGGAGCTCTCTAGGGACAAGGAGGCCAGAGCTACTAAGTAAAGCTAATCAAGGGCTTACTATCTGCCAGCCACAGTAACATCCCATCCTTTATTTCATTTCACTCTATCAAAAATTGTATGAAATAAATGTGATTATTCCTACTATACAGATGAAAGGCATGGAAACTCAGAGAGGCCAAGTGACTTTCCTAACATTGAAAAGCTGCAATTCCAATTTGGTCCTCGTCTGACTTTCCAAAATCTAATCTCTTAGAAACGCTCTTTTATGGTTTCTCATTTGGGGGATGGAAAATAAAAGCTTCAGGAAGTCTTCATGCCTGAGAATCCCTCAAAGCCTTTTCCCAGGAATAGGGTTCTGTCTTCAGAGGTAGCCCTTACTTAGACACCCTCTCCTCCATAGGCGTCCCTTTCTGTCCTCATGGCGGACTCTCCAAGTTTCTCTATGATGGCCAAATCCTCACGTTCTCTGGTAGCTCCCCACCCTTTTCTTTTTGGAGGGTCATCTTTCATGGCATGGGGAACCGAGGAGGATGGGCTGATTTCCTGACATAGGCGGAACACAGAACACCTGTATCTGTTTCCTGTTGCTGCTATATATAACCAGTTGCCACACAAGTAGTAGTTTCAGGCAGTACAAGCATGTTGTCCTACAGTTCTGGAGGCCAGAAGCCTGAAGTTGGTCCACAGGGCCAATGAGCAGGAGTAAGCAGGGCTCTGCTCCCGCCAGAGGCTGCAGAGCGGCCTTATCCAGCTTCTGGAGTTGCAGTCCTTGGGCCTCACATCTCAAGGCCCTTGCATGCATCTTCAGAGATGGTAGCAAATGCTTCTTGGCTTCTGTCATGGTGTATCATCTCCTCTACAAATTTCCCTCTGCCCCCTTCTTACATCACTCTTGGGATTACATCTATGGCCTACCCAAGCAATCCAGGGTAATCTCCCTATGTCAAAATCATTAACATAAATCACATCTGCCAAAGCTCTTTTGCCACAAAAGGTGACATTCAGAGGTTCCAGGAATTGGGATCTTAGATGCTTAACACAGCATCTAAGACATG
This sequence comes from Oryctolagus cuniculus, assembly GCF_051225735.1. Lineage (NCBI taxonomy): Eukaryota > Metazoa > Chordata > Mammalia > Lagomorpha > Leporidae > Oryctolagus > Oryctolagus cuniculus. The sequence goes on from NC_142888.1 coordinate 108,491,622, forward strand.
CAATTTTACCCTTCAGGTGGAAACTACTTTATTTTTGGAATGAATGAACAAAGACCTCAAGAGTTATACTAGAAGACTGACATTGGGAGTTACATAAACTTGAATTTTACTGATAGGAAGCCAAATATGAAGCAATATGTTTCCCGGGGTGGTTTCTTGTATACTGTCCCTGCAGAGAGAGGCAGAAGTGAAAGTAGGACTCAGATGTGATGACTTCCTCTTTATCCCTTCTCCAAATAGGTGCCTCACTTGTTCTTCTCTCATGTTTTGGTGGTTTCTCTGGGAAAGAAAGGTTTAAGAGCGGTAAGCATTTAGCTTCGTGATCAAGATGTCGGTTAAGACATCCACATCCCATAGCTGAAGGAGTGCCTGGGTTGGATTTCTGGCTCTGGCTCCTGACTCCGGCTTCTTGCTAATGCAGACCCTGGGAGACAGCAGTGCTGGCTCAAGTGATTGTGACTGAGTTCCTAGCTACCAGCTTTGGCCCTGGCCATCATGGACATTTGGGGAGTGAACCAATAGATGGGAGGGCTCTCTTTCTCTCGCTCTCACTCTCTTGTTCACTCTCTCTCTCTCTCACATAAAAATAAAATCTCATTTTTAAAAAGAAAGAGAAATTAAAGACAACTAAATTTGAGGAAAGGGTGTGCCTCCGGCTCCTGAGAAGCAGGACTGGAGCTAGAACTCCTCTCCAGCTTGACTCTCTTCTCCCTCTCCACCTCCATATTCCTCATCCTCCCCTTTCTTGCCAATCATTGTCAATCAGGCGTGTCCTGCTTGTTGGGAAATGAGAAGCCCAGGGCAATGAAGGCGTGCATGCGGGGGCGGGGTGTTAGGATAAGCCCCTATGTCAGTGCATCTCAGACCAGAGAGAGAAGCCTTCTCCAACAGGTAGTCTTCGGAGGTGTGGAATTTGAGAGAACTGCCAAGCAGAGTGATCAAGAGTTAGAGGGGCATTTCTTGAGAACTCTTCAGTTCTCTTCCTTGCTGCCAAATATTGCTATCTGCTATTGGGAGGGGGGCTTCAAAATTTCACAGAAAATAGCATGAAAAGAAGATTTTATTCTTTAAATCCATGCACAGTTTTTCATAATACGCATTTTCTGTGAGGTTTCGGAAGACCCCTTGTATGGGGTAGGGGGGATGGAGTCTCAAAATCCCCCTTTTCACAGGGTTGTCTGCCCCACACTTGCCCTGAGCAATGATTTTCATCACATCTAGCAGATCCAGGCTAAGGCTCAGAAAACAGAATGCAGAATGGGAATATGCAGAGCTCATACTCTGAAAAGCATGGAAAGCCCAGTTGGGACGGGAGTGTGGTGGTGTGCCTGCTCCCGGACCAAATTTTCATGGTCTTGGCGTGTTAGCAGCAGTATCACAAGCTCAGTGAGGCTTTGATTTATGAGCACCAGATGCAGAGTTGTGAACTGACTTTTTTTGTTGTAGAGTTAGCAGCTGGCTTCCCATATTTTGTTCCTGTTCCAGGACATCATCTATTATATTGCTCAATGCTCCTCCTTATAGAAAAATTCATGACAAATTCTTCTCCAAGATCAGGGCCAGGAAAATGTTTGTTTCTCTGAGGGAACGTGTCCGGTTTCTTCTGCCAGACAGTGAGAGCAATGAGAAAACACCCCGTTCATACTCCAGCAAGAGGGTTCACATCAACTCTCCAGATTTTTGAGTCTGCATATCAGAAAGAGGTGATGGGGAAGCCAAGGAGAGTGCTCACCACTCACGCAAAATTGGGAAACAAAGGCAACCCATGGCTTCTGAAGGAGACTGACTTCCATTTCTCAAGACCAAACGGGGAATCCAGAAAAGTCTGACAGTGATGATGGCACTTACAATGTCCAAGCTGAATTATGCTAGAGTTCAGCCTGCAGAAAATTAGGAGCTGGGCCTGGCTTCCAGGGTGAGGAAGCGATGGGAACACGTAGGGAAGAGATCTCAGACAAGTCTTCCCTTTGAACACTGTTGATTTGGAGGACCAAGAAGGCCTGGGAACGGATGGAATTCAGGCAGAAAAAAGGGCCTAATTGTCCATGGAATGTCCCAAAAGATTTATTAATCTAAGAGCTCCACAGAAGAGCACTGAGCCCTCTACGATAATGTCCAGGAAATATCTGGTTTCCTAAATCCCAACTCCTTAGATCAGCTTGATTATACTTTCCTGCAAACCCTTTTTAACTGATCATGAGACAAGTGGATCACAACTTACAGAAATCCGTATGAAGGTTAGCAAGAACGGCATTATCAGAAGTCAAGTGTAAACACCATGTTTTGATTTTCACCATGGTTGCTAGGAAACTCAGTTCTAAAATGTATGCTTGATTGTTTTAGCATTGTAAAAGTATGGTGGGGCCAGTGGGATCAAGAAATTTTATTTGCCCCTTTATCTTTCCTTTTATACTTCTTTTATTATTTGTTAATAGACTTTAATCAAACTGTATCAAGAGTTAACCAATTGTAAGTTACCTCCAGTTCTTTTTGAACAAGGGCAAGGAATAAATAAGTATCCAGGTATATGATATATCCTTTGTAGGTTTATCAAATTCCTGATAAGCCCATCTTTGGATTTACTTCTTTATTTTTAAATTTTGATTGATTGATTTTATATTTTATTTTTGAAAGGCAGTGAGAGACCAGAGAGAGAGATATCCCACCTCCTAATTCATACTCCTCTAAAGCCTGCAACAGCCAGGGCTGGGATACACCAAAGCCAGGAGCCCAAAACACAATTCAGATCTCCTACATGGATGGCAGGGACCCAAGTCCTTGAGCCATCACCTGCTGCCTCCCAAATTATGTATTATCAGGAAGCTGGAATCAGAAGTTGACCTGGGAGTCAAACCCAGGCATCCCAATAGAGGATGTGGACATTCCAGCTGGTGCCTTTTTAAAAAGGTTTATTTATTTTATTTGGGCTGGTGCCGTGGCTCACTTGGTTAATCTGCCTGTGGAGTCGGCATCCCATATGGGTGCTGGGTTCTAGTCCCGGTTGCTCCTCTTCCAGTCCAGCTCTCTGCTGTGGCCCAGGGGGGCAGTGGAGGATGGCCCAAGTGCTTGGGCCCTGCACCCACATGGGAAACCAGGAGGAAGCACCTGGCTCCTGGCTCGGATCGGTGCAGGGCGTCGTCCTTAGCGGCCATTAGGGGAGTGAACCAACAGAAGGAAGACCTTTCTCTCTGTCTCTCTCTCTCACTGTCTAACTCTGCCTGTCAAATAAAAAAAAAGATTCATTTATTTTATTTGAAAGACAAAGTTGAGACAGAGAGGGAGAGAGAGAGAGAGAGAGAGAGAGAGAGATCTTCCATATGCTGGTTCACTCCCTAAATGGCCACAAAGGCTGGAGCCAGGGCAAACTGAGCCAGGAGCCAGGAGTTTCTTTCGGGTCTCCCATGTGAATAAGGGGCCCAAGCACTTGAACCATTTTCTACTGCTTTGCCAGGCACATGAGAAGAGAGCTGGATTGGACGTGGAGCAGCCAGGACTTGAACTCATGCTCATATGGGATGCCGGTGCTGCTGTGCTACCCCCCTCCCCAAGTGACGTCTTAACCACTGAGTCAAATGCCAAGTCCCCACCCTTCCTTGGATTTATTGTGAGTAGGATTACTGACCTTGACTCAACTAATGCTAGCCTTTGATCTTCAGATTTGTTGCTATTGGCCATGTGGGGGCCTGGGCCAAAGTATATCCAGCTAGCAGTCGATGGAAACATTGCTGCCAAGGAAAGAAAGTACCTCATTTTGTTAGATGCTTTTATTACCTGTGGCATTGCAATAACACTTTCCTCAGGTTTCTTGTCTTGGGAACACCTAATGGCAAGGTGCTTTTGATACCTCAGTAACTAAAGCTCCTTTAATGGGGTCCATGATGGACCTGCCTTGTTTTGTTCTATAGTGAAAAATGTTATAAGGAAGTTGCAGTATATATTTTGTTGGTAACGATGCCTTAAGCTATTAAGGCCATTTGTTATTTTCTGAAAGCAAGAGAGATAATGCTCACTAATAAAATTCACTGCGCTGCAGGTAGCTCTGAGTTTCTTTGCTACAAAGTGCTCCATAGCTCTGGTGGGTCTGCCTCCCCTCCTGTATCTTTCTCATGCTCCTACAAGATGAGGAGGGGGCACGGTACTAATGAATCAGACCCTGAATCACAAAGAAGTCACCAATAAGAGCCAGCTAAATGCAAAGTGAATCCCCTCTTAGGAGCCCCCCATCAAGTCCTAGCTCTCAGTTTGCTTCTGCCCATCTCTCCAGAGTCCAGCTGCCTTCGGTCACTGATTCTGACATCTCCTTTTCCTTGACTCTATTTCTACTCCTTGTCTCCAACTCAAGCACCAAAGTTTCCCTTCACCCGATTTCTCCTGGAACTAAAAATGCCAATGTGTGCTTTAAGCCCTGTGAGCATGAAGCCTCTAGGAGAGGTTTTGTGCTAGTCCTGATACTCTGTATGGGCAAATACAGGAATGTGGGAGTGCGGGAGCAGAATGGCCTCTGACCTGCCACTTGGCAGCAGGTGGAGTACGTCATACTATGCAGGCCTTTGACTGATTGAGGGAAGCAGAAGGGGTGGGTATTCCATCTTGGAGCCAGAGTGAGTTGGACCGAGGAAGTGAAAGCCATCTCAGGGACAGGAAGCTGCAATTGCCAGCTCAGCCCCGAATCTCTGAGCACCAGCCTACCTTCTACTGTCAGAAGGACTTCAGCTTCCAGTAATGGGAGAAAAACACCAAATGCGGGGACGAGAGAAAAACACGGTAGGTTTGCCATCTCCCTTCTGGAGAAAATGCAGTACATCAGGAAAATGTGCTTTTCTTCACATACAATGCTGTGTGATGTGACACACAGGGCCCAGAGGCCAGTTCCACAGGAGTAGGATTTTCTGTCTACTGTGTGTTCCTAGTTCACCTACAATACTAATTGAAGAGGTTTATTTTGCCAGCTTCTATTTCTAAAAGGAGCTGGAAGTTTGACAATATCGAAGTTTCAACTTTGACATTGAATGGATTAAACCCACTTTAGAGGGCTGAAATTTTATCATCACCATCTGACTGGACACAAATATATTAAAAACAGAGGTTTTCACAGGGCAGGCAGGGTGGTGGCGGTATGCAATCCATGGAGCAACAACTAGCTTCTTTTAACAAAACATAAAAGCTATTTCCAGCTGGAATTCTCAGAAACACTATAGGAAATTAGTATAACTGATTGATGTGATCTCATCTAATAGAAATGGGAGTTGAAGCTTTATCCCTCTAGAACAGGTGATTAGACGCAAATGAGGGGCAGGTTCCCATGGCAACCATTTGGCTATCTCAGACCTGAAGGAGGCCTCGGAAGGGGAAACTCTGGAAAGGCATATGGATTTTCAGGGACATGATGGAGTGCTTAAGGGGGTGAAGGTGATGTGGGGGCACATCTCGTGTCATTCTGTGACTGCTGGGGACAGAGCCAAGATGCTCCAGCCCCTTCAAGTAGGAGGGTTGCTCCTCCATTCCTTTACTCCTTTCTCTGCGACCTTCCTTGAAGGGAGCTAATACTGAAAGGTCGCAAGGTGCCTTTGGACATTGCCGCAAGCCTGTTCAGGGCCACAGTGGGTGTGTGTGTCAGCTGAATGCAACATGCCCAGACACTTCCTTTCCCCTCCTTGAACTCTCATAACCAACCAGTCCAGACTACAGTGGGATTGAAGTCTCCAGAGTGGCAGTGCTTGTGCTCATGGAGGTGTAGCTGATTAGCAGACCTCCCTGTGAGGAGCCTGGCTGAAACTGTTGTGTTTACTGACCCCCCTTCCCGGCCCCCCCTGCCCCGCCCCCCGTAGCCCCAGGAGATTAAGGTCCTATTTCATGGCAGCCACCAGGGGTTAGTGCTACCAAGTCAACAACAAGGGACACTGCTCTTCTTAACTCTGGGAATTTCCCAGCTTCTTTCGATCTCTCCTAAAGTACAGCCTCTGCCCTACCAGCCTCTCTCCCTTCCCCTCCCTCCTCTCCTTAGTAAAGTATTACAAGGTCTCCAGTTATTTCCTTTCCCCAGCTATTTTCGCTATCCCATGGTTCCACTGCCTGCTCCTATCTGCTCCCCTCCTCCTCCTCCACACTCTCAAGGCCTTTGCTGACATCCGAGATGTCAGGTTTGATGAAATGTCTGTTTGTCTTCCCCTGGAATCTCAGAGGCCTTAGGGGATTCCTAATCTAGGCCAACAATACCACTGAAGGGCAGGAATAGGAGAGAGGGTGTAACATTTTCTAAATTCCTACTAGTTTCACATAAACTGACCCACTGACTCTGCAAAACAGCCCGCAGGAGGAGGCTTTTCGTCATGGCCTCTGCAGAGGAAGAAAGTAAGACTCACAGGTTTCCACTGCCTTGCCCAAGGGACTGGAGTGTGTAAGTGGCAGAATCAGGATTTGAATCCTGGTCTTCTGGCTCCAGACCTGGTTCTTCTTTTGTGCCATTAGGAGAGTGTGCAGAAGTTGAGGACCACCTATTCCCAGGAGAGGTAGTGTTGTTGGCCAAGGCTGGAAGCATGTGGGAGAGGGCTCTTTGAAGATTCTTTCCGCGTGTTACAACCCCAAGGCTTTTGCAGCTGGGGTTTGTAGCAGCACTTTACCTTGAGCCCTCTAATCTCTTCCCCTTAGGGTAAAGACAACTAACTCATTCTCAGTCTCCTACTGGAGAATACCCTGTACCCACTGTAGGCCTTAAAGACCTGAGCCAAGAGTTCTGCGTACTCTGACTTCTTGACTTCCCTTCAGTAATCTATTCCTTCATTTACACCTTCCTTCCTTCCTTCCTTCCTTCCTTCCTTCCTTCCTTCCTTCCTTCCTTCCTTCCTTCTTTCCCACATTCATTTCTTTGATCAACTTCACTGAATATCTCTTAGGTTCCAGACACTGCAGAGTTGATCATCTTAAGACCCAGGGATGATGAAGCCATAGTTCCCCTGCTTTTCTGAAACTTTTATCTTGAAGGATTCAGAGACTTTGGTAGAAGATGCCAATATAGTATAGCAGTGCTAGCTAGAGACTGATTTACAGCATGGAAACTTCAGCCAGAGTGGGCAGCGAAGTCAGTTGTGAGGATTTACCTTTGTAGGAACAAATGTTCCTGACTCACAAGTTACCCCTCTTCCTTCTCCAGGTTCGTGTAAGTAGCAAGTTCTCAAAGTCACCATTTTGTTTTAAAAATGGGGTTGTTTTTGGTGGAAGACAAGGAAGTATGTTCATCATATGAATCATCAATTGAAGTCTTTCAAGAAAAATAGAGTGCTCAAATGCTGTTTTCCGTTGAGATTCTGGGAAATATTCTAGGAAATTAGTCCACAACCAACTAAAGTGATCCCCTCTACCAGAAATAGTCTCATACAAATATATCCAATGATTCTGGAGAGCTTAGATTGCTTTGGTACATAAAAAAGTAAGTGGGATGCATTTTTGTATTAACCTGCTTTGTAAATCAATGTTCCTGCATCAGGACATGATCTTTAAGTGCTGTCCTCTGCATAGCCCTCTTCCTGTGTCCTTCTGCCTAGAGGTAGTTACCCAGGCGTACTGCAGTGACCTTTTCTTCTCTCTAATCTTGATCTTTGAAAGCTTGTTTTCATTGGTGTTTTTCTTGGAATACACTTGATCCAGAAATTCACACTGAGGTGTAAATGGATGAAAACACCACTGCACTCTCTGTAAGGTATTTGCATTTTCATCAAGACCTGCCACTTAGTCCAGAGACAGCAGTACTTCCTTTCAAATTCCCATGCTCACAAATAACCTGTTTTCCAGAAAGGCTTGCCCATGACCCCAAATTCCGGGTCGTGTAGACTTCAAATTCTAATGGGAAAATTTCAGACAGCAGTAAACCTGACCCATGGTGGGGGAAATGGGGGCTTTTTGTCTTCCCTAATGAAGTCGCAGCTCTAGTATGGCTGTTTGAGGTGACACTGTTGTTTCTCCCCACTTGCAGAAGCTCATTTCTTCAGGTACTTTTGGAGTCAACCATTCCACACTTCGAGTCCAAGCAGAGTACACTTGAGAAATGAATGTGGGCTTCTGCCAACTTCAGAGTATGAAGACCGGGGCGGGGCACTTTACAATGCTATTGGATCACAATTGACCTGACTCTTTTTGGTTGCTAAGACAAGCATCACTTGGTCTTTCCCCATGTATGAAATCTGTGTGCAGGCAAGCTCCTGTCAACTCATGTGTGCATGTGATCAGATGTTTGCACATATTTGAGGATAAAGTCCTTGTAGGGAGATTGCTAAAAAATGGGTAATGATAATAACGGCTTAGCATTTCCCACCTACTGTGCTAAACGTGTTACATGTCCTCAAGCTCTCTCTATGAGATAGGTATTATTATTGCTATTTTCAACATGAAAAGACTGGAACTCCAATATATTAAGTAAATTGCTTAAGATCACACAGAAATTGTAAGAGACAGAGATTTGAACTCCTGTCTTTCCCCAGAATTTGGGCATTTTGGAAAACCATTGCACTGGTGCTAGGTTTGCGTTTGAATAGGTAGATAGAAGTACCAAGCTGGAGACACACACATGCCTGAGAAATGTCTTAGGGATAAGAGTGGAAAAGATGTGGCCCAGTGACACTAGTAGCCTAGTGCAGTTGGAGAAGAGGCATAAATTCTTACAGGTCAATAGAGAAAGAATTCCTGCAATGGTTATCTGAGGTCATGTTGAGGAGGGTCCAAATGTTGATTCAAAGAATGTATCCTTTTTGCTTTATCTAGTGTTACAATTATTAAAGACCAAGTTTCTGGAGCTTAAGAAGTTTTCAGAAACTATAAATAAAACTATTTTCAGAGCTGTACAGAGGGTTTTGGAGAAAAATAAAACACTAAATCCCTAAGAAAAACATATTTAATAAAAGTAATCATTCAGCACCATGAGGCATTAGATGAGGTCTATTGTGACTTGTTTTCCTCATGCATATCACAAAAAAAAATCTAGTATTGTGATTACCAAAATAATTTGTCTTAAGGTCAATAGGTGGTTAGAGAAAATGATGTTTTGTTGTGTTCCATTCTATATGAACCAGAGGTTTCTGTTTGGCCTATATAGCTTTTTCTTTCTTTCTTTCTTTTTTTAATTCCCAAGGACTTGGGCCACCTTCCACTGCTACCCCAGGCCACAGCAGAGAGCTGGATCAGAAGAGGAGCAACAGGGACTAGAACTGGCGCCCATATAGAATACCTGCACCTCAGGCTAGGGCTTTAACCTGCTGTGATACAGTGCTGGCCCTGGCCTATATAGCTTTTACAAAGATGGCATTGGTCTAATAATTCCAAAACGACAATCCTGGTGACATCACAAAATGACTTCTATTGTTGATTGGAAGAAGTGGGATTAGAACTACTAATGGAAATGATTACCCACTTGGTGTTCCCTGGCCTGGAAGATCAGGAACCTCGAGTCCAATTCTACTTCTGCCACTAATTAACAGTGTGCTCTTGAGACAGCCGCTCAGTTTGTCTTGAACTCCCTTTTCTCACTTACAAAACACCAACATGGAAGTAGAGTCCCTACCTTTGTTCCTCATCACTTCTATTTTGAATGTATCTTTACAAATTCAGAACTAATAGGTGAATATTTTCTCAATGTGAACATGTTAAATAATACCAATATCCTCCTTCAGTGCCCTACTTCACATGTCTTCCAAGACAGAAATTATGTTTGGAGTGAAATCTTCCAGATAATTGTTATCTGTACACATGCAGTTATGTGTAGTTTGTGGGGGTTATTTTTTTAAATAAATTACATCAGAGTGAATCTGTTGTGCTGCAAGTTGATTTTTTTTCATTCAATAGCATGTCTTGAGGATAACAACATGGCAGTACATGTAAATCTATCCCATTCATTTTAACTGCAGCATAGGATGCACGTATCATAATCTGCTTAGCTGTTTTCCCAATGATAACTATTTAAGTTGTTTACTAATGATAATACTTACAATTCTGCAGTGGACAACCTGGGGCATCTTCTTGTCTGCATGCACACGTGTTTCTTTAGGGTATATTCCTTGATGGAAAATTGGTAGGTTTTTAATATTTCAGTTTTATTAAACACTAAAATTGGTCTCTAAAATGCTAGTACCAATTTATACACTTGCAGGCAGTCTCACTGCAACTTTATCAACACTTGATATGGTCCGATTTCCATTTGACAGTTTATGAATGCAAAAGGCATCCCTGGTCACTTGTAAGGTGGACCATTTTACCCTATGTTTATTGTCTATTGGCATTTCTTTTTGTTGGTGAGTTGCTCATCCATATCCCTGGCCCATTTATTTTAATTGTTTATATTTTGGTATTGATATTGACCATTATATTTTTATATTCATATAACAAAATGCCAATAGCTGTAAAATCATAGCTACATTGTAATTATGTTATTGCTAAATAAAATACCATTTATTTACTTGTGGTGAATAAAATACAGAAGCTAAAAATTCTTGATCCCGTCAGCTTTATCTACTTTTATCTTTAGGATTTCTGGATTTTGAGTCTTACTTAAAATGTCGTTCTCTCCTCTTAAATTACTTCTACTATATTTTCTTCTAATCATTTAATAGTTTTGCAACTTTGTAGAGTTCTTCAATCCATATGGAATTAATTTTTGCTCATATTATGAGGTAGGGATTTCTCTTTGTCTCTTTGTGTCTCTATGTGTATATAAATACATATACATGAGGATACTTCAAAAAGTTCATCAACAACTATATTAACAGAACTTTATTTTGGTGGAAAAAAATTGAAATCTGTACACAGGAGGGGTCTTCAAAAATTTTGTGGGAAATATGTATTATGAAAACCTATGCATGGATTCTCAAATTTTTACATCAAAATAACTTTTTCTTCTAATTTCATTATCCATGAACTTTTTGCAGTACTCGTGTACATATACATGTATATATACAGGTGTAATACATATATATGTTATATATTCAAATACACATAAGCACATATTTTTTTCTAATCACCAAGTGAAACAACACTTACTGAAGAGTTCATCCTCTTCACACTGATTTGAAATACTTCTTTATTAATCATATCCTGAATTTTCATTTATACAAATGGATCTAGCTTAGGATCTGTGTTTTGTTTCACTGATATCTTTGACTATTCTTGTATGAATACTATACTATCTGAATAACTGTAGCTTTCTAAGATATCTTGATATCTGCTAGAATATTTGCTCTTTTTTTTTCTTTTCTAAAATTATCTTGGCTACTTTTATACAGTTTCTTTTCTGGATGAGTTCTAGCATCAGCTTCAAATTATGTTGAATTTTGATTGTAACTGCATTTAATTTGTGGAATAATTTGGACAGAAATGATATTTCTTTTTTTAAAAAGACTTTTATTTATTTATTTGAGAGGTAGAGTTACAGACAGTGAGAGCGAGAGACAGAGAAAGGTCTTCCATCCATTGGTTCACTCCCCAGTTGGCCAAGACTGGAGCTGAGCCAATCCGAAGCCAGGAGCCAGGAGCTTCTTCCAGTCTCCCACATGGGTGCAGGGGCCCAAGGACTTGGGCCATCTTCTACTGCTTTCCCAGGCCATAGCAGAGAGCTGGAACGAAAGTGGAGCAGCCGGGACTAGAACTGGTGCCCACAAGGGATGCCGCACCTCAGGCGGAGGATTAACCTACTGCACTAGGCGCCAGCCCCTGGCCATTTCTATAACAGTGATTCAACCTATCTAGTAATATTGTGAGTCTCTTTGTTTCTTCTGTTCTTTTTCTATGCTCTAAAGTTTAGAATTTTCTTTAGATAGGTCTTGTATATGCCTTGTTAGGTTGATCAGGTTTAAGTATGTTTTATTGCCCTTCTTTCTTTCTAACTTTTTCAATATTTTTCCAATTGGGAATGAGACCTTTTTTTTTCTGTTACATTTTCTAATTGATTGCTTCTTTTATCTTATTCATTCAACAAATATTACTTCAGTGCTCACAACAGTCCAGACTCTGTGTTTGGCCCTAGGGATTCAAAAAGAAATAAAACAGGGATGAGTAGTCAACCTAGGGGTTCAGCTATTGCGTAGAGATATATACATATATGTGTGTATGTGTGTGTGTGTGTGTGTGTGATGGAATATTATTCAGCCATAAATAAGAATGAAGTCTTGACATCTGTAACACAATGAATGAAAATGGAGATCATTATGCTATATGAAATAAGCCAGAAACAGAAAAACAAATTCTATATGCTTTCTCTTATATGTGGATGTTAGTATATATAGAGATTGTATAAAGAATGTGAGGATGCCATATTATTTGGTATATATATATATATATTTATAAATGTTGTTTTTGCTGAATTATATCCCTTATATAATGCTATACTCTTTACTCTTTTTATAATTTATGTTCTGAATCCCATATTTTATAATATTCATATTCCTGTTTTAAAGAAAAAGAACATGTGTGAGTATTTATATAATATCTACACAAAGTAATACAGCAAAATATAAAACTATTAAATCTAAAAATAAAAAAGAAGCTAACTTTAAAATAATAAAATCAAAAAGTACATTAGAGAAAGAGATATAAAACAAAAAAGTTCTAAAGATGAGCAAATTGAAATAGTGAGTTGTAATCCACACGGAAGAGTGTAATTTGGGCAATACATGCTATACCTCTAAGCTTAAAACACTGAATGCAAACAGTAATGGTTTATTAATACTAAAGTAAGCTCTACGAGAATTGTGTGCATCATTTTGAGAATTGCTAGCTTCATGAAATAATTTGGGATGCCTATTGAAGTGATTATATTATTTTTATCTTTCAATCTGTTAACATAGCGACTTGCCTTAATAAATCTCACAATGTTAAGCTATATTTATGTCATGGGAAAAGTCTTACTGGTCCATGACTCATGGTGTATTTTTCAGTACGTTTCCAGATTTGAATTGCTAATATTTAATTTAGTGTTCTGCATCTATCTTCATAAACAATATTGGCCCCATAGTTTCTTTTTTTCTGCTGTTTGTCCAATTTTTGGCATCAAAATGATACTGCACTTGCAAAATTTTTTGAGAGTGCTTCCTTCTTTGTCTGTGCTCTGGAGTATTTCATAAATCCTGAAAGTTATTTGTTCCTTGAGTATTTGAAAACTTGTTTGTTTAAACTTTTGGGCCCTGTGCTTTTTTTTAGGGGTAGATCTACAACTACCTGTCTCATTATCAGTCAGTTCATATGTCCTAGCTCTTCTTGAGTCAATGTTAGCAATTCGTTTTCTCCTAGAAAATAATTCAGTAAGTACTTATTTTCAAATTTTTTTTGTCATAAAATAATACATAAATACATTTTACAACATTTAAGGTCTTTTGTAATGTATTCATTTTAGCTATTGTTGCAAACAATGTTTATTTAAACCTTGTGTTTTCATAGCTATACAAATTACACATACTTATGGGATACCATGTGGTGTTTCTATACACGTATACACTGTATAGTGTTCAATCAGGGTAAATATAGCTATCTCTTCAAGCATTCAACGTTTCTATGTGGTGATGACATCCAATATCCTATCTTCTAGGTATTTTAATATAGAGAAGTAAACTGTATGTTAGCATTTTTTATAGTCACCCTACTAAGCAACCGAATCTCAGAGCTGCTTATTCAAATCTAGTTATAACCCAGTAATCAACCTTTCTTCATCCTACCTCCCCACTATCCTCTGCAGTTTAGATTCTGTTCCATTGATCTTTGGATCTGTTTCTATTCCCATACCTTGGCTTTGTAGTACATATAAAGTAGTGTAACTCATTCTGGTTTTGTTCTGTTTACACAAGATTGCTTTGGCTATTTGTGTTCTTCTGACTTTGGATGCTGCAACTTTGCTCAATTTGTTTATTAGGGCTAATAGTTTGTTGGCAGTCTTTAGGTTTTCTATCTTTAACATAATATCATCTGCAAACAGCAACAATTTGACTTCCTCATTTCTGATTTGCATGCCCTTCCTTTATTTTGCCTAATTGCTCTGGCTAGTTTTCTAATACAGCTATTTAGGCTATCTATTCTTTGAGTGTCATTTTGGCTGTGCTCCATCGGTTTTACTATGCAGTGTTCCCAACCTTTTTCATTTATGAATAGTTTCCAATTTTAATTTTGATGTTTTTCTTTGATCTAGAGTCAATGAGCATAGTTTTTAAAAAACTTTCATGTGGAAATTCTTTTAAAAAGTTTTGGTTGATCATTATTGAAAATATCTAATGGTATTTATATATGTTCAGTTCATCCATGTATAGTCTTAATATTTTATACTTTTCAGAATTTATTGAGAATTTTTTGGTGACCATATACATAGCTTTATAAGTCAAATTCTGTGAATGTTCTGTTTGTGTTTATAGGATGTCTAGTCTCCGCTTGCTTGGATAAAATCATGTACATAACTTTTTTATCAAACTTATTGTGTTCTCCAAATTCTCTTTATTCTTGTCTCTACTTAATTTGTTGCCAAGTTTCCAAGAGACAGACATAGAAAAGTTTCCCATTAATGTTGTGGATTGTCAATTTCTTTTTGTTTTCTTATTCATATTTAAATCAGTTATTTCAAAGCTGTGTTTTTATGAATAGTCTAATTGTTAGCATATCCTCTTAGTGGATTATACCAACAAAAATGTCCCTCTTGCCCCTTTTAATTTTTGTCTGTGTTTTATTTTGGCTGACATTAATGTTGCTACACCTACTTTAGTTTTGTTGACATTTCCTTTACGTAGCTTTCTCAATTCATCTACTTCCAAGTTTCATGTGTTAAGGCGAGTCTCTTTAAAGCTGCATATGGTTAGATATTGTTAATTTCTCCAATCTGAGATTATCTGTCCTTTAATAAGGGAATTCAGCCCATTCTGATATAATATGAACATTGATATTTGTGATTGTTCCTGCCATCTTATCTTTTCTCTTATCATGACTGACTTTCTTTCCTTTCCAGCAATTTGTGGGATTTTTGTCTTTTATTTGTTCTGGAGTAGTTTTTGTAAGTTTTATACTCATAAATCACTCTTAATTTCTTAAAAATTGTTCAAAGGTTTATTCTTCCCACATTTCTAGAATTTATGAATATCTGTATTCTCATCCTGAAAAAGCATCATAACAGTATTTTACTTGTGTTTTTTCTTTTATTCTAAAATATATTTTTAAAACATTTATTTATTTATTTGAGACAGAATGATAGAGAGATTGGGAGAGAGAGATCTTCCCAAATGGCCACAGAAGCCAGACCTGAACCAGGCCAAAAGCAGGAGCCAGGAATTCCATCTGGGTCTCCCACATGGGTGACAAAGGCCCAAGTAGCAGGGCCATCTTTTGCTGCTTTCCCAGGTGCATTAGAAGGGAGCAGATCAACCACAACTCGAACCAGCACTCTTGTATGGGCTGCCAGCATTGCAAGCAATGGCTTAACCAGCTCTACCACAACATTCACCCCTTCTAAACCTCATAATTTCCTTGTTAAAATCATCTGACATTTCATTCCAAATATTTTCTTGTTTACAATAACAATGACTTAGATTTATTTATAATTTTTACTGGTTTCTGTGCTCATTATTTTTTCTTTTACTCCAGATCATCCCCTTGGATTATGTTTGTGTTTTATTATAGTATGTCCTCCAGTAACTCATCCAAAGATAAATTGCAGTTAGTAAAGCATCTTTAGCCCTAAACCCCAACTTAAATGTTAATCTTAGTGTACTCTTTGAAAGTATTCAAGCTTTCCAATTATCTTTCCTCATAAATTTGAAGCTAATCCACTACTATTTCTAAACAGTGAATATTGCTGATAAACAATCTGCTACTAGCTGGGTTCTCATTCCTGTGTGGGTAGCCTGCTTCTCATTTTGGAAACTTTCAGATTTGCTTTTGTTTGTTTTTGGAGTTCTGGAATTTCACCATGATATATCTTAGTATGGATGTCTTTTTATTAAGCTATTGCTCCCCATAGTTGATGTGTGATTTTTATTTGAAGATTTTTGTCTTTTCTCAATTTGGAGAAATTTTTATATTACTGTTTTTAATTTTTTCTTTTTAACATTTTTATTAATATAAGTAGAACATATTTCATATATTTCATAGATGCAATTCTAAGAAAATAGTCATATTTGAGAGGGAAAGAGAGAGCCTAGTCCCCTCTGCTGGTTCACTCCCCAAATGTCCATGATTGCAGAGACTAGGCTGGGGCTGCAGCCAGGAGCTAAGAATGCAATATAGGTTTCATATGTGGGTGGCTGGGACCCAAACACTGGAACCATCACTGTTGCCTTCCAGGATCTGCATTAGCAGGAAGCTGGAGTGAGGAGAAAAGGCAGATATTGAACCTAGACACTCTAATATGGGACACAAACGTATTAACCAGCATCTTAACTGCTAAGCCAAATATTGTTGGTTTTTAGATCAATTTCCCCTTCAATTTTCTTTGTTTTATTTTTTAACTTTTATTTAATAAATATAAATTTCCAAAGTACAGTTTATGGATTACAGTGGGCTCCCCCCATAATTTCCCTCCGACCCGCAACCCTCCCATCTCCCGCTCCCTATCCCATTCCATTTGCATCAAGATTCATTTTCAATTATCTTTATATACAGAAGATCAATTTAGAATATATTAAGTAAAGATTTCAACAGTTTGCACCTACACAGAAACACAAAGTGTAAAATACTGTTTGAGTACTAGTTATAGCATTAATTTACATTGTACAACACATTAAGGACAGAGATCCTACATGAAGAGTAAGTGCACAGTGACTCCTATTGTTGACTTAACAGATTGACACTTTTGTTTATGACATCAGTGATCACCCTAGGCTCTTGTCATGCATTGCCAAGGCTATGGAAGCCTTTTGAGTTCATCGGCTCTGGTTTTATTTAGACAAGGTCATAGTCAAAGTGGAAGTTCTCTCCTTCCTTCAGAGAAAGGAACCTCCTTCTTTGATGGCCTGTTCTTTCCACTGGGATCTCTCTCACAGAGATCTTTCATTTAGGTCTTTTTTTTTGCCAGAGTGTCTTGGCTTTCCATGCCTGGAATACTCTCATGGGCTCTTCAGCCATTTCCGATTGTCTTAAGGGCTGATTCTGAGGCCAGAGTGCTGTTTAGAACATTTGCCATTCTATGAGTCTTCTGTGTATCCTGCTTCCCATGTTGGATCGTTCTCTCCTTTTTAATTCTATCAGTTAGTATTAACAGACACTAGTCTTGTTTATGTGATCTCTTTGACTCTTAATTCTATCATTATGATGAATTGTGAACTGAAATTGATCACTTGGACTAATGAGATGGCATTGGTAGATGCCACCTTGATGGGATTGAATTGGAATCCCCTGGCACGTTTCTAACTCTACCATTTGGGCAAGTCAGATTGTCTTTGCTTTATTTTTTAAACATTCAATTACACTGTTTCTTTGGGCATTAATCATGATTATTGAGGTTTTTATTCCATTTTTTTTTTGTGACTCCATTTTGTGGTGTTGATTTCCTATAAATGTTTTTGGATTTTTGGTTAGTGCTTATGTTGGGTTTCCTTTTTATAAGATTTATTTATTTACTTGAAAGGCAAAGTTAAGGCGGGAGGGGGTGAGGAGAGAGAGAGAGAGAGAGAGAGAGAGAGAGAGATAAATCTTCCATCTGCTGGTTCACTCCCCAAATAGCTGCAACTACCAGGATTGGACAAGCCACAGCCAGGAGCTTCTTCCAGGTCTCCCATGTTGGTGCAAGGGTCCAAGTCTTAAGCCATCTTCTGCTGCTTTCCTGTGCATTAGCAGGGACCTAGATCAGAAGTGGCACAGCTGGAACTTGAATGGGTGCTCATATGGGATGCTGCTATTACAGGTGGCAGCTTAACTCCATGCTACAACTCTGGCCCTGAATTTGTTTTTAAAATTTATTTATTTATTTGTTTATTTATTTTCACTTTATTTTCATAGATAGACAAAGACAGTCAGAGAGAGACCTTTCATCCGCTGGTTCATTCTGAAGATGCCCATAACAGCCAGGCCTAACCCAGGGGCCCAGAACTCCATTTTGGTTTCCCACATGGGTAGCAGGGACCAAACTATTTGAACCATTACCACTGCCTCCCAGGAAGATGGATTGAAAGCTGAGGAGCCAGGACTTGAATCAGGCACTATCATATTGGATGTGGGCATTCAAAGTGGGATTTTACCACTGCACCAAACAACTGCCCCGCACCTTGGTTTTTTTGTTTGTTTGGTTTGTTTTGTTTTGTTTTTAAAGATTTATTTACTTGAAAGGCAGAGTTACAGAGAGAGAAGGAGAGACAGAGAGAGAAAGAGAGATAGGGAAAGAGAGAGAATCTTCCATCCACTGGTTCACTCCCCAGATGGCTGCAATGGACAGCAGTGGGCCAGACCAAAGCCAGGAGCCAGGAGCTTCCTCTAGGTCTCCCATGTGGGTGGCAGGGACCCAAGAACTTGGGCCATCTTCTTTGGTTGCTTGTACCAGGCCATTAGCAGGGAGTTGCCTCAGAAGTGGAGTAGCTGGGAGACGAATCAATGCCCATATGGGATGCCAGTGCCTCAGATGGCAGCTTTGCCCACTATGCTACAACATCAGCCTCATCACCTTGGGTTTTAAGAACCTGTTTACCTCCAGATGATACTTCTTTTAGTCACCACCTACATACTCATCAAGGCTTTGAGGAAAGACAAAGCATGCTGCTGAGAGGAATGTGTAAGTGGTTCATCTGCTGGGCATGAAGGTTCTCTGTATCACCTGCATTTGGCTAAACACTTAATTCTCTTGATGAAGCATCCATAATAATAAATCTATCCTGGAAAAAACAACTGTGCTACCCACTGCCTGACACTGTTAGGCAGAGAAGACATAAGGGATAAAACCACTCAGCTGCTCAAAATTGAGTATATTAACAAATGATTTTCTTATGGCCTTTATATACTACCTACATCTCCTCTCTTTGGGCTTGATATCATCTGGAGTCATAGCCACCTTATTCAACCATCCTATATGACATATTCTTTAGCTGTGCTTTCCTCCATTAATCTTATTCTCTCCACCTTAGTACTAAATACTATTTCTTAAAATTTATGATATGCAAATATATTTCTTATTTTTAATTTCTATTGTGGAAATATCAATTTTGTTTTTAAAAAGATTTATTTATTTATTTGAAAGGCAGAGTTACAGAAAGGGAGGGAGAAACAGAGATAGAGAATCTTCTAACTGCTGGCCGCAACAGCTGGGGTTGGACCAGGCAGAAGTCAGGAACCTGGAACTTCATCCAGGTGTCCCATGTGGGTGGCAAAGCCCCAATTATTTGGGCCATCTTTTGCAGCCTTCCCAGGTGCATTAGCAGGGAGCTGGATTAAAAGTGGAGCAGCCAGGATACAAACTGGTGCTCATATGTGATGCTGATGTCTCAGGTAGCAGCTTAATCCACTGTGCCACAATACTGGCTCTTACGGTATTATTTTAAAATATATATTTATATACATATATAAATATATAAATTTATATATAAATTTTGGTTTGGGGCTGCAGGGGAAACCATGTATATATATGCATAGTTCACTTTTAGTCACTTTCCCCAGGAGTAGGCCAGCTATAGTTATACTTTCTCTCAACTAGAGAAATACCTCTAATACAGAAATGATTTTGTATGAAGTATTTCATGCAAACAGAAGTTGTGAATTGTGGGCAAAGTTTAACAACACATGAGATGATAATTTGTGAAGAGTGCCTTGAATCCAAAGGGAGTGTTTTCTATTTTAAAATTATTTATTTATTTGATGAATTTGAAAAGGAGGAGAGAGAGAGAGAGATGCCCAGAGAACAAGATAGAAACTAAGAGTAGCATAACAGTGTGATGGACAAAATGGGATAGGAGAGGGAGTGAGAGATAAAAAGGAGAGGCTGGGGTCTGCAATTGGCCAGGAAGAGGCTCAACTGCTGAGGTCTCCCCCACCCACTTTGAATATCTTTCATTTGCTAGTTCACTCACCGAATGCCTACTACAGCTAGAACTGGGCCAGAGAGCCCAGAACTCAAACTGGGTCCCACACGTGGGTGGTAGAGACCCAAGCACTTGAGTAATCACTTACTTCCTCACAGGATGTACGTCAGCAGAAACCTGGACTTGAGAGCAGAGATAGGACTTCAGTACAGGAACTCCAATAGGGGATGCAGACATCCCAAGCAACGGCTTAACCACTGTGCCCAATACCTGCTGCAAAATGAGTGATTCTAAGAGACCACAAAAAGTGATCAGCAATCACTTGTATGCCTGAATCCAGATACAGTGCAGAAGATACCAAATTCTTAGACAACTTTGTAGGCTGATTATCTTCTTAGAGGACTGACTTCCGAGACCTGTATCTGGAGCTTCGATTTAAAAGGGACAAAGGAAAGGGTAGTTGGAAAATCCACACTCATTATCATCCACATGTTAAAACATCGGCTTTTTCTACAGATACGAGATCTTCAATTTAAGACCAAGTACGACTTTAGTGTGTCAAGGCAGGGAAGTTTTAGTGGCGGCAGGTCATGTTGAAAGTGGTACTATTCAGTAACTTTGGAGGAGATGGGAAGAGAATGTTTTGCAGTGTCAGAGTATCTTCATTAAATACAAAGAGAGAAGTGATTTGCAGCTGAAAATTTCAGATTCACAATAAAATTAACATACGAGCCTAATGGGTTCTCATCTAATAAAACTGAGAGTAGGTGCTTGGTATCCTAAAGGCAAAACAACTTAATAAAATTAATCTATTGTGCTCTGAGTGCTTAGGTACTGCAAGGCTTCAATGATGCATTTTTCATTAAGTGACTGGGTAAATATAATTCTCTGTTTTAGAAAGTCTGAGTCCTTATTCTAATTTATTGAAATCAGAAATAAAGAACTTACTTAATGACTCATCAGTGTTGGGGAGAAAAAGCAGAGGACATTGAGTGGTCCCTAGGACTGGAGCAAGAAGGGTGGTCTGAGTCCTAATTGGGCTTGCACCCACATGGCTCTGCCAGAACTCATTCATTCTTCCCAGGCATCTTTGCCTGATTGGAGGGGCTAGAGAAACTCCGCTACACTCATCGAACTTGCCTGATGTTTGTTATACTCTCTAATTATGAAAGGGGCAGGCTGAGCCAGGGAATGAGAGCTGAGCTAGAGCTGACCTTCCTCTGTCATGGTTCACAGAGTAATCCCAGCAAGGGGAAGAATAGGCCAGGGAAGGGCCAGCTTAGCCCGTGCTATCTTTGTGTGTGTTGGGGAGGAGGTGCACGGGGCTAATGAGCAAGCTACCTGCCTGAGTTGATGTGAAGAGACTCCCAGGACAGAGGCCTCTTTTCCCAAAATATATAGCTCATCTACATGGTCCCTTTACTAGAGATTGTCAACATTAGTGATTCCATTCTGCAAGTCTCCTTTTAACAGGCAAATGCTCCTGAGAGAAATAAATTATTCATATCTCATGAGTCCTCTTAAATTCTGAAGTCAGATAGAGACTCGTGTCCAAATTGTCAGTTGTTTTAGATTCTTAACATGTCGTAGCTACAGTTGGCCCATCTGTCAAATGGGTATGATAATCTCTACATGAAAATTTGACAGGTTAAAAGAGAACAACAGGGTGAGCATTTGGCTTAGCAGTTAAGGTACCTGTGTCATCTATCAGAATACCAAAGTTCTAATCCCAGCCCCAATTCCAGCCTCCTGTTAACGCAGACCCTGGGAAGCAGCAGGTGACAGCTCAAGTTACTGGGTCCTTACCACTCGTGTCACAGACCCAGACTGAGTTCCAGGTTTCTGGCTTTGTCCTGGTCCAGTTTCAGTCATCGTAGGTGTTTGGGGAATGAGCCAAAATATGGGAGCTCTGTCTATCTGTCTGTTTCTTTGCTTCTCAAATAAACAAAAACAAGAATTAAAAAAAGAGAGAGAGAAAAGCAAATGTGAAAGTACACAGGAAAGTTCCTGACATGCATAACATGTTACTGTACCCTCTCTCACTTGATCTGCACCTTCTAACTAAGGAGGGAGGTGGTAAGGCAGGGTGCAGAAGTGGCTCCCAAAGGATCTAGAGATGTGGGGCCCAGGCAGGAAGAGAAAGATATAGAAAGGCCAACTCTGTCCAGGATGGGGATTTCTTGGGACCAAAGACCTGGAAATAACGAGAGCAGAGTTCAAGCCTGCTGCTAGCTAGGACACTGGTGCAGAAAAGGGCTTCATGGCTCAGATATGGTTCTCAACTTTGTGGAGGATTCTACTTATTAGTCCTAGGACACTGGGCAGGTTTCTAATCTCTCTGAGCCTTACTTTTCTCCTCTGAAAATTGAGACTACTCTCCTTAGAGTTATCCTCAGGCTTAGATGAGTTTCTATTTACACCGGGTTTGGCACAAAGTAAGCATCCAGTAAATGTGTCTTGTGTTTATTATCATCAGTATGTCCATCATCATTCTCATCATCATCATCATCACCATAATTATAATCCAGGACCAAAGCATCCAGTCCTGAGATCAGATTTCAGATGATTGCAAGGGAGAAACTGAGGATTTCTTTTCTAGTACCATTCTTGTTTCAGGGTCCTTTTAGGCCTGGGGGTCCCCCTACTCCAAGGGTTCAGGGCTCCATTTCCCTTTCTGGCCCTTATTTTCTATTCTTTGCCCTTTCATAAACTTTGCTGTAAGTGGTCCTGTAGGGAAGAGCCTGACGCTAAGCCACACTAAGATATGAATGGATATTAATTCAAATCCTGCACCTTCCATTGAATTTACACTTTTAATAAGGACAGTCTCTTAATTTCAGAGTCCATTAGTTATCTCATTCCGTTCAACTCCAGGGATAGATTAGCAATAAACAAGCGACTCATATACAGACTTTTATGGTCAATTTTTCACACAAACTAGGAAATGAAAAACAGCTTGTGATGGAAGAAGCTCAGACCGACGTGACCAGGGCATGTGAAGAATGACCTGGGCCTAAAGAGAGAGATTCTAATAAACCAGGAAAATGACTTTCTTAACCCCCATTGCTCATTGACGTCAAGCTGAAAAGCACAGGCCCTGATGCTGAGCAGACTTGCAAGTTTACCTGTCACACCAATTTAAGATCCTTCAATGTTGGTTTCCTTTCAGCTAGGCAAAGTGTATTTTAACACCACAAATTGGAAGGATGCTGAGATTCATCTTGGCCTTTTTCTTTGACCACTTGTTTCCCTAAAGTACTTTTAATCAGGTAGATGTTCAGCTTGAGTTCCACAGAGGAAGAGAAGACACTTTGGGCACCAGAATCAACCATTAGATTCTTTAAAGGAAAATTATATCTAAATGCTCTTTCAAGCTAAAATTCTTAGAAACACTCCAAAGAAATTAGCCTTTAACTGACTCATGTGATCTTCTCTAATCTAAATAGTCCCTTGAAAATTGGACCAAAGAGTCTAGATTACTCAGGTTCAAGGAGAGGTGAGTGGGATGATGTATTTTCTGATTAAGCAGCTTGATACATTAAAGTGTCATTGTTAGAACATGAATTGTAAATGTTCTCTCTGCTACTTCCTTGCTCCTTGTTCCCAAGTGATCCCTCTCCTGCCCTCTGATGGCCTTTACCCTTTACTGGCCTTCCTCTCAAAACATGTTTTCATACACTTGTGTATTCCATGTTGTTTTTGCATTGAACCAGTCAACAAAAAAATCACATTATGGTATCAATGAATAAAGAAACCCAGCTTTGGTGGCACCGCGGCTCACTAGGCTAATCCTCGGCCTGCAGTGCTGGCACCCTGGGTTCTAGTCCCCGTTGGGGCGCCGGATTGTGTCCCGGTTGCTCCTCTTCCAGTCCAGCTCTCTGTTGTGGCCCGGGAAGGAAGTGGAGGATGGCCCAAGTGCTTGGACCCTGCACTCGCATGGGAGACCAGGAGGAAGCACCTGGCTCCTGGCTTCGGATCGGTGCAGTTTGCTGGCCGTAGTGGCCATTTGGGGGGTGAACCAACGGAAAAGGAAGACCTTTCTCTCTGTCTCTCTCTCTCACTGTCTAACTCTGCCTGTCAAAATAAATAAATAAATAAATAAAAATAAAAGAAACTCAGCTCAGCAAGACGCTTCTATTCTTTTTTTTTTATTTGACAGGTAGAGTTACAGACAGTGAGAGGGAGAGACATTTGCATTTTAATAAGGGACATAAAGTCCTAAAGATAGCATTTCAGAACTAGTAATGAATGGAGTAGGGGACTTACTGGCTAGATGGAATTTTATTATGTTTCATTTTACCCTGTACCTACAATATTTAATTAGGCTCAAGTCATGTCTATCTGCCCTTTTTAATCATCTAGCTTGGTTCAGCACTCATAGATACCAGGCAGTAGCTGATGAGAAGAGCCTCCCACTAGGTTAACAGTAGACCTAGCAAAATGTGGCCCATGTAGGTTATCAATAGTCATTAAGGAGGTTTTGTTCACCAGCAGAGGAAGTTGAAGCAAGTATCTGGCATTCATCCTACATGTATTCAGCAATGCAATTATTTGCCAGACATGGCGTCAGATGTTGAATAACAATAATTAATGAGGTATGGGGTCTTTTCTTGGAAGAACTCAGGGTCTAGTGAGACAAGTAAACATTAAAAAATACAAAGCAATTGGACAAGCGGCTAGCCATTTGAATTAAACATCTGGATCCCTACCTGACCCCTTCCATCAAAATAAATTCCAGATTGATGAACAATTTATATATTAAAAAAACACACAGTGCACTAGATGAAAACATGGTGACTGTTTTTATAATCACTCTATGAAGGAGACTCTTCCAAATAAGCATGCTACAAAAAACAGATGAAATGAGGGAAATGATTGATATATTTGACTATAGAAACATAATCATTTCTGTACAGCAATGGTAACAAAGTAAGAGAGTCAAAAAAGAAAACAAATGACAAACTAGGAAAAAGGTGTGTTATGTATTTGACAATTGATGACTTTTAAACCCATATGTGTAAAGCATTGTACAGTTTATGACGAGAAAATGCTATAAAGAAAATTGGCTAAAGAATTAAACAGAGATATAAATACCTAACGAATATAAAAATTCTTCTTAAGCTTACTTATAATTGCTTAAAGACCTGATCCGTGGTAACCAAATAGAGTACCTAAAATGTAATCTATTGCAGTGAAATGAACATTTTGAGATTCAATGATTGTTTACAGCCCTTGTCTATACTGATGAAGAAGAGTGTTTTTTTTCTTCATACTATTTGTTGAACTCTTTACTTAGTGTAGGGTTAACCTTATGAGTGTAATGTAAACTAAAACTAGATCTTTGTAAAAATTAAAAGTGGGAATAGGAGAGAGAAGAGGAAGAAGGGTGGGAGTGTGGGCAGGAGGGAGGGTAGGGTGGGAAGTATCACTATGTTCCTAAATCTGTATATATGAAATACATAAAATTTGTATACCTTAAATAAATTAAAAAAGGAGATGTAATTTTCTCCTACTGAACTCAGGTTTTAAAAAATCAAGTTTTAAAACTCAAGTTTTTATTTTTTTAACTTTTATTTAGTAAATATAAATTTCCAAAGTACAGTTTATGGATTACAATGGCTTTTCCCCCCCATAACTTCCCTCCCACCCACAACCCACCCCTCTCCCACTCCCTCTCCCCTTCCATTCACATCAAGATTCATTTTCAATTATCTTTATATACAGAAGATCAACTTAGTATATTTCAAGTAAAGATTTCATCAGTTTGCACCCACACAGAAACACAAAGTGTAAAATACTGTTTCAGTACTAGTTATAGCATTAATTCACATTGAACAACACATTAAGGACAGAGATTCTACATGAAGAGTAAGTTCACAGTGACTCCTGTTGATGATTTAACAAATTGACACTCTTGTTTATGGTGTCAGTAATCTCCCTAGGCTCTAGTCATGAGTTGCCAAGGCTATGGAAGCCTTTTGAGTTCACCGACATCAATCTTATTTAGACAAGGTCATAGTCAAAGTGAAAGTTCTCTCCTTCCTTCAGAGAAAGGAACCTCCTTCTTTGATGGCCTGTTCTTTCTACTGCGATCTCACTCACAGAGATCTTCATTTAGGTGGTGGTGGTGGTAGTTTTTTTTTTTTTTTTTTTTTTTTTTTTCCCAGAATGTCTTGGTTTTCCATGCCTAAAATACTCTCATGGGCTCTTCAGCCATATCCGAATGCCTTAAGGGCTGATTCTGAGGCCAGAGTGCTAAAACTCAAGTTTTTACAAAATGTAATGTTTTTGAGGGGCATGTGGATGTGCCCTTATGTACAGTTAGTGAAAGTAAAACTTGGAGCTTTTTGATGTATGCATGGATTTCAAAATTGTGGGTTTTTTTTAAAAGATTTTAAAAGATTTTAAAGATTTTTTTAAAGATTCCCATGCGGGTGCCGGGGCCCAAGGACTTGGGCCATCTTCTATTGCTATCCCAGGCCACAGCAGAGAGCTGGACTGGAAGAGGAGCAATCGGGACTAGAACCCGCGCCCATTATGGGATGCCGGTGCCACAGGCGGAGGATTAACCTAGTGCACCATGGCGCCGGCCCTCAAAATTGTTTTGCACCAAAATAAACCTATCTTTCAATTCCATTTTCCATGAACTTTACAAGGAACCCTTGTATATTGATGGGGGCACTTTGCCATATTTATCAAGTTTGTAAAAGTCCATCCCCTTTAACCTAGCAAGTCTGGTTCTAAGAATTTATTCTAAGAGCCTAGGCACAATTGCAAATACAGATCTATAAAGGAACGTTCACTGAAACAAGGTTTGTGTTAGCAAACCAAAGGAAAGCAAGAGGGGCAGCAACAAAACAAAACAACAGGAAGAAAAAAGTCTCCATAATAGGCCAGTAAATCACACATTTATATACCTTTTGAATATTGTGTGAGAGATTAGAATATACATATACATATATATATACACACACACACATTGATAGAGGAAGCACTATAAAGTACATCTGATGGGAAAAGCAAAGTGCAGAACAGCATGATCCTGTCTGTTAGGAAAAAAAGAAGATATATAGATCTGTAGATCTTTTTGTATATGCATTTACCAATTCTGGAAAAAATACACAAGAAACTGTTAACAGAGGTTACCTCTGGGGATTAAGACTCTAGTGGGAGGGACTTCGTAATCTTGTGGATTATTTGCATATTTGAACTGTGTGCATGTATTATCATTACTATTGTTGTTATTACATAAATATGTTATCTACAAGTAGAACGTGATACATGCCAAGTAAAATATATGTAATATTTATGATATGTGTATATGGCAGATAGAAAACTAGACAAATATATATACTGCTTTTATAGCCCAGGGAATGGTCACCCAAACTAAACTTATATAACTGTCATGGCTGAGGGCAGAAGGAGGCTTACTGGAAGGCAGAGTGCTTTAAACTGAGTTTTGATTGACAACTAAAGATTTGTCAGGTGAAAAAGAGAAGTGTCGGGGTTATTCCAAATAGAGAACAACAGAAATTGCTGAGTTGGGCTGGAGGGTGGTAGGGGAGGTTAGGATGCAAGGGGGAGCAGCAATTGTAGTTGGAGAGGGAGAAAAGGATGGGAGATTATGAAACACTTTGTCTGTTATGCTAACTACATTAGACTAAAATCTGAGTCTAGCTTTCTTGAAAATGATGAACTAAAAGATTCACACTGTGGTGTAAATGAATCAAAACAGGTATTTGCATTTTAATAAAAGACAGAATGTTCCAAAGGTCTAGTTTCCAGCATTAGTAATTAGGGAGGAGGAATCTCCCTCATGTCTCTCAATTCACACACTGATGAGAAGATGACACACCTGGTTATCTGGGTCTTAGACGGCTCTACTCAGTGGGGAGCTCTGCCACACTACTGGAGGTGGGAGAGGATTCTATTTTCCAGAAACACCCTGGTCCAGGACTGGTAATAAGAGGCTAGGGATAGATGGTGGCTCCCATGGTAACCAGCCAGCTGTGCCCCAGAACCCTGTGGACAACTGCTGTGTGAGGGACTGGGAAGCCAAGAGGTCAGCTGGTTTCCCTCCATTGGCACTATGCAGTGCAGGAGAAAGAAGTGAATAGGTTTTGGAATTAGCCCCTTGCAAGCTCTATGACTGTGGGCAAGTTACTTAATCTTTCTGAGTTGCAAGTCCCTTGTGAGGGAGTGTGAAATAATACATATTAAGCACTTAGCACAGTGCCTGATGTGTTGGGAGCAATCGATATGTGTTAGCTCTTCCAATCATAATTATTCCGTCTTCCGCTAAGGACCCCAGTAAGGATCACTATGGTCTCCATCCTATTATAAATTGTCTTTATCCACGTTTATCTCTGTGTCCCTTCCACAGCATTTACCCTCTTTCTCGAGAAGTCCAGCAAACATTACCATTATTATTATTCCTTCTTCCCTAGGAGCCCACTGCAGAAGGCTGTTCCTTCCATTTGTGATCATTATTATGGCAGCCACTGATGTTTTTATTTGCTCTAACTGGGAAGCAGTCCCAGACTTGGACCTCCTCATCCTGTCTCCACCTCATGACTTCTCCAGGCCCCACCACTGGAGGGAGCAACAGAGCTGACGCACTATTCTTGCCTTCCAGAGCGGCTATGCTTGCTTGTGGCAGGTGTCGAATTGGGGTCAAGAAGGCAGAAATGCAAAGCTTTTCAATCTCTGCCTCCCATCCGACACCTCCCTCCTGGGCTCTCCAAGGTCCCAGGGGGTCCTCTGCTTTGGAGTTTGGCTGCTTCTGCTCTTTTTCTCCTTGGTGGAGTGATTGAAAGAAGTCAGTTTAACCAGTAGGTGGAAATAAGCTCAAGGTTTGTTCCCCCCGCCCTGCCCAAACGCATAGGAGGACGTAGGCAGGAAAAGAAGGAGAAAGAACTCCTCAGATGTCACTGGAGTCTGGGAACCATGGACCCAGAATTCTGAGAAGGTGTGGACAAGAAATAACGAGAGTTACTTCTTTTTCATTGAGATCTTTCATTGTGCTAGGCACAGTACATCCTTATTGCACGTGTATGAATCAGGGACTCTTATTATTCTCTTCCTGGAGGTGAGGACACTGAGGCTGGGAAAAACTAAGGGACCTGTCCAAGGTCACAGGATTGACACCTGGGCCAGGGACTTTAATCTCTACACTCTACTGCAGTTTAGAGAAAAAAGAAAAAAGAAAAAAAGAAAAAAAAACAATTTTTGAAGTTGAGCAAGCCTGGGGCAGAGATAACTCAAGGTTGTTTCTATTCAGTTTCAGCGATATCCTCAAGTTGTGATTTTTTAAAAATTAAACTTTCTCTTATAGTTTCCTTTTAAATTTGTTGTGACTTAGTAGACTTTACCTTGTGTTTGCCACCAGTATCTTTGGAAACTGGCTTGCTGTTTACTCTCTGGCTTCCAAGAGAAAAGCCGATATGCAAATGACGAAAGCTGCCGTTTATTGATTACCTGCTGTATGCTAAGCGCTTTACATATGCCACGACTAGTCCTCCGCTCAGGTTCTGATCACGTCATCATTCTCTCCCGTTCCACATAAGGAGCCACTGAGGCCCGTGCTAAGTTTTAGTGGTTTACCTAAAAACATGCAGCCGGTAGGCAGCAAAGTAGACAAACCAGACCCTGAGCTTCCGCAGCTCCTCAGCGCCTGCTCCTCAGGGTACCAGGAGACTCTGTGTGTGTGTGTGTGTGTGTGTGTGTGTGTTGCTGCCTGTAACGGGTTTGTGGCTTGCTTTTGGTCAGATGAGGAAAAAGAAGAGTGTCCGTGTGGGTTAGCCTCAGGAGGAGGCTAAGGTGGGGGATTTAAAGGAGAACGTAGACCGATGCCTAGGGTCCACGGAAGAAGGATGGTGATGAGGAACAGCTGGCAGAGTGAAAGGGAGCCAATTTCTACTCCCAAGCCCCCTAGCCCGGAGCCTTCTCCGGCAGTAGGGTGACCCTTGAACCACTGGGTGGCATCTGGAACTGAGATGTGCTACAAGGAGGCTTTCTTTTTTTTTACTCTGACATTACCAGACCGATAGAAGATTTAGTGAAATGTCAGACGAATTCAAGGGGGCCGAGGAGTAGCGACAAGCTCAGCGCTGAAAGAGAGGTGGGCCAGTGACATCTCATCGCATCTCTATCTTGGAGAGGTTCCCCGGGAGGGGATGAGTCACTGCAAAATCTTCTGCCAAGGCCTTTGCTGAAAAGCACTCAGGAAGCACTAATTCTTTCTACCGGGCCTTCCCTTTTGAAATCTTCTAAAGTGTGAGCAGTGTGTAAAGAGAAGGGATTTGTCGCAAGTTGACTCTCTGCTGTTGCAAAATGGTCCGTAGTGTAATAATAGTGACCCTATTAGCAGCCCTCAAAGAGGCCCTTTTCCAGGCCGTCCCAAAGGATTGTCAGGTCTGGCGCCAGCAAGAATTGCTGCCGAGGGAGGAATCTTGCCTAGAACTTTTTTGAGACCTGCCACCATCCAGTCTGCTCTTTGTTCCCCTTTGAGCCTGGCCTCATTTGGCTGTTCTCCCTCTGGTATGCCCCTTAGCTGGAGTGCCAGCCAAGCTGCTGCCCTTCACACACCCCACCCGCACACCGATATGCTTTCTCCCTTTGCTTGGCTGCCAGGGAGAAGATTTAGATCACGATTGCTCAACTCAGAAACGCCTACTTCTGTGAAATTCCAACACTTGCGCTCGGTTGCAGTCTTGCTCTTTCAGAGTGTTGACCTTTAACCTCGATGTCAGGGAATCTTTGTGGAAGAGCCCACCTTTGAATCATTTGTCTTGGAGTCTTCGATTTAATATTCTGCGTCTCTAATTTGGTTGTCTGAGTCCGCCCGCCTCCGCTCTCATTGACCCGTTATCAATAAACACGGGGTTCGCTTAACAATAAAGCGGATTCTGTTTTATGTGTGTACTCGCTCTGCTCAAAAGAGACACGTCTACTAGAAGTGGAGTTCTCTGTGGAGCTCTAAACCAAACCACATTTTTATAGTACTTTCTACATTGTCGTGTGAGTGGTAGAGTTCTATAAAATAACCCGCTGCGGGGGGGGGGGGGGGTGCGGGGAGGGCGAGTGAGTTTTCACTGCTACAAACCCATTTCTAACCTAATCTTCCTCTCACACATGGCTCCTTTCTTGCCCCTCAATTCTGATAGTAGGCATCAGCAGGGAAGCAAGAGTAACCCTGGGAATCACCCACTTTAAAAAAAGAGACAATCTCTCAAGGTTTCCACTGCTCTTGGTTACCGATATTTTGTCAAAACATGGTATCTGTGCATAGACCTGTAGCGGGCAGGTATGGACCTACAATTCAGCTGTTTGCCTGAGTCAGGGGATAGTTGGTGATTCCTCCTAAAGAGCAAGATGAAAGCTAACTAACTTCAGGAGAGCTTTTTTTTTTTTAAAGAAAGATTTATTTATTTATTTGAAAGTCAGAGTTACACAGAGAGAGGAGAGGCAGAGAGAGAAAGAGAGAGAGAGAGAGAGAAGAGAGGTCTTCCATCAGCTGGTTCACTCCCCAGATGGCCGCAACGGTCAGAGCTGTGCTGATCCAAAGCCAGGAGCCAGGAGCTTCTTCTCCCATGGGAGAGCTTCTTCTCCCAGTCTCCCATGCGGGTGCAGGGGCCCAAGGACTTGGGTCATCTTCTACTGCTTTCCCAGGCCATAGCAGAGAGCTGGATCGGAGGTGGAGCAGCCAGGACTCGAACAAGCACCCATATGGAGCAGCCGGGACTTGAACCGGTGCCCATATGGGATGCCGGCGCTTCAGGCCAGGGCATTAACCTGCTGTGCCACAGCGCCGGCCCCTTCAGGGGAGCTTCTCAACTGCAGCTGAGCAGGCATAATCCAAGGAGTTTGAAGAACACTGAGTCCTTGGGCCCTGGTCTAAGAGATTCTGGTTTATTTCATCCGGAGGGCAGTGTGATGGTGGTGATTTTTAAGATGTTTCCTTCAAGTGCTTCTAGTGTATAGCTGAGGTCTAGAGCCATTCATCTAGTGCCTTGTTAGAAAAAGTGTCATCTGTGTGCCAACAGCGTGGACATCACCTGGGAGCTTGTGAGAAATATCAAAGCTCGGGTGCTGCCCCAGATCTACTGAATCAGAATCTGCATTTGATTGGGATGCCCTGGTGGTTCATGGGCACACTGGCATCTTGTCTATACTCATGAAGGACACTGGCCTTTCTGCTTACCACTTGTCGAATTTTCTATTTAGTGGAGGATTAAGCTTATGATTATTAAGTAAGTTGAAAGTATGTCATCACAAAAATTAGAAGAAAAATAAGAAAGGAAGTAGGAGACTGTAGGAATTATCATTATGTTCTTAAAACTGTAAATATGAAATACATGAAATCCGTTCCCCTTATATAAATAAAAATAAATTTAAAAATGAATAAATTGATCTCAAGAGAAGAAAGGGGCATGTCAACTCTGTAAAGTACACTCCAGAAAGAACACTTCTGTGTACTCAAATTATCTTGCTCACTGGCATTCTGGATTCTCCAAAGTATGGTATATAAACCTTATGATCTTAGTTGCAGAATGAGTGTTTACATCAGTGTAACAAAGATGAATGTTACCACTTAAGAAAAATGGGGAAGACAAGGTATGTGCAGCTTAGCATGTAGCACTTTCTTTCTGGTCTTGTGAGCTTGGATACCTCTGTTGGTAGTCTTCAAGGATTTGTAGAGAAGGAGAGGGGTACAAAAAGACTAAATAAAACAACAAGTTTTGTTCCCCAAGGCGAGGAGGATCTAGAAATGCTAGCCTGGTGAGTTTGACGTCTATCCTTGCAAACTTTTAGAATGGATTATTAAGATGATTTCTTAGCCCTTAGAAAGAGATTTACTAATCACTAGGAACCAGCGTGGGTTCATTAAGAACAAGTCATGCCAGACTAAGCTCATTTCCTTTTGGATGGGTTTGTAAGAGGAAGCTGCAAAAATGCTTTACCTGGGCTTTAGTGAGAATCTTTGCAAGTACTTCTCTGATGTTCTTTCAAATCAGATGCAGAAATGGAGGCCAGGTGATAGTATGGATAATTGAATGTTTAACTCATTAAATGATTATATACAAAACATATGGGTTTAATGAATTATTGCAAACCCAGGAAGTTTGTTGGCTAAGGTTGAGATTTTGACTGAATCTGAGACGAAGATCAAACTTGGAGAGATATCTGTGCCCACTCTACAACAGAAAACAGAAGTGCTCATCATTGTCATCATCAATCTTTATTTTGAGGAGATAATGTTATAATTGTGAAACACTTTCACATATATTATATCATTTGATACCACAGTGATACAAACTTAGAATAATGATTACCTCCATTTTATGGGAATGAAAACTGAAGTTGAAAGACTCAATAATTTTCCAAGGGGACAAGTAGTTATGAAGCTGAACATTAAAATATATATTCTTGCCTTAACGTAGCTGGGGCAAATACAAAATTGCATCTTTTTGGCTCATAAACTCAGAAAGGAGAAAGTCTTAGCAGTACTACTGTAATAGACATGGGAGTTTTAGTTAATGTCAAACTTAATAGCAGCCCACACTTTTATGCTGTTGTTAAATATGTTATTGAGGTCTCAAGGATATATTAATAGAGGCATAATGTCCATCACATTGAAAGTGATAGTTTCTTAGTGTTCAAATTTTATCAGAGCTTCTCTAAGGTATTGTTTTACTCTGGTTACTACATTTGAAGCAAATGGCAGTATCTTACTTGGAAAGTGAAGACTTAAGGAGGAGTTTTAGGTGATGCATTTTCTTTGAACCAGTGGGTATAAAACTGGAAGACAGCAGCTTTCAGGTGTTCGATAAATGGAAAAGCACTTCCTCCATATAGGTAATAAGCCCCGCTTCCTCTACCTCTAGAAGGGATCAAGCAGTGGTGGGTCAGCCACTTGTTAAATATATTGTAGAAAGTCTGCATCACATTGCCTCTGATGTACTTCCCATTCCAGAATTCTCCAAATCTAGGATTTCTTCACTGTGTCTGAATGAATATGGTCAAGTGCAACTCTGGGGTATCATTTGATAAATTCCTGAAGACTGATCACTGGGATCCAAATGGAGTAATGGCTTGAATAATGTTCTTTCAAATTAAGGGAACTTTGGCTACTTTGGGCAAGTTTCCCGAAACAATCGACCCCTTATAGAATTTATCTCAAGCTCAAAATTAACTTTGGCTCCTGGTGTACGTTCTACAAGCCTATGATTCCTGTAGAATGTTCCCAGATTTTTGCATAGGGTGCCAGAGATGACCACAGGCAGTTGAAAACATGACTAGGCAGGCTCCTGTATGGTTAATTTACATGGAGAAGGAGAGAGTTCAAGACTAATCTGGTGGTGGTGGGGTGGGGTAGGAGGACATGCACAAGTCTTTCTTCTTAATAAGCCTGAAGATTAGCTTCCAATGATAAGGAAGGGAAACAGGGGTGAAAGGGAGCTGAATTGGATTTCCACAGGAAAGCTGCTGGTTTAGCTCTGTGCAGTGAAGAGTGAGTAAGGCAGAGGTACCTCCTTCCCTGGAGAGTGCAAGGTCAGGATCTCAAAGAAACCTGAGATGGCATAGCTTAGCAGTTATAAACACATACTCTACAGCCAGACGGGCTGGGTCCAAATCTTGTCCCTAACACTTCCTAGCTGTGTGCCCTAGGCAGCATGCTTGACTTCTACCTGCGTCCATTTCCTGCTCTGTGATATTCGTAACTAATGATAGTCCCTACCTCATATATGTGTGGGAAAGATCAAGATGCTTGATAAAGGCAAATCCCTGGAACAAAACTTACCAATTGTGCAATGAATATGAATGTTCAATCAATAAAACAAACAAAAGAGTATGGTAGAAAGGTTGTCGAGCTAGTAAATATTTATTGTACGTGTGCTATATTCCAGGTACTATGCTCTCCAAGATTTAAGGTGGGAGAGTCTGACTTGGGAAGTAGACAAAATCGGATTATGATTCTAGCTCTGCTCTTGGCTATGAGCTGGGTGGCCTTGGGCACAGTCTTTAACCCCTCTGAGCCTTTGTTTTCTCATGTGTGTAGGATGGGTATAATAATAGCAAAGGGCTTCCCACCCGTTGTGGTGAGGAGGTAGTTGAGACAGTGCCTACAGGAGTGACAAATAGAAAGAGGCTCACCAAGTGGTAATGTGTGACCTCTGCAAGCTGGGACTGCTACAATAAAACCCAACAGGAATGTATGTCAAGTCTTACATTTTAGTTAAAAACTCAATTGCAAAATAACACATTCATTACTTGCACAAGGAAAGTACAAGACTGAATTGGCAAAAGCTTGTGTGAAAAAGAGCTGTGGATTTCAGTAGACCACAAGTTTCCTGTGAGGCAACTGTGTGATCTGGCTGCCTGAGGACTAATGTAATTTTCAATGGCATTAATGGCAATGTTAAATTGAGATCCCAGAATGTAATCCTCTCACTGTGTTCTGTACTCTGTGCTAGTGAGATCACTGCAGGCACCCAGCGTTTCTAGATGGACCATGACAAAGTCATTGACAAACTGTCCATAAATGGTGACCTAGACTGGGAGGAATTGAAAACTCTTTCTTGTGGATGAGATGAAAATAATCCAGGGAGGGAAACATGAAAGCAGTATTTGAAACAGTTCTTTCTTCTAATGAAAATGTTTACAGAACACACCCCACATTCAATCTGTCTGCAAATCCTGTCGACTCTTTCCTTAAATTATATCACAACAACTGACTATTTCTCATTGCCTCTTTTGCTACCATCCCAGCCTAACCCAGCCACCTTTGCCAGGATTATTGCAATAGTCTAAC
The DNA here is from genome assembly GCF_051225735.1 of Oryctolagus cuniculus. Taxonomy (NCBI): domain Eukaryota; kingdom Metazoa; phylum Chordata; class Mammalia; order Lagomorpha; family Leporidae; genus Oryctolagus; species Oryctolagus cuniculus. The sequence goes on from NC_142888.1 coordinate 108,527,385, forward strand.
AAATCTTTCTGCTTTCACCTAGGCCACTCTCCATCTGTTCTGCATGAAGAAGGCTGGAGGGCCCTATTTAAATGAAATTCCACTCCTCTGGCTTCTTATTTCATTTAGGGTGTAAGTCAAAGTCCTTTTGAATACCTACAGGGTCTTTCTTGGTCATGGTCGCATTACCTCCCTGACTTCAGCTCTTTCTTACCTTCCTCTTTGCTTGCTCTGTTCCCTCCACACTGACCTACTCACAGTTCCTCCGACTAGCCAGGCATTCTCCTGCGTCCAGGCTTTGGCACCCGCTGTCCTCTCTGACTAGAACATACTTTGCCAGACAGCTGCACGACTTGATGTCTTTTAGAAGACTTCATGTCTTTGAAATCACAACTCAAATGTCACCCTCTTAGTAAGGTCTTCTAGACTACCCTTTACAATCACAGTTCCCCACAAAGTACACCTCTGTATCTTCTTCCTTTACTTTATTTTCATCACAGCACTTATCTCCATGTAATATTTCATACAATGTGTTACTGGTTCTAATAATTATGTTTTCTGCCCTGGAATGGTAGGAATTGTTGCCTCTCCCATTCACTACTGTATCCAGTGCCCACAACAGTGTCTGCCATATAGAAGGCAACCAATAAATATTTGAAGAATAGACAGAAATATAAGGCATACAATGCTTGATTGAATCTGGCAGGAGTGGCTTAGGCATGAACTTTGGTATCTCTGGAACCTGGCTAATTGAGAGTTAATTACATAGGTCCATCTACAAATGAAAGTTGGCCAAACTCTGGAAGCACCACTGAGTGACAACTACTAGACTGTGTGGCTAATTCTGGTTTTACAAATTTTCTGTGATTGTTATGTGCAAGAAGTAGATGTTTGTATTGCACAGTATAATGACTGCAGAAAATGTTAATGCACTGTATATTTCTGTATTAAAAAAATAGCGGGGGGCGGCACTGTGGCTTAGAAGGTAAAGCTGCCGCCTGCAGTGCCAGCATCACATATGGGCGCTGGTTCGAGTCCTGGCTGCTCCACTTCTGATGCAGCTCTCTGCTATGGCCTGGGAAAGCAGTGGAAGACGTTCCAAGTCCTTGGGCCCCTGTGCTCACGTGGGAGACCCAGAAGAAGCTCCTGGCTCCTGGCTTTGGATAGGCATAGCTCTGGCCGTTGCGGCCAACTGGGGAGTGAACCAGTGGATGAAAGACCTCTCTCTCTCTCTCCCTCTCCCTCTCCCTCTCTGTGTAACTCTGACTTTCAAGTAAATAAATAAATCTTAAAAAAAATAGAGATTGCCACATGGCATAGCCGTTAAGTCACCTCTTGGGACACCCACGTCTCATACCAGCATGTCTCAGTTCAAGTCTCAGCTCCATTCTGATTCAGCTTCCTATTAATGTGTGCCCTACGAAGCAGTAGGTGATGATAAAAGCACTTGGGTGCCTGCCACTTGCGCGGGAGACTCAGATTGACTTCTGGGCTCCTGGTTTTGGTCTTCCCCAGCTCTGGTCATTGCAGACATTTGGGGAGTGAGCCAGCAGATGGAAAACCTCTCTTCATCTGTTTCTCTGCCTTTCAAATAAATTAAATAGTTTAAAAATCCAGAAGATTGGATTTTGAATGTTTTCACTATAAGGAAATATTCAGTGTTTGAGGAGATAGATGCATTTACCCTGGCTGGTATACGTTATATATTACATTGTATACATGTAATGAAACATCACAAGGTACATCATAAATATGTGCAATTGTTATTTTTCTGTGTTGTAAAAATTTTAAAATGAAAGGATAAATTAAATTAAAAGCATCCAAAAGGAAAATTCTATTAAAAAAAAAGCAAAACAGAAGAAGAGGTAAATTTCATCTGGGTTGCACTAGAACCAGTGATTATGAAGGTAATATAAACAGTTAGATATGGGATTAACTGAGCAATGTGGAATTCTCAGATTATCTCATAAAGTAGTGAGCTCCCTATCCCTGGATGTATACAAGAAGAGGCTGTGTATCTACCTGTCAGCTTTGATATATAGGGAATTCCATTCAGAGTGCCAAATTGGGTCACATTTACTTGACAATTTTTATAGCTCTCAGATACTGGAGCCAAAAATGTGTGATCCCAAGATCAGGGGTAATTTACATTTATTTTTTAGGACTTGGTAGAGGTCTTTGGCCTTTCTGCCTGGAGTCCCAGAGACAAATTCTCCTCTCAAAAGTCCATTCCATCTTAATTGAGATTCCATTTCCCAGAAATTACTTGATGCTGGGCTGATGATTAGAGGCCAGCCAGGGGTAAAGGGACTGATTCCCATGGCAACCAGGTTGAAAAAACATACCATGTGGAGAATTGTCAGCAACAAGCTACGTTTGCATTATAAATAGATATTTAATTCATTGAGATAGTTTGTTAGGACTTCTGCATTATAAATAGATACTTAATTCATTGAGAGGGCTCTGACAGAATAGTAAAGTTAAATCCCAAAGCCATTCTTTGTCATTAAGTATTTCACAACTAATTGACAACTACCCCCCCCCAAATGTGTAGAACGTGGTTCTCTAATAAAATATATGAATGTTTTCAAAAGCCAACCAATAGTCCAGTGTCAATATATATCTCACTTTTGGTTTCTCACTGCAAGGTTTATCAGAACTTTCTCTGATTGCGGGAGGATCTCTGCTTGAACCTTTTTGACACAACAGACCCCAGGTTCAATGGCTGGATTTCACAAGAGTCTTTTTTTTTGTCGTGTTTGCTTTATCTTCATCCTGCGTTGCTAACTTGAAGGCTTTCTAAATTTCAGTCCTCTGCTCTCTGCTCTTTTTTTCCCATTTCTCTTTATCTTCGTGAACAGCTAAAGCAATCAAGCAATTGCTTGGTAACTTGCACAGCTCTACTACTAACCTTGACAATATATACTTTGGAACACCCAAAGATTGGAGAAAAAAATCAGACCTGATCAAAAGACTTTTATCCTAAAATAAAGGATCAAGGATGGGCCTCCTTCCAGTGTTCAAAACATACAGCATGATTGAGGCTTGGAGACAGAGAGTTTGAGGGCAGAGAGTGGTGTTCGGCAAAAAGCAACAATTAGTTTTGGCTACATTCAAATGTAAAAGCACTTTTGAAATGCGATTTTTAGAAACACTATAAGAAATTAGTATAAGCGACTAATAGAATCTCATCAAATGGAAATCAGAGTGGGACTTTGTACTTCTACATTCCAGAGAGCTTACTACAAATTAGTCTATAATACTCAGAGTGTTTCATTCTGTAAAGATTAAGGGAAATGGGATGCACTTTTTTCATTAACTTGCTGGGTAAATACATTTCCTAATACAAGAATATAGCAGTTGCTTTCTAAACTTTATTGTAACCAGGGATAAATGACTCACTGTGTGCTAAACCCTTGTACATTGCTCCATTGAACAGTATTAGCTTAGAAATTAAACAATGCTGGGAACAGAGAACTTTAGGGTGTTGTTTGAAGGGGTCAGGACCTCCTCTGGGACTCACAGATCTATTTTTCTGAGGTCTTGAACAAGGTTCAGGAACTAGGTAAGCTTCCTTCTGTAATCTCACACCCCTAATGTGTACTGAATTCCCAAACTAATGGACCAAGGGGCATGTTGATCCAAGATGAAAGGTGGCCAAAGGCTGGGAATGAGGGTCAGCCCCCATCTGGGATCCCCTGCTGTAAACCATCCACTTCACCTGAGTATTCCCTGAGATTCCCGCCACTAGAAGAGCACTTCTTTGGGAATATAGGCCTTCATATAGGGAGGGGCAAACATTCAGCTTTTTTCAGTTATCTATCCCTACAAGTGAACTAATTTGCAGTCCGCAATTGTTAGATAAGGATCAGAAAGCACACTGGGCCAGTTTCAGTGTTCCAAAAGGGTTAATTCTGCTGTTTGAAAGCAGGTATACCAGGGAGGGACCTGAAAGTAACATGGTATAAAGGATGCAACTTTGGTGTTAGTTATCCTTGGGCTCAGCTTGGAGGGAAACACTGCTATTCATTCATTCATTCATTCATTCATTCACCTTTTCATTCATTCATTCATTCAATCATGCGATAGAAGGACAAAAGGACCCTCTGGTCAGTGTCCTGTCTTAACCAAAATTGGGAAATACCTGTTTTGCAGCCCTCCCTCCTCCCCGCTCTTTGAACTTCTTTCTCTGTCCTAGTAGTTCCATGCTTTGATATTATGCCTTGGTGATCAGGCCCAATACATTGCTCCTGCTAAACTGTGAGTGGACAACAGACCAATAGAAGACCACTGCCACCATTTTTTGCAGTTAAATAGTGAATACTCTCTTTATTCAGAAGAATATGTTTTTAATAGAATTTCATGCACCAGTAAATCAGTACAGTGAGGAGTTATAGGGTGGGGAACCTCTCTTCAGGAAACATCTCACCCTGGTAGAAGCCTCAACTCCCAGAATCCCCTTGACAGAGCTCAGGTGATTAAAGGTCAAGGATCAGTAGATGGGGCTGACTCCCAGGGTAAGCAGTAGATTTGCAGGCATCTGAGGGTAAAAGAGAGGACAGGAAAGCTCTTGCAAAGGAAGTACTACAACGGCACTGGCAGTTCCACTGAGATTTCCTGAGAGGGTGAAGAGGGAGAGTTGGTGATGGTGCCTGGTTCTCCTTCTTGATTACACTCTTCAAGGACTATGGTCTGGTCTCTTCCGTCTGTCTCTGAACCCCTGTGTAAAGAAAAAGACAGGACTAAGGGAGAATCCAGGACTGTTAACCTAAAAGCAGGCTACGTGGCAGGGCTCGGATGCTAGAGGAGCATGGGGATCCCTGTTTTTCTAGCAGCACTCAGGTGTCCCAGAAGGAGGCCGAGATGAGGCATTTACCTGGTTCGGAGTCGAGGCCACTTCTTCCACTCTATGGCTAGCACCACCCCCAAGGCTACGACAACCACCACGATCAGGCTACTCCGGACAATGTTACCCACAGTGCACTCCTGAGCAGCTGGCCCTGTGGTGATCAAAGAGCAGAGACCAAGGCCACGGAGGTTAGCACGTGTGTGTCTCCCTTGATCTCGTGTGGCCTCCTTACTCTGGCCTCCTCCAGGGTTCACGTGGGAGCCATGTGCTGAGCCTGCAGAGGGATGGTCAGTGACCCAGGAAAGGTGGAGGGAAAAGGCCTGAAAGAATTCCTCTCACTGTCTTTGAGTGAACCTGAGGCCCCACCTCCTCAACATCTTGACTCCAATGCCCCTCCCTTCTCCTGTTCGGGGTGTCTCCACGGGGACTGTCCCTGGGATCCCACATGCGTCATGCCAGGACCACCAGAGGGGGATTGTCTCCTCACCTGCTGCTCCCACCAGCTCCAGGGGGTCACTGGGTTCTGACCAGATATCTGGATAGGCCTGGAGACGGTAGCTGCAGCTGTAGTTTCCAATGCCTTTTCCTTCTACATTGTTGATAACGAAGTCTCCGTCCTCGGAGAACTGCTGGGGTGCTTCCTCTCCATCATGTTCTAGGACAAATTCAACACCTGGCAGGGGTCCCCGGCATTGAAGGGTGATGTCCTTCCCTAGCTTGAACACCATGCTGGGCCAGGCTGACAGAGAGGGTTTGGGGGGCTTATCTGCAACCAACAAGGACATGGAGTTAGAAGAAGTGGCTCTGAGCCCAACCCTCTACTCTCTTATTTGCTAACTGCTAAAAACTACAAACTTCTAACTCTTAACTGAAGTCTCCAGGACCTTACCAGTCACCCAGATCTGCAGGGAGTCACTGTGATTTGAAGCTGCAAAGGGAGCAGAATCCAAATAATAAACACAGCTATAGATCCCAGAATCTTCACCTCTCACCACTGGCATCCAGAAGTCAGCCCTGTACCCGCTTGGCCTCTGTTGCTCTAAAGGCTCTTGAGTCCCCTCCTTCAACAGGACAAATGTTGAGTCTGGCAGTTCTCCTTGACATTGAAGGGTCATATTTTCTCCAGGGGCCACCATGGGGCCGGGCTGGGCTAGTAGGTTTGGTTTAGGGAGTAAGCCTGGAAGAAATGTACTCCTGGTCAGAGAGAGGAGGCCACTTTCCAGGGCATCACCCCTGAAGTCTGTGTTCGAGAAAGACGAAAGGCTGCTGCTTGCCTCTCCTTGAGCTCTTTGAAAACCACCTCCCCGAAACTGGTCTATTCCCTGTTTGGAACACTCTCCTGCCCGCTCCAGAGCACCTTTCCCTTACCTGTGACTATGAGCTCCAGGGTGTTGCTGGGCTGTAACTTGATAGGGCTGGTCCAGTCCGGGTGGTAGCAGCAGCTATAACGCCCTATGCTAGCACCAGACATATTGGTGATGGGAAATGCCCCGTCATTACTGGTGGATCCCCAGAGTGGCACTGAAGTGGCTTCTCCTTCTTTGTGCAGAATGTACCCTACTCCATGCACCGGCCCTTGGCACCATAGAGTAACATTCTGTCCCATGGGGACCACAGAACTGGGCTCTGCGAACAGCGATGGCTTGGGGAATGTGTCTAGGAGGAGAAAGAGATCAAAGATGTCAAGTGGGAAGTATGGAAAGTTATCACTCACAGAATCAAGTCTTGATCTCTCCCTTCCTGGATGCTATAGTTCTCTCTCTAACCCTTGCTCCAGTTATCTCCATCCCATTCCCATGTTTTGTGTGCCCTTACCAGTCACCCAGATCATAAGAGGCATACTGAGATACGATCCCCTGTTTGACATGGTGGTCTCATAGTAGATACAGCTATAGTTCCCAGAGTCCTCTGCGTCAACTGTATGGAGAAGAAAGTCTGCCGTGTTTCCTGAGACACTCTGGAACTGCAAGGGAGCCTGGGCCCCCTCCTGCAAGAGGGCAAACCTCATGCCCTGGAAAGCTCCTTGGCAGCGCAGGGTCACATTCTTCCCAGGGAGCACCACGGGACCTGGCTGTGCCAGGAGAGTGGGTTTGGGGTAGAATTCTGAAATTAAAGAGATCACAACATGAGAGAAGCTCTCCCCCAGCATTCTGCACATCACTTTCTCTGTGCTATTCCAAGAAATAACATATGTTTATAGTAGAAAATTAGCATATACGGGGGGGGGAAGCTAACGAAGCAAACACAATTCTATCAGTCAAACATAACCATTGTTTATATTTCTTTTCCATGTATTTTTGGCTGTGCATGCTCATGTCCATGTAGCTATAACTATTCACATAACTGAGGCCTTACTGCATGCACAGTGTGTAGTTGGATATTTTTCACTTTATGTTGTTAACTTTTTCCTGTGACGTTAAACAACCTTTGAAAAGTGTCATTTGTAATGACTGCATAATGTGCAGCTGACATTTCAAGGCCTTCTCCCTTTCTCTGAGGGCTGTCCAGCCCACCAATCTCTGACAGCCTAGCTAAAGAAAAAGTGGACACTGAACCTAAAGCTCAAGGCCAAGCTACAAAAAGATTTCAGAACTAGGGCAACTGGAGCTTGGCTCTTGGATCGTACCCCCCCACCCCCCACCCCATCTGCCTCACTTCTTTCTGCAGAAGTGAATGACTTGCCTCTCCCCCTCTCCTTTGTCTCTTCTTCCTGTAATAAGAAGAAGAACAGCTGTTCTACATGGGACTGTTTGCCACGTGCCAGGCACTGTCCTAAGCGCTTTCTCAGTGTCTTTTAGGAGGAGCCTGTCTTCCTCTCCCACTGACAGCCCTTCCACCTACTGTCCCAGGGATGGGGGCACCTCATCCACGGGGATTCTCCCCCTCTAACCTGTCACCACAAGCTCCACTGGGTCACTGGGCTCAGACCAGATAGCAAAGTCGTAATAGCGGCAGCTGTAGTTCCCTCCATCACCAATGCCCACTGATAGGATCAGAAAGTGAGCAATGCTGGCCCCCGGACTTGCCCAAGACCGGTCACTGGATGCTACTTCACTTCCGTCCTTGTACAGAATAAAGCTCATGTGCTGTTGAGGGGTGGAGCAATTGAAAGTCACTCGGGCACCAGGGGTAACCACAGGGCTGCGCCATGTCTTGAAGAAAGGTTTAGGGTACATTTCTAGAAGGCAAAATAACAAAATACACCACCACCAACAACTTAAGACAAACTAAAAAAAAAAAAACAAAAAAACAAGCAAACGCCGGGGCTAAGAAGCTGCTCTGCTTTCTCTGTAGTATTTCATTCAGAAGTCAGTGCATTTAAAAATCTCCCACACAGAGCCCTGTCTCCTCCCCCCCCCCCCGCCCCCTCCTCCAGGGAATCCTGGCTGTCATCAGGGCAGGCAGCGGAGGCTGGGGAAGAAGGGAGTGAGCGCTCACTAGGGCTCCGCTGCTTCTCTGAGCCTCAGTTTGACCATTTGGACAAGAGGGGGTAATGGGGCCTTGCTGCACCTCCCTTGAAGATTCGCCGTATGGCTCAATGAGATAATTGATGGGAAAATAATTAGAAAAATTCAATCAGCCTCCACAAACCCAAGCTATTAATAACGATTATGGCTATTAATATCGTGCAGCCAGAGGCCCTGGCACTCCCAGCGCCACGCCTGCCTGGCTCTAAGATTGGACACAGGCTCCTAGGACCAGCAGCAAACTTTGCTGCGGGGAGAGGAGTGTCTGGTCCAGAGCCGTGCCTCCCCTCCTCCCTCGCACCCGCTTTCCAGCTCTACCTTTTATGACAAGCTGCAGGGGCTCACTGGGCTCCGACCACTTGAAGGGGCGCCTTTCAGTGTGTGTGCGGCAGCTGTAATTGCCCTGGTCTTTATCCTCCATTCTTTGGATCGTAAAGAAGGCTTCTCTCCCCGCAGCACCAAGTCGCTGCACAGGTTCCTGCTCTCCCTCTTTGTACAGAGCGAACCCCAGGCCTGCCAGCCATCCTTTGCACTGGATTTGCAGCTCCTGGCCCCGGACTGGGGGAGAAGCCGAAAGCACAGGTTTGGGGAGGATGTCTGGGCAACAACATGGGATGGAAAAAGAGTCAGAAGTTTGGAGGTGCTCAGATGCCCCCCAACCCCCACCCCTGCACCGCGTCACTTTGTCAGAACAAACAGAAATCTATCCTAGGCTGGCTCTCTGCTCTTGCTGTCAGTCTCTTCTCATTCTCCTCCCCTTCCCACCCCTCCCCCAGCCTCATGCCCCTCCTCTTCTCCCGGCAGCACCAGTCCCTTGGGCTCCGGTCTCCGGTCTCCGTGTGCGTTCCCCCACTCCCAGGAACAATGCTGGAGTCCCCAAGGGTGCCGGGGACCCGTCCCCGGAGGGCCTGCTGCCTTCTCTTACCTGTCCCCACCAGCTCAAGCGCCTCACTGGGCTCCGACACAGCCATCTCTTCCCATGAATGGCAGTGGTAACTCCCGGTGTGGCTCTGGGTCAGGGCACCAAGGGGGAAGGCAGCCCGGACCTGCTCTGAGGCCGGGCGAGTTGCGATCCACCCGGTACCATCCTTCAGCAACACAAACTCCTTAGTTGAGCCAGAAGGGCTTCTGCACCACAGGGTTAAGTTCTTCCACGGGGCCAGGGGGAAGTTGGTCTCTGCCCACAGCTCAGGCTTAGGGGTTGGCATGATTATTTCTAGAAACAGCAGAGTTAATGAAGACATCCTCTTCCTTCGCACCCCCTCCTCTTTTCCTCGCCCTTGGACCCCTGCCCCAGATCACAACTGCCCACCTCCCCTCTCAACCCCAGGCTGGACCCTTTCCTTCCTTCCCTCCTTCCTTCCTCAGGTGCTGGGGAAAAGGGGCGGCGGATGTCTCAGCTGAGGCTCAGCAAAGTGCAGAAGTTGGGGGAAATTTTGCAGGCAGGAAGGCAGAGTTGGAGAGTGAATGTTGCCAGCAGCTTTAGCAAGTGCCCCTTCCTGGCTGTCCTTCCCTCCCAACCAGTCACTCCCTGGCCACTGCCACTGACACTCTGTAGTTATTTCGGATCTCCAGAGAGGAATGTCCCAGTCTGCAGCAGGGAAAACTCACCAGTCTCTTCTGTCAATACCCCACTGCACAGTCCTGCAAAAGAAATTGCTGCCAGGGCTCTGCCCCCGCCCCCGCGGCACTTCACCCCGGCCTTCTGCCCAGGCCCCTTCCCCACCCCCTTGTACTCACCACAGCAGAGAAGGGCCGTGACTATGAAGAGCATGGTGACCCCTTGAGCTGTTCCCAGCAACCAGGCTTCTCTAGTGAGACCAGAAAAGAGAGGAGAGGAGTTGCTGGGATTAGGGGGAGGGCGGAGAGAAGGGGGCGGCAATTTATGTCATTGGTTTACTCACTACCCAATAGGAATTGGATATGCCCAGGATAATGGGATATAATCTCTGTTGACATTGATTACTTTTTCTTTTTGAGGGCCTAACCACCTGCAAACCTCTTTCTCGTTCATGACCTACGTGCCCCCCCTCCCCTTTTCCCCTCTCCAGCCCATATCATATGTCAGCTCCCCGTGGCCCCTGAATAGGCTGTTGCTGGACGTCAGATGTGAAAATGCTTTTATATCTCCTGCTCTCTGAACTCCTGGAGCTCAATGTGATCCGCATCTCTGGATGGCGCGTGTCGGGGCGGCAGGAGAAAACTTGCCTGTTTCTCCGTCATCAAGTTTAAGTTTGGAAGCATTTGTTATTATGGCAGCATTGGTCCTCAGACCAATTTGCCTCACCTGCCTTTGTTATGGAAGGGTTGCCTAGGCAGCCGAGATGAATTACCAGAAAAGAGTCGGTGCTGAGCTAAACTTGCCAGGGACAGGGATCCCCCTCCCTCCCTCCCCCCAGATTATCACTAGAAATGTGCAGCAGCAGCTTTGTGTCATGGGTCCTGTAGAATTAGATGATATTAAGCCAGAATCCACTGGACAATTTGTACTTAGAAAACGCTGACCCTACTTCCTGATCAGGAAAACATACTTTTCAAAGCTGCTTTCTCTGAAATCTAGTTTCTGAGCTCATTATTTGATTCACTGGTCCTGGGCCCAGGTAGGGCATGTGAAGACACATTTTTTTCACCTAACCTCTAGCTCAAAGATTATCCTGTTGTGCATGGGCCTCAGGAAAGATCCTGAGAAAAACTACAACTTGACCGCCACTGAAACTTTTTGAAAACTCAAAGGGTGTTTTTTTTTTCAGAAGCCGTAGGTGCCCCCCTCCTCATTGCCCAAACAATCTATCCCTCGTATCCCACTGGAAAACACAGACACACATAACCATAGTCATCATCCGTTGTGTATTGAACACTCTTAAACACACACAGGTCTATGATCCCGGTGGAGGAGGGTAATGCAGCCAGAAGCGGGTGAGAGGGAGTGGACAAGGCATTCAGGAGCTGAGGTCTCATTCCCAAGAACATTAGCCTGAGCACAAGCCATAGCGAGCAGGGAGAAAGGTAGCTGGACCAGAGAACACCGAAGCATCAAAGGAAATGGCAGAGGAATCAATCTGGCTTCCCATTTCGTGGGTTAGGGAAAGAAGCTGAGTCCCTGGCTCCATCCACTGAGGCTCATCAGATGCCCATCCAGGTGAAGACTATGTCCCAAGAGTGCTCTGCACAGGTGGTTGGAGGCCAGAGTGACAGGCTAGCTTTGTGAAGTAACTAGGATGGAGCACAAGACCCTCTAGGTTGCAATGAGGGTGGCAAGTGAGCATGGGAGTTGGATAACAACCTGTGAGGCAGGGCAGCACAACTTCTTAGAAGAGGAAAGGTTCAGGCCAAGTAAGGGGGAGGAAGTCAATCACATCAGAGGGGCAAAGTGGTTTGGGAGGAGATCTTGGGGTGAGGGTAGGGGTGGGGGTCACTGGATGGGATTCTGATTACTTCTCCAGCTCTGGAGAATTACAGTTTTCCACCCTCGGGCTTGGGTGCTGCCGCTCTGTGAGGTGAGCCCAGAAGGCAGGAAACCTATAGGATATGCCCCCGTGATTTATCTCAAGCATAGCATGATGCGTTCCTGAAACTCGGAGGGAGCCTAGGCCTAGACTCATCTGGGTTCAGGAAAGAGAGGACTGAGTCAAGACAGTTACCTGATTCTGAGTCTCCGACACTTCCACCTTATCCACAGCACTACCACCAGCAAGGCAACAAGCTGCATGATTAGGGACAACCTGATAGCTTCATTCAGAACGTAATTCCAGGTGAGAAAGCCTGTGGCCAGAGAAGACCAGAAGCAGGGGCCTTGGTGGGGAGAGGGGCAGGTGAATACGTACCATGGGGAAAGGGGAGCTGGTTACCGAACCTACTTATGTTGAGAGGGTGAGGCAGAAGTGGCCATCCTTTCCATAGAGGATGCGAACCTTGAAGGCATCCTACTCACTGCCTTCAATTGGTTGTTACAACAGCCCGGGTGGAAGGGGAGACCCCAACCCACGGGCCTAGACTTCCAAGCCCCTGACTCCATTTCTTACATCTTTCTGGGCACTGCTCTAGAATTCCAGGGGCATGCAGGGGAGCTCCTATGAACAGTTAGCCTCTCACCTGCTGGTCCCATCAGCTTCAGAGGCTCACTGCGCTGTGACCATATGTCAGGGTGTGCCTCTATGCGATAGCTGCAGCTGTAGGTCCCTGTGCCTTTCCCTTCAACATTACTGATGACGAAGTCTCCATTCACTGAGAACTTTTGGAATGTTACTCTTTCTTCCCATTCCAGAGAAAACTCAAGGACTGGATGAGCTACTCGGCACTGAAGAGTGATGGCCTTTCCTAGCTTGAACACGGTGCTGGGCCAAGCTGACAGGGAGGGTTTAGGGGGCTTATCTGAAACCAATCCAGAGACTAGAGTTAGAAGTGACCTTGAACCCAGGCCCCTCTCCCTGACTTAATGCTTCTAAGCTCTGCATTTGGTCTTTGCTTCCTTTCCACTTCCACTTGACCAGTGACTTCAAAATTTGACTGTAGTCAAAATTCCTTGGCCTACTCCATGGTGCTCCAAGACTCATGGTTCCCCACTTTCAATTAGGAAGAACTCACACATGTGAACTTTCCCAGGCCTTAAAGAAAATATTTTTTCCCAGGGTCACAATGGAGCTTGGCCATTCTGAGAGTAATAATCCTGGGAGAGAAGGTCCCTAAAGTTTTTGGAAAAAGTTCCACACCACCCTCCAGTGTTTTTTTTTCCCTTGGCTCATAGCTCTGAGAGAGTGCAGGACAACTAGTTCTTTCTTAGAACACTGTAATAATGGTAAAAAAAAAAAAAAAAACAGGCTTATGATAAAAAGCAGTTGTTAGCACTTGCCTACAACCACAAGCTCCACGGTGTTGTGTGATGTCATCTTAATGGAGGTCTTCCAGGTGAGAAGATAGTGGCAGCTGTAGATGCCAGCATCACTGAGGGTCACATTGTTGAGGATGAATGATTTGTTGTCATTGATGCTGGCGGCATCCAAGAATTGAAGTGGTTTGTCTTCTCCTTTCTTGTAGAGGGCAAGTCCCACTCCAACTACTGGTCCTCGACACTGCAGGCTCACATTCTGACCCGTTTGGACCACAGGACTAGGCTGAGCAAGTAGCCAGGTCTTAGGGAAGGTGTCTAGGATGAGACCCAAAACAGAAATGGCTAATGGGCTTTCTCTTCCTGCTGCTTAAGAGCTCTTTTCCTCCACTTCCTGCAACACACTCTTGGCAAATCCATGCCTAACCCCACTTGTACAACTTCTGTACCCTTCTCCACTGTCAGCCCTGGTTGCACAATTAGGTTTTCCAGGGAGTCCCAAAGGGAGTTTCTGTATCCTTATTCCCTAACCTGGGTTCCATGGCACACCCCTCTCTTACCAATTACCCAGATTTCCAGGATATCACTAAGAAGTGAACCCCTGTAGGACCCATCATAGTAAAAACAGAGGTAATGTCCAGCGTCGTGGCTCTTCAAAGACCGGAAGAAGAAATATGCCTCATTCCTTATGGATTTCTTGTGGTAAAAGGACTTCTCCAAGTCTTCAAGCCTCATTAAAGCAAAAGCCATTCCATAGATTGGCCCTTGGCACCTGAGACTCAGGCTTTCTCCAGGTGCCATAATGTGCCCAGGATAGGCTGTCAGAGTTGGTTTGGGGTAGAGTCCTAGAAAGGCAAGAGACCCTGAAGTTAGAGGTAGGATGATTCTTCTCTCATAGCTTTGGTTTTTATTTTCCTGGTTTCTTTGGACAAGAAATGATAGCTGAAGTTTATTGTATCCTCTCTCTGCCCCTTTTTTGGAAACTTGAGGTAATCAAGGGTAGGTCTGCTTATGCCTCTGCACTTTTACTGAACTTTATAAGCTCTACTGAGCTCTAGCCATGTGGAGGAGTGTGTGTACTGTCCTCAGTCTCTGAAATGCCAAATGGAGTTCTTCCAACCACCTGAGGAATCAAATCTCTGAAAATGACTCTGCTTTAATCTCTATTTACCCTGAGTGTCAACTGCTGTATTGAAAGCTTTGGAACACTTTAACCTCACATAAGACCCTACTTCCAACATAAGTTTGGAAGAAGCCAATCAATAGAATTTGGCCAATAAGACTGTTAAATCAAAGTAAGCTCTGAGAATGAGCCCACGCCCTCATTTTCATGGCTTTTACTGCAAGGAGATTGTACTACAAAAGTGAAGGCAAACCTCACCATCATACCACTGTTTCTTTCCTTCACCCCAACCCCAGGCACACCCAACAATCCATTATGGAAGACTCATCTCTGTATTATGCTTATCGAGCAATTAGGATGGTTTAGGTGTACATTGTTAAAGAAGGCATGGTCCCTGCCAGCCAAGAGTTCAGGGACTAGTTGGGAATAATGGTGCTCAGGTAACTAGGAAAGTGTGTGCTAGTCGGATCTATGCTGGAAGGGCATGCGTACAACAAACATTCGTACATTCAGTTCAAACAGACAGCCCTTTGTTCTTTGATCCTCAATAAAAAGCTATACTAATGAAATTAATAGCTACCATTTATTGAGAACATATATGCCAGGCACTGTACAGATGTTATAATTAGGTAAATCCTCACAACAACCCTGTGAGGTAGGCATTATTTTTATACCAACTTTGTAGATCAGGAAACTGAGGAACAGAGAGGCATTACAGAATAGATTGGATAGACACTGTTTTCCTGTTTTAGAGTGCAGGAAACCAAAGCACAGAGAGGTGAAATGATTTGCTCAAGATCATGCAGGGAGGCAGTGTCAGGGGTGGAACTAGAAACCAGATTACTGCTGCGTCTAAGTCCAGGGTACTTTCTGTAGCACCACAGCTTTCCCTAAGCCTATTTAGCTTGATAGAAAGACTAAAACAAATACAGCCAATTCCATCAACACCCAGGCCATGGGGCAGGGGTGGGGAGGGCTAGGACTGGGGTATGCGTCTGGTATTTGGACATTTTAGGGAGCCTTCTGTGTTTAGAGCTTGGTGCTGTCTTACTGGTTCTATTCATGTGGGACCAAAGTAATTTATAAAGCCATTTCTACAACATGAGCTACCACTTTCTTTGCCATTTGTTTTGTTTTGTTTTTAATCAGCAGCACTAGCAATTTGTTCTATTTTCCACACTTAAAAATAATAATCATAAATAGACTATATCTAAAGTTTCAAAAATTGGTTTATAAGGTTGCATTGGCTGTGCCTGGCACATATTAGGTGCTCAATAAATACTGATTAAATGAATGAAGGCATGATATTGAACAGAATTTCACTGAATGAAAGCTGCTGGACAGTTTGTTGGGTTCACTCCCTAGTGAAATGATGGGCTCCCATTCATCTGACTTGCAGTGTGTGTGATTCTAATTCTTTCTCAGGAAAATGTGAGATGACTCTAGCTCACAGGCCTTGCAGGGCCCAAGAAATGGATGAGGAAAGTAAAACCAGAAGCCCTGGCTCAACCAGCCATGATCCCTGGGACAACAATTGTCAGATGCCAGCAGCCATGGCCACACCCACCTGCTACAACCAGCTTCAGGGGGTTGCTGGGCTCTGACCACAGGGTGGGGAGCATCTGGATGTGAGTGCGGCAGATGTAAACCCCTTCATTCTCAGGTGTCATGTTGTCAATGGAGAATATGGCCATTGTCCCAGTTGGGACTTGGTAATCCACGGGTTCGGCGTATCCCTCTTTAAACAGCATGAATACCAGATCCTGCAGCCAGCCATGGCAGAGGATGTTGACATTGCATCCGGGAAGAGGAGGAGTCTCAGCTTGGATCCAGAAGATGGGCTTAGGCAGCTGTCCTGGAAGGAAAGAATGAACTGGAATTAGGAAGAGCAGGGACAGCGCTGCCCAAAGAGCAGCAAAGTAGAGTTGTGCTTCAAATGAGGCTCCACTGTGTGATCTCTGTTCCAGAGTCACAGCCTAATACAGAGGTTCTCGTTTACTAACTGTGGAAGGCATGCATGCATGCATGCATTTGAGGTGAATGAATGAATGAATGAATGAAACAAATCCTGCCATGGGAAAGCAAGTTTGAATCCCAGGAGCTGGAGTTTATGCTCAAGTACCTATCTTCTTACCTGGTGCCTCCAACTCCAGAACTTTGCTGGGCTTCGACCAGCCTGTCTCCTTCCAGTAACAGCACCTATAAAGACCTGTATTGGATTCAGTAAGGGCACCTATATGGAATGACACTTGGAAGGTCTTGAAGGAAGGGCGGATCCAGGTCATCTCTGTCTTATCTTTCAGCAGCAGGAACTTGCTGGATATCCGAGAGGGGCTCCTGCACCACAGTGTGATGTTCTCCCAAGGGGCCTGCGGGTAGTTGGACTCTATCCACAGCTCCGGTTGAGATTCCATCACTATTATTCCCAAAGATCAAAAAGATGTGAGTAGCCCAGCCTTCTCCCTCCCATAACATGCCCCCACAATGTCTGCTAAAGTTAGCTCTGACAGACATCCCTCTTTTGGCTTCCCTTAGGGACAGCAGTGTCTATTTGTGTGGGGTATGGGATACAGACCCCAGGATACTTGCTCAAGGAATGCAAGTGTGTTGGTGAATAAAGTACAAATCTGCCTTCCTTTCCCTCCGAGATAAAGCTCCACACTATTCCACAGGAAGCCAGCCACGCAGTGAGGTGCCGTGATCCCCAACCTGCCTAATCTGTCTTTGGGATCTCAAACCAGCTATGTCCAGGGCAGGCCAAAGTCTTGGATACTTCAGGAAGGAAAGCACCTGAGAGGGCAGGACTCACTTACCTAGGGATGGCACACCCAGGCTCAGCCCTGAAAAGACAGATTATCGTAAAGGAGAGCCCCCTGCATTCTTCCACTCTACCCTCAAACCTCAACATTTTCCTCCACCTCCCCAAAGTGCCCATTCATGGGATACCTCCGACACGGTCGCTTTCCCCCTCACCCCTTCCTCATACTCACGAATGCAAAAGAGCAAGATAGAGAATGTCCGCAGCATGGTGGCCTCCTTCCCTGGTCTGTGCAGGGCTGTGGGGCCTCTGGCGCCGGCTGTGCGCTCTGGGTCTTGAAGGCTTTTGCTTATCAGCAGGTGGTGGGATCTAAAGGCAGAACTGTTTTTACTCACAGGACTTGTCCTGCTCCTTAAAGTTTAGTTGAGATCACTGAACTGCCCTTGACAACACTACATTCCACTCCCTCACAGGCATGCGGGCCATTACAAGGCCACTTGCCACTTGCTCTGCTTGTCTCTTTTCCTCACTTCCCAGCTTCCCCTCCAAGGTCCTTGCTGGCATGCACAATGACAGATTTGTACAATGACAGATTTGGTTGAATGTCTATTTGTCCCTGGGATCTCAGAGGTCCCAAAAGGCAAACTCAAGCAAGCCTTCAGAAGCCCCATGGGACAGAAGAGATGGGAGCTGGCAGTCTCCTTTTCAGATCCTTTGCTTACACACACACACACACACACACACACACATGCACTGAGTTCTCCAACACACTTAGCATCCCCATTTTGCTGGTGAGGAAACTGAGGTTTAGACAGAATATATAATTTGCTCAAAGTCAAAAGATATAAAAAGTTAGGGCCAAAATTCAAATATATATTTAACACCAAGACCCATCCTCTAAAACCACTATTCCAAAGGCAGCCCTTGTCCCCCTCCTGAACTTCCCTCCCCCCCCATCAATCCTATCAAAACCTTCCCTTCTGTGAAATGCTTCAGATCATCCAAATACAACTCTCATTCCTATCTCTTACCCTCAAAGCTCAATATTCTCATCTCAAGTAGGTACTGGGGACTCAAGCTGCTTACACCTAAGTTAACATAAGGTGTAAAGGATTTCTTGGCTGCCCATAGCTTTTAACCAGTTTTGTTCATTACCCCCAGGGAAAATGAAATTGACTGAATTTCAGGAAATATGGCAAAGCTCTTTGAGTTCGGGGAGGTCTTTGGATTTTCCCAGAAGTCATTGCTAACCATAGGCCCCCACATATACCTACAAGGTACACCCCTAAAATTTTGTGCCTTTTTTCTCTCCTCCCAGAGTAATCTTTTGCCAAGGAAAAGTGTGTCACCACTATACAAACTCAGGATAATTTTCCTCAACTAACTCTGTATTCAGCATCTGAGGGCCTAGCTGACTGCAGCTGTCTAATGCTAGCTAGAAGTAGGGTAGAAGCAGTTTCCAGAACAGAGACAGGGGTGATTTTGCTTTTCCGAACTGATCCTAGGACCTCATCCAGCAAGGTAGGATAGAGCAGCAGGTAGGATGGATGGATAGATAGATAGATAGATAGATAAAGACGAAGTAGGATAGAGCAGCGGGAAGAGGGAAAGTTTCATTTTCACAATATCAGGGCTGTGGAAAAGAGGTGGCCAGGGAATGATGGAAGGAGGCAGAGCTCTGCTTTTCATGTCTCACTTTTCCTGGAGAAATACTCAGTTGACCGTCCCTGAACTTTCTTTATCCATTAAGAGGAGGAATGGTAGCTGCTTAGCATTGTCGTTGTGATGAATTAGAGATTACGTTATGTACAGTGCCAGGCATAGAGTGAGAATTTCATTTTCAAAAGGTGGTTATTTGTTCTTTGCAAAGCAGGCATCCAAACCCGTGTACTGCCCTAAAGGCGCTCTTTCTACCTCAGGGCCAGGCCAAGGTTTGGGTGCCACCCTGTTGCTTTGTTCCCCTGAGGCACTGGGCCAGGATTTATTGGGAGAAGCCAGAGGAAAGGTTCAACCTGAGATTCCACACAGGAAATGCCATCTGAGGTCCCAAACTTGTCACCTGGAACCCCAGATCAGGGTCTTTGCCTCCTGAGAGTTTGAGCGACTCAGGGAAGCTGGGCTTCTCAGCATGGCTGACCCCTTCTCAATCACTAAACCAGCTGCTCCATTGACTAGCCAGTCCAAATAATGAATCTTTGCCCAGGCAACGTGTGAACAGCCGTAGGATGCAGGTTAATTGGCCACGCCCATTTTTGGCCTTTCACCCGCACCCCCACCCCCAACTTGGGCTCTCTGGGCCCTTTTACCCTCCCCTTTCACCTCACCCCAAGCACTTTCCCCACCCTTAGGCAGCGCCGCAGTGCTTTGGAGGGTGACAGACCCGGAAATGCCTAAAGGTTCGCCTCCTGCATAGCTTTGAGGGCTCCAGGAATCAAAGGGGTTGGGCTCGGCGGGGTGCCGGGTACCTGCTCCTCTGAGGGTTTGGAGGGAAGACTGAGAAGGAAAAAGGAAGATTTCACACTGCCCAGAGATTCTCAGTAAGACAGCGCTGGGATCCGACAAGCGAGGAGGAAAGGAAGGGATGAAGGGGTGGCGAGGGCTAGTCTGGAGGGCAGTTAGATTTATGACAATTAATTACAGCAGGGAGATTTTTTCGGGGTTTCATTTTGGGATCTGGTGGCCAGTAATTAATCTTCAGCCACTGGACTATGCGCTCATTTGCAGGTACTTACGGTAGTTGAAGGGCCGCTCCGACGTTGGAGATTCTCCAGTGAGCTCCTCCAGATGCAGCAAACTGCCCGGCATGCGAAGAGCTGTATAAGGACAGCCTCTCAGGCTGCGAGCCCCGCCCACCTCTCTCCCCCTCCCGCCGGCCGGCCCGCCCCGACCTCCTCCCCTCCCTCGCCAGGCTCTGGGAGCCCACCTACACCAACTCTGCCTAGCACCTGCAGTCCTGTGACGCCCGCAGTTTTTACGCCCCTCCCAGCTCCCCGCCCCTCTTCCGACTGCCAGCCGAGGTTGCTGGAGCCAAACTCAGGCCCCTGCCCC
Organism: Oryctolagus cuniculus; assembly: GCF_051225735.1. Classification (NCBI taxonomy): domain Eukaryota; kingdom Metazoa; phylum Chordata; class Mammalia; order Lagomorpha; family Leporidae; genus Oryctolagus; species Oryctolagus cuniculus. The sequence continues at coordinate 108,547,434 of NC_142888.1, forward strand.
CTCGCCTGTCGCTCAGAGTTTCATTGGGCCACTCTATTCTGGAAGGGGAGAGGGCCAGCTCTTAAGACATCCAGAACTGGAGAGTCTCCTCTCCACCTCCCCAGTGTCTTTAAAGGGATCTGAGATTTTATTATGTCCCATTTATGCATAAACATCGCTACTATGGTTTAAATATCTGCTGTGTGCTCCTGGGTCCCGGACATCTGTTCCTTCTGATCTTCACAGTAACTCTATAAGTCAAGTAAATTTTTTCCCTCAATTTTACAGGTGGGGAAACTGAGGCTCAGAGAAGACTAAATAATGTGGACAGCCTTCAAAGTCTAGCTTAATAAAAGCAGAGGTTTTCTCGAGACCCACGTATTGAGATTTCCACAGCCACTAGATGCGTGACCTCAAACAAGTGACTTAAATTCTCTGAGTCCCAGTTTCCCTGTGAAAGAAAACAGCAGAACCTATTGCACAGGGCTTAAATGAGATAATGCAAGCAAAATCGCACAGTGGGCCTGGCACATCGTAAGTACTCAATAAATGCTACCTGGCACTGCCACCACCACCACCACCAATACCGTTAATCTGTAAAACCTTCCCCTCCTGCCTCAGAATAACATGATTTTGACTATACAGAGCGACCGTTCATAACTTCTGTTGGCCATAAAATATTTTTAATCATAATGCATAGATAAGACCCTAGCTATACTCTTGACATACATGATGGGATTAAAGTGTAGCCTCCAATGGTCTCACGGACCAATTGATAAGCAGTATCAATATTACAGACCAGTTGGATAAGAAATAGACAAGTTTTTCATTCTGTGACTTTTTCCTTCACAAAAGATTACAAATTATCTAAGGAAAGATACTTTGAGAACAAACTAAAAACATATTAACAGGTCTTTTAAAAATAGTTTATTTTCTTTTTATGGGAGAGAGAGAGAGAGAGAGAGAGAAAATAAATAAATAGATGTCGTCCATCAGCTAGTTCACTCCCCAAATGCTGGGCCAGGCTGAAGCCAGGTACCTGGAATGTGGAACCTGCAACACGGCATGGACTTAAGTATTTGAATCATCATCTGCTGCCTTTCAGGATGCACATTACCAGGAAGCTGGGTCAGAGTAACAAGGACTTGAACTAGGCACTCTGGTATGGGATGCAGGTGTCTTAAGTGGTGACTTTAGCCACTGTGCCAAACGCCAGCCCCAGTAAAAGTTCCTTTGATGAGCAAATGCAATATCATAATTTCATGCATCAAGTTATATCAATTGTAGCTTCCTGGTATCCTCACCTATTTGCCATCATTATACACTGCAGATTATCGGGTAAGGAAGAGAATGGCCATGAGAACATTTATGTGCTTCTGGAAAATCCATTTAACATTTCCAAGCCTCAGTTTTCTCATTTGTGTTATGAGGATAACAATTGCACTTGCTGCCATGTAGGGATCTGGGTAGGATTGAATGAGACCCCTCGTGTACATCAACACATAGGGCCTGGGACACCGCAAGCCACCACTAACTCAACACATGATTGTTGAGTACTTTCTTTGTGGCGGGCACTGTTGTGGATGCTGATAATTCAAAGATGATGGTTTCTCCTCTTGAAGAGTCTATAATCTAAGGACACATTGTGATAGAGCATGAGCAGGAGGCAGCCAGACAAGTGGGAGCCTGCAGAGTCGAAGAAGATTGCAATAGGGCAGACCAGCAAGTAGAGCCCTGCAGGGCTAGTGGTTTGCTGTGCCTATGTGCCTAAACTAGGGCAGTGGGAATGGAAGAGATGGGGAGAACAAGAGTTCTTGAAACACTGAAGAAGCTACATTGGACAAATCTGGTGGTTGCTTAGAGCACAGTAGTGACAGTTATTATCTCTAGTGTGAAAGCATCCATGCCGATTTTCAAAACATTTATATACAAATCACCATGAGAGAATCAGGCACTAAGTGCTATATAAATCTTAAGTCATTTCATCCCCATAGCAACACTGTAGGCTAGCTATCATTATCAGCCCCATTTTACAGATGAAGATGTTGTAACACAGAGCCATAAGCAACCTGTCCAAAGCCAACACAGCCAGAAAGTGGCAGAGCTAAGGGTCCAGTCTGGAGACTCTGTATATACAGTCCCATGTTCTGAATGATTACCTTGTGCTGCCTCTGCAATAGATGCTTGTGATGACAAAACTAAGCTCAACAAAATGTGGAAGTATTTTTGTAAAATAGAAAAGCACCAATCAAATATACCATTAATACTGTAGAAGCAAACAATGATAGAGTCCCATGTCTCTCTACAAGCTGAAGTTGGGACTGAAGCTTGTGTTTTCAGACCAGCAGTCTGAGCCCAGAACCCTCACTACTTGGCGTGGAGGCTTGAGAAGGTTCAGGAGTGCTGCCTGGGTGAGAATAACACTCCCTCTTGCCTTTTGCTCTGGGATATTTTTGAAGTCTTAAAGGGAGTTCTTACTCAGTCTTCATAGAAGTCCTTCATTCAAGCTACAAGATGGCAGAAACTCTGTTTCCAGGTTAGCTTGGTAGGTTTTGAACCCTGGCACCCTCCCTGGAGAAAACTTGAGTGGTCGAAATTGTAAAACCAGGCATAGAGGTCAAGAGGGTGTGAGGGTTGTGGGGGTGAGATTTATCTGAGATGGAGTTCTTGACGTTGACCCTGTTAGTCTTCCTCCATTGTGAATCTGATACACAGTGTGTATCTCTGACCCTAAGTCAGCCTCTCTCTCTCTCTCTCTCTCTCTCTCTCTCTCTCTCTCTCTGTCACACACACATACACACACACACACACTGCAAGAAGCTTGGGCTTCTCATCTGGTTTATTCTGTTATTGAATAGCTCTTCTTTAGTGGAATATTTCTAGAATGAATGACTCTCTGTGGCCCCCTGAGCTGGTGGAATGGAGAGGAAGGTGTTGGGATAAGAGCTCCAGCCTCTACTATCCTGCACAAATATCCTTGAGCCACACCCCTTCTCACTTTCAGACCTAGAACAGAGGGTTCTTCCAGCAAAGGCTTAAGAGTCACGTTTTATGGATTATGAGACACCTGTTAAACAGCAGATTTCATTAAATATACAGATGGTCCCTGACTTGCGATGGTTCAATTTACGATTTTTTAACTTTATAATGGTGTGAAGGCAATGTGCATCCACTAGAAAATGTTTTTGGATTTTCAGTGGTGATTTTTTCCCAGGAGAGTGGCATGCAGTCTATTCTTTTCCTGTGAGGTTCAGCAGCAGCGAGAGCAGCTCCCCATCAGGCTTGCATTTATAAGTGGAAGCCACCAAGACTCCAGTGCACTGTGTTGCCAAGTTGGGATGCTCCACAGGCTAGGTGTAGTAAATGCATATTTGACTTACAATGGGTGTTATCAGGATATCACCGTAATGTAAGTTAAAGAGCATCTGTACACCAGATTATGTGAGGTCGGGAGTATGATAATATGTAGAGGCAGCACTAAAGTGATTTGTTAGACAAGGTTTCTGGTCCTAGAGAAAAGGGGCAGCTACTAGGGTACTTCAAAAAGTTCATGGAAGAATGGAATTAAGATCATTTTATATGGGCACACACATATCTTTGAAATCAATGCACACAGTTCTTTTTCCCTCAAATAGGCATTTTCCACTAACTTGCTGAGGTTCCTTCACATTTCCAAGGCTGATCAGAGGTCAGAGCAGCACTAGAAGAGCTTCAAGGTGGAGTTCCAGGGAAGGACCTGCAATGAAGGGCCACAGGATGGTCTGTGGAGCCTTTCCCCATAATTTTATTATTATTATCATCATCATCATCATCATCATCATCAATTTAACTCTGTTTTTTAGTATCCCAAGCAAGAGTATCCCAAAGGCAAAGCTGGCCTATTCCCGGTGGTGTGCTGGAACTGGCTAACTCTGGCTCAGGACAGCCGAATGAGTACATCTTATCTCAACCCAGCACTGAGTGACATCACAGTGGCAGCTCAAAATCGGTCATGGTCAGAGAATTCTCCTCACTGAAGCAAATGTTACAAATCAGGATTTTTCCTCTAGAGAGTTGTGTTGAAACTGTTGCTAACGAGCCATTTCCCTACAGTTTTCTGTTTTAGGGCAGTGGTTTTCTTCAGGAAGCAGAAACTTCTCCAAACAACCCAAGAATTCTGATAATTTCTATACACTCTCAAGAGAGTTAGGAGCACTGTGCTGCCCCTCCCCCTGCTCCCACCTCGCTGCTGGGGGAAACCATACCATGCCTGTGTCAGATCTCTGGAGTGTTTGCTTCATTCGAAAGTTGATAATGTATTTTAGCACCTCTCCCCACTGCTCGCTTGGTCCCAGCCACTCTCCTTCTCTGCAGCACAGAGGAGTAGCATGGGGTGCGGAATAGATGAGAGAGGCACTCAGGCAACTGGTGTTCTGGGAAAAATGGAGGCCCAAGCAGGCAAGTGAGTTGCCAAGGGCAAAGCGCAATGTGGGGTTAATTTGGAGGTAGGAAATAGGGCTGGACAGGAAGACTGGGACCAACCCACAGAGGTTGGGTTTCAATGTATCCTTGGTCAAGCACTTCAGTTGTTAAGGCTGTAGTTTGGTGCCTTAAGTCACTCCCAGAAGCTATATGTGACTGCATTTTCAGGGCTGTGCAGGGAGTTCGTAGAATAATTCAAAAGCAAGTGATAGACCAGACCAGAAACTTATTTAATCAGAACACTCATTGTCCTGTGTGATCAGCCTTCTGGGTGCTGTTGCAAAGCAAATGAACAGTGTGATTGCCTAGGTGAATTTAATGTAAGGTTAATGGGTAGACAGAGAAGATGGTATTTAGTTCTGTTCCAATCTAGCAGGGCCACAAAATTCTGTATGACCTGTGTACTATTCACACACAAAAAAAGTACAGGCTGGTCTGCTGTCCCCAAGCAGCAAATCTCCTAGCATCACAGGATGAATGTTGCCTATGTGAGAAACAATATGCATCTGTGCACACGATGAAGTGCGGGACAAGTTCAGAGACAGAGCTGGAAAATGCAGGAGGGCTCTGAAGGTGGGCTGCAAAGTGTTTTCTGTGCTGCAAGAAGTTGATGGCTGGAGAAGGAAAGCAGGTAGGTTCAGTCCCACTGCCTAGGACAGGCAGCAGGGAGGGTTCGAGGATAGCTTAAGTTGGCCCCAGGCAGAATGCTTTGAAAATCCAATTGCCAGGAAAGTAGTTTACTGCTGCTGAGGCTGACATGCCTCCGATGTGTCCACACCGTAGGAATTTTTCGAAGGGGAAGGCAAGGAGCAGCAGGAGAATTCTACTGAAGAATGCACAACTGGGCTCTTTTCTATTTACTTTTAATCACTTGTCCAAAGGAAAGCGCAGAAGTCAACAACTGGGTTTTTATTTCCATTTGTTGTATGATTAATCAGCTATATAATTAAAGTTAAATAGAGATGTCTAAATTGCACAAGCAATATAAGTTAGCAATTTCGAAACACATCACTGCAACATAACCCACTGTTTACAATCTGTTTCTTAAAACAACAGAGATTCATAGGCACTCATTTAAGTGTCCACACATCTCATTGAGTTCTACTTGTTTTGTGCACTAGGACATGGGCAACTTTCCTAAGATCCATGTGCCCTTGACAGAGGGTGGGGAAAGGCTTTCTCTAAACAAGTTTGCCAATTTTATATAGTTCGTTAAGTTTAAGTTGACAATCTTTGTTTCTTATTTGATCTATCATAGCTCAATGTCGTCCTAGCCAATCCATCCTGAATTACTATCTTGATACATTCACATCCTCCTTCCCATTAATCACTCCCTCATCCCTTCCCATTTTCCTTCTTTTTTAAAAACATTTTCCATCCTCCCTTCCCATGAAGTATGTATGTGTGCATGCATGTAGATACACACATACATATATTATAACAACTGGGTACATCATTACATTTTTACTTCCTTTTCCACTAATGATCCTGATCACAATACAATTAATCATTAAAATAAGATCTACATTCTACTAAGAAACTTGGCTTTCTAAGTGAATTTAGTCATTTACCTGAAGAAGTACCTCCTTGCTGGCTGCAGCTCTTTTCAGTAAAGCCAGTAATTTAGGAGAATTTTTTGTTTTGTTTTGTTTTAATTGAACATCGAAATTGTGAATATTTCCGACTATTTAGGAATTTTACTGACCTAAGACCCTACTCCTGGGGCAGGGGGAGACCAGGGTTCTGGAACTGGGGAGCGGCTTTTGAATGAAGGATGGGGTAGGATGCAGCTGGAGTCCCGAAGGGCGGCGCGGGTTGTGGGCCGTGGCAAGCTGCAGGTCGGGGCCTTCACACTGTACATCAAGTCCTTGTGACTGTCAAAGATTCTTCACTTATTACCAAATGGGAAAGCTAGCTTGGCTTGATGGTTCACTGGGGATTCAGACCCAAGAAAGTCAGCTGATAGCAGATTTTTCTCCAGCTTGATCTCTCTTCCACTGTTACTAAGGCATACTTGAGTGTCAGACCTATCTTTATTTTGTTGAAAATTACATCTTGGGGGCCGGCATTGTGGCTTGAGGGTAAAGCCTCCGCCTGCAATGCTGGCATCCCATATGGGTGCTGGTTCATGTCCTGGCTGCTCCACTTCCAGTCCAGTTCCCTGCTAAATGGCCTGGGAGAAGCAGTGGGAGATAACTCAAGAAAATGACTTCTTTCTCTCTGATCAGCTTGACGGATGATTTCTTTTCTTTCAAGTTTAAAAACTTTAATTATGTGCATTGGACTTTTCATGTGCAAGGCGTATTTGAGAAGATACCTGTAAATTCCATCTAAGCTGAAATCTCTGTTTAGTTCTGGACAACTTTTTGTCAGTAATGTCCTCAATAATGGTTGCAAGGCTACTTTCATTTTCTGAACCTTCAGGGATGCCACAAACATGGATATTATACTACCTTGATGTGTTTTAAACATCCATCACTTCTTCTTGCACCATGAAGAGGCATCTGTTTAAATTTTTATCTTTGGAGACTGAAGCTCAATTTGGTTCTCGTTTATACTGATTCTCTCTTCCATGATATGCATACGGCAATTTTCAATTCCTTGACCTCATTCATCAGTGCACTGTATTCTTTCATGAGCTTTTCTTGTTTGCTTTTAAAAATGTCCACATGATCCCACATCATTCTCAGGCTGGAAACCATCAGCTCTCTCATCTTAGCTCTTTCTCTGCACTCTGCCTTCCGGTCTTCTGGGCAAACTAGAGCTCTTGAGCTCTCTCAGATCTCTGGTTCCTCCTTGGTGTCACAGTACTTCTTGCTTGCTCCTAGGTTTGTTTTCTTCATTTTCCTTTACTGTTTTTTGCATTGCATTTACAGGGGTGAAAGGAGGAAGGGGGAGAGGGAGAGAGAGGAAGAGAGAGAGAGAGAGAGAGAGAGAGAGAGATTGAATTTCAATTTGCTGGTTCACTTCCCAAATGCCTGCAATAGCTAGGTTTGAGCAGGCTGATGCCAGGAGTCTGGGACTCAGTCTGGGTCTCCCACATAGGTAGAAGGGACCTAAATACTTGAGCCATCCCCTGCTGCCTCCTAAGGGTGCATATTACCAAGAAGCTGGATCAGAAGCAGACGAGTGAGAGCTTGCACTAGGTACTCTGATATGGGATGCAGGCATCCCAAGCAGTGAATGAATTAACTGGTACACCAAAATCCTGCCCCTTCATAGTTTTTCTTTTTATTCTTTTCTTTCTCTTTTTAGGAAAACAATTACAAAATTTTAAATGACAGATAAAAATTATCTGTTAAGCTTAGGTAGTTTGGATGTTTTTGTTCTCGTCGTATTCTCACAGATGATGCTACCAATGGCTTGGAGGAGTTTCCAAAGGATAGCCATTTGTTTCTGCACACAGGTGCACTCTCTGTCCTCTCACCCTGAAACTCAAGAGCTGGGCTCTTGTAACTGAAATGCAAGATCTGTTGTAAGCTGGAATACTCAGAAAAATGATAGGAAATTAAGATAAAATCAACTGATGTACTCTCATGTAATTGTACTGAGGGAGCTTCACAACCCCACAAGTAAGATAAAGAAAGATATAAGTGCATAAGAGAACAGTAAAAGTATGCAATGTAAATATGTGCATGCACTAAATACATGAATGCATAAATATGCAAACATGCACAGGGTAATATAATTACACAAATACATAAACATGGAAGCAAATGTGCACACAAAATGAGACTTATGTGTTCAAGATATTTAGCTTCTGCCTGTCTAGGCTTATACAAAGTATGTTTCTGATTTAAACAACTAAGTACATTAGAATTATAAAGCACAGGGGCCGGTGCTGTGGCTTGGCAGGTAAAGCCTCCGCCGGCAGTGCTGGCATCCTATATGGGCACTGCTCCGAGTCCCAGCTGCTGTGTTTCCCATCCAGCTGTCTGCTATGGCCTGGGAAAGCAGTAGAAGATGGCCCAAGTCCTTGGACCCCTGCACCCGCATGGGAGACCCAGAAGAAGCTCCTGGATCCTGACTTTGGATAGGCTCAGCTCCGGCTGTTGTGGCCATTTGGGGAGTAAACCAGCGGATGGAAGATTCTCTCTCTCTCTCTCTCTCTCTCTCTCTGCCTCTGCCTCTGCCTCTCTGTAATTCTGCCTTTCAAATAAATACGTATTTTTTAAAAGAATTATACAGCATAGAGTGAGAGGAGTTCACTTAAACATCTCAGTGTTTGTGGAAAGAGATTTTGACTCTGTGTCAAGGGGCTTGAATTTCAGTCCTGGCAGAGCCACTTACTAGCTGTGTAATCCTGTGACATTTGGCAAGCTCCTCAAAGTTATTTGAGTCTCTATCTCCTCATCAGTCAAACGATTATTCAATAACTGTGAGCTAAATCTGAATATAAAACTCTCTGTTAGCGCAAGCTAATTATTATTCTTTTATGTTTCTTTACAGTGCTATCTGGGATTCAGATGGGTGGGCATGGGGAAGGTAGAGTGATAAAGAGGGGACAACCTGAATAGGTCTCAAATGAACGTTCTCTATGATCCTACAGCATGATATTTCTTTTCTGTAGATGTAAAAAAAGACACATTTCCAGATTGATTATACCCAATTTTTGTAGAGAGATGAGAAAATACTTTATCTTCAATATTACGGTCTCATGGTTGAGATATCCATGTTCATAGCTAAGGATGACATAATATAGAGCATGGTTAAGCTTTGGAAGACAGAGCATACACAAAGCATTATAAGAGCAGAGAGGATATTTCATTTAGTTGTGATTTCATTTAATTGTGTATTTAAGGGTTACTCACTCAAGTCCCTCAGACCCAAAGATCCATATGATTGGGCATGGGGAGGCACCTATGAGGCTTTCTGCTACAAAACATCTGCTTCACCTCAGCGGATGCTTCCCTGACAGTCCAGCATTTGCTTCACTTCTTTGGGCACACAGGGTAAAGGATTGCAAATTATTCTGGAGCATGGTGTGCAGAGAGAGTGGCTAGAAAAGGGGCCTGAGACATGGATGGGAGCCAGATCATTCCAAACTACATGTGCCCTGTAGCACTTTTTAGTACCATTCCATATTCATGCCAAACTGTAAGGCCAGGTGATGATCTGGGTCCAAAGGGCACGTTTCTAACCGAACAGAAAATGACCTTCTCTATCTCCTAATGCTCTCCCTGACGTTAGTTATGCTATCCTGGGCACAGATCCTCAGGGACAGGGCTCAGAAGCCACTATCTGAGCTGACAGTCCACCTGTCCCTCTAATTTGGGCTCCTAGTAGTTCAGGTTTCTGTTTCAAAAGAAAACAAAAACTGGAGATGGAAGAGTTTACAACTAGCATCCAGCATATTAAACACTCATGTATGAAAGCATTGGCCCTATTCGAAGATCTGGTAATTTTGAAATTGCGGCCTCTCTTAGGGTACAAAGTTTCCAAGCGATAACTTAACGGGGTTTGTAAGAGGACAGTTTAGAAGAGTACGTGGTATGTTCAGAAAAGAAAATGAAAATTAGGTTCAATGAATTCAAATGCAAAAGATGATTTCATCTGGTTCTCATCTGAATTCTCAGAAATAACCAGAATTGTTATGGAAAATTAGTATAAGCTCCTGATGGGATTTGCCTAATAAAAATTAGAACAGGTGCTTGGTACCTCTACATTCAAAACAACTAGAAAATAGTCTTTTGTACTTAGAGTGCTTTGGCACTGTGAGATCTGAGGCAAATAGAACTTACTCTTTTGTACATTTATTAAAATATTTATTGCACACCCACTTTGCTCTGGCACTACCTCAGTAAACAAAACAGAAAAAAAACACCCACTTACTGGTCTAATACAGTTATTATAAAGTATCTGGGTAAATATGTTTTCAAATGCTTGCATATAAGGGATATTTCCCTAAATTTACTGGTTAATAAGATGCAGAGTTGACTTTTGCTGCAAATTGTGGCAACTGCATTTTGGGACATCATTTAGTAGTGTCTGCAGTTAGTTAGAGTGTACATGACTCTGAAGAGATTTTTGGATGGCCCTATCAAGTTTCCATTCCATGAACTCTTTCATTCAAAATCAAATGAGCAAGTAGGGCAGGAAGGGTAGGAGTGTAGGAGAAAGTATATAGAATGCCCTGTGTGGGTTTTAAAAAAAATCAGAAAAAGGTTTGGGTATTGGCATTAAAGATCCTTTTGACTAACTGTGTGACCTTTACCAACAGAATTTTAACCTTCCTAGAATTTTTAAAAAGATCCCCCAAAAATCAGCATGGCACAATCCAGTGGTGAATGTCAGTGCCAAGGAAGTCTACACTACAATTGTCGTTAGGCACTATGATGTTAAAAATACCCATTAACTAATGGAAATAGTGCTGGACACTAATTAAAGTATCCAAATGACTTGTCATTATTAATAACCCTGGGTTTCAACAAGGAGCACTTGCTGTGGAAGTTCTGTGACTATCCTGGGCACAGCATGACAATATTTTAAAAATATGTACACCATGAAAGAATTCCACTTGAAATAGCTGTAAGATGGCGCCAAAAAGTTACCAAGTGGAACTTAGCACAGACTCAAAATGAAGTGAGAATTTATTCTTATGATTTATAATGATCTAAACTACAAAGGAGTTTAAATTTTATATATCTTTAAATACATATGCTTTCTTAATTTCAAATGATTAACTCCAAGATTCAATCATTTAAAGAACAGTTAGTGACTGCCCATGGTAAAGCAGGAAGTCAAAAGCATTTAGTGGAATAAGATGAGTAAAGAATGGAAAGAAAGAAAGAAAGAAAGGAAGGAAGGAAGGAAGAAAAAAGAAGGACAAAAGAGTATAAAACCCTCTGTGTAAATGTTGGCAGCTATAAGATCAATAAAATGTATCCACTGCCTTTTTAGTAACCAAAAATCTAGAAGTGGAGCAAAGACATGTAAGCAAATAAAAACAAAAAGCACAAAGTGCTAAGTTTGATAAGAAAAGTGTGATAAAAGTGCTCAGGGAAGTTAAGGACAGTCTTCTTTGCAGCTGAGGGTATCCGTGAAAGGCTTGTGGTTAAAGTCACGTATGAACTGGACTCTGAAGTATGATTGGATTAACCTGGCAGCTGTAAATACTAGTTCTCCAAGAGTAGAGAGAGTGATTTATTCACCTGTGCATCTCCTGTGCCTGATACAAAAATAAGTCTAATAATAGATAACACTTATTAAATGCTTACTAATTGTCAGGTCTTCAAAAAGTTCACAAAGATGCGTATTATGAAAAAACATTGCAAGGAGTTCAAAATCACTTTTGTGGCAAAATAAATTTATCTTTTAATTTCATTTTCCATGATTTTTGAATACCTTCATTTTATAGGTATAGATGTAGACAGAATCTGATAAAAGGGTATCTGAGAATTTTTAATAATAATCTTGTAACATTTCTCTCATGTCTTAATTTATTTTACACTTAGAAAAGAAATCACACTACTTTGAATAAGTAAGATGAAAGAGCCAAAAATATGTATAATTAAGAGTATATATATGAATAGAAAGTATATATGTGCATGTATAGTTTATATCTATGCATATGAAAATTGTAAAAATAAGAAAAATTAGCCATGAGAATAATAATAAAGTGTCTACTTTTTAATTTATATAAGGAGAACAAATTTCATGTATTTCATATACACAATTTTGTTTTTAAAGATCTATTTATTTGAAAGGCAGAGTTACAGAGACACAGAGGCAGAGAGAGAGAGAGAGGTTTTCCATCTGGGCTGATCTGAAGCCAGGAGCCAGGAGCTTCTTCTGGATCTTCCACACGGGTGCAGGGGCCCAAGGACTTGGGCCATCTTCTGCTGCTTTCCCAGGCCATAGAAGAGAGCTGGAATGGAAGTGCTGCAGCTGGGACTCGAACCAGCACCCACATCGGATGCTGGCACCGCAGGAAGCTGTTTTTACCCCCCTTATAGATATAGTTTTAAGAGCATGATTCTTCCCGCCCTACCCTCCTCTCCTCTCTCCCTGCCTCCCTCTCTCCTCCTTCTTTTCTTATTTGTCTTTTAATTTTTACAGTGACATACTTTCAGTTGCCTTTATAATCACAAGCCTTTTTAGTAACCAATATTTGAATTACCATAATTTTAAATATAGACATATAGATAGAATCTGATAAAGGGGTATTTGGGAATTTTTAATAATAATCTTGCAATATTTCTCCGATGTCTAAATTTATTTTAAATTTAGAAAAGAATCATACTAATTTGAATAAGTAAAGCAAAAAAGCCAAAAGAAAAATGTTTATATATACAAGTATATGTATGAATAGATAGTGTGTATGTGCATGTATAGTTATATCTATACATATTACAGTTTTAAAAATAAGGAGAAATAATCATGAAAATAATAAGTTGTCTCCTTTTTTTAAAAGATTTATTTATCTGAAAGAGTTACACAGAGAGGTAGAGAGAGAGAGAGAGAGAGAGAGAGTTCTTCATCTGCTGGTTCACTCCCCAATTGGCTGCAATGGCTGGAGTTGGACCCATCTGTAGCCAGAAGCCAAGAGCTTCTTCTGGGTCTCCCACGTGGTTGCAGGGGACCAAAGACTCTCACTATCTTCTATTGCTATCCCAGGCCATAACAGAGAGCTAGACTGGAAGTGGTGCAGCCGGGACTCGAACTGGTGCCCATATGAGATACCGGCACTGCAGATGGTGACTTTACCCGCTATGCTACAGTGCTGGCCCCCCTTATATAGCACGTATTTCTGATGATTTTTCTTGCTTTCTCCCAACCTGTGCTTCCTAACGTTACCAAAAGAAACCTATTCCTAGTTTGCATAATGGGCCATGTTACCTACAATTGCACTTCAAGGACTAGATTCTGTCCAGCTTCTCAAATTCATCTTGAAATAGTCCAAGTCTTAAAGGAATTTGCCTATTTTTACTGAGCTCATTAACTAGCTGTTTAGTAGAGTTGACCTGAATATTTGGCTAAATAGGTAGTGGGAGGTGTTTTTGGAGAGTGATGTGGAGAGAATGCTGGGACAAATGAGGGACAATTAATCCAAAGGCAGAGTCTTTTATGAAAATGTAGATTGCCATGGGGACCAAAAACCACAGAGGAGGAAGAAGCCAGTTATGAGTGGTTGTGAAACTGCTTTTAGTTCTGCTGTCCAATTTCCATCAGGTCAGATCTGACGACTGTTATTATTTTTATTATAATTCCTTATCTATGCATAACGCCTTTGTTTCTTCACCCCCCCCCCCCACACACACCCAGAAATATTCTTTGGCTCATTTTGCTCATTTACTTTCACAACAATGCTGTTATTAGAGCCTGGGTACATGGAGGCCAATGCTTATCTTCTTAACTATCTTAGTATATAGCACCTAATTGCAGAAAAGCAGTCTGTTCAGAGGTAATGGTGCTTTTGTTGATGTGTCATATATAATACAGTCATTATAATTTGTAATGGACATAGCAGCTTATGATACTTCTGAAAGATGTTATTGAATAGTATTCTTAGCTGCTATAAAGGACTAGGCAAAAACTAAGGAGGACTGGAACCATACTATTTAGGTATCTTAGATTGAGAAACTTTTCTTTGTGTTGCTTCAGAATTTGGGAAAATAAAGAAAAGCTACCAGCCATATGAATTTTCTCTTAAGACGAGAAGACCATTCTGTGATTTTATAAATCCATCACCTCAACGCTTGATGTCATCTCATTCAAAAGGAAAATATTTAAGGTTTTTCTAAGACTCATATTTATCACAAGGTAATAAGGTTAGATTGGATTTTCTTAATGTAATTTTAATTTCAGCTCAAAATAATTTGCCTCTTCGTCAAGGTTAAAAATACAGAAAGTGCACATAAACACTAAGAACTAAAAATTTCCTGAAGTACATCATCTACCCCATTTATATAACAAATACCTTGTTTGTTTGTAACTGTCTCAACATTAAGCTGGATAAGTAGATGCGAAAAATGAAGGGAGTTTGATTTGTGATGTTGTCCATTGCCCAGCAACAAGGGACTATGGTTGTTTTTTGCAGCATTGCACCATTTGGGGAAGCTAGGGACAGTAGGCATATGCCACTTTTCCCACTTTAAGCTAAAATAGACAGAAAAATGAAACATTCCAGTCTATTGTTTGTCAAAGGTCAAATTTAGGATATTTAAATTTTAAAGACCAAATTTAAAAAATCTAAATACCTTTGAATGCTTAATTATCTGTGCCTTCATTCTGAAAGAATTATTTTTTCAGAAAAAATAAAACAAAATGGGATATTTGCTTGTCTACAAAATTAATGAGAGTTATTGTCAAAAGTCTCTGTAATGAGCTTAATATTGCATCGAAAATAATTCTTAAATGTTCACAAGTATGGGGCACAAATGAAAAATCCAGCATTTGCATTCAAAGCAACCAGATGCACAAGCAGAGGATGAGATGTGTGGCTAAGTAGCAATACATGTAAAAAAAAAGATTTAAGGGTTTGCAGGGGCTATATGCTCCATATTATTCAATTGTGTGTCATGGCTGCACAGAAGACGAAATCTATCTTCATTCACATTAATAGAAAGACGGAGTCAGAAACAAGGGAGTGATAGTGCAGCCGGACTCCGGACTCCGTGCTTGGCAGCCCTGTACTTGAAGTATTCAATGAAAATAGCAGGATGGGGGGTGCATTTGGGTAGCAGCCACAAGCCACAATGCATCTAGAAGGGAGAGAGCATGTTGCTGAAGGCAGGAAACCTTGCGACTGAGGGGCTGGCTGCAGAGAGCCTAGGTTTACTTAGTGTGGAATTGAGAATTCTTGAGGAGAAAAGGGAGGCAGAAATTGGCTTTGAATCCTCCCTCTCCAAAGTCTCCTCCCCCACCCCACCCCCCCATTCCTCTTTCTTGCACCACCTCCCACTCTCCTTCTATTCTTCCTTTCTAAAGCTATTTACCAAGATAGCGATGTTCCAATTTGGCTCTTTGGCATCGGGATTATTTCCATGCACATCCCAAACACCGCACTTCCCTGCAGTCCCTTTTCATTTCTCCCTTGTTCTTGTGTCTCCTCTCACAGCCAGCAGGATTGAACCACAGAAAGTCTCCCCACCCCCTCCACATTTCTTTCTTAGGAAGGGCTTCATGTCCCTGGGAAAGGAAGCAGAATATGAATTAACTAGCACAGACCCTTAAGCCGAGGTCTTGCGAAAAATGGCCTAGGTACAAAAGGAGCAATTCTAATAAAGCTATAAAATGAACTTCTTTAGGCCCCCTAATGCTCATTGGCATTAGACATGGGAATTTGAGCACAGCTCCTCATGGGTGGGCTGAAAGTGCACCTGTAACGCTAATCTGGGATGCTTAAATACCAGATTCCTGGTTAACAAGAAAAAGAAAAGGAAAGTTTGTTAATACAAAAGTTTGAACACAGAACCTGACTGTCTGAATGATTAAACCTATTTCAGAGGGCTGAAATACTAATGACTCCAATTTGTCAAAACATAAGCGTTTTCATGGGGGGCAGAAAGGGTTGGCAGTGGTATGCTGCGTAGGAATCAACAACGGCGTCCTTTAAAGCCAAACATAAAAGCTCTATCCGGCTGAAATTCTCAGAATCACTATAGGAAATTAGATGTAATTGACTGATGTGATCGCGTGTAATAGAAATGGGACTGAGTGCTGAGTATCCTCACAGTTGCAACAAGTAAAATGAGTTGCCAATGCACAAAACGCTTATGGTGTGTAGCAGTTTATGTAAATTGACTACATCCTTGATTTAAACATTTTATAAGCAGTAATCTTTGGGCTAGAGGGTAACAGATGGAAGGGACAGAGAAAGCAAAAGGAAAAGTAGAAGAAGGTAAAAAAGAAAGGAGGGACAGATGGAAAAGACTGGGGAGGCGAGAGAGGAGAGGAAATAAGAGGAGGGGAAAAGAGACATAGAAACAAAGTGGAATTAAATGTAGACTGGAAAAGAGAGAAACCAGGAGAGAGGGAGAGAAGATGCAAATATTTAAGGGACTGCAAGGCATCTATATTCACAAAAGTCTTCAAAGAAGAAATGAGAAATCCAGGTTTGTTTTTTTTTTCCAACTTGTAAGCGCCAATCAGGACATCTTTGTAATAGTGCTGATGCCTTAGCCTGGGTGGAGGGGCAGAGGAGTGTGAGTCCCGAGAGTTTCTTGGTCAGTTTGCCTCTTTCAGGACCCATTCATTTCTTGTTGGGCACCTGTGCTCGGAGTGGATGGGCTAAGCCAGCATATCACCACTTCTACTTGAATGTTCACAGAAACTTTATTCATAGCAGCTCCAAACCAGAAATGCTCCCAAACTCCCATCAGCTGGCAAACGGTGAAATTCTGTTGTATTCAAACTACAGAATACTAGTCATCGAAAAAGGAAACAAACCGCTTGTATACTTAACAACTTGGATGAGTCTCAAGGAAACCTGCTAAGTGAAAGAAGCTGGGCCCTAAGGGCTATGTATTATATGATTCGGTTTATATGACATTCTAGAAAAAGCCATGTGATCTGTAGGTGGGATTCTGTCATATCAACTATTGAAGATGGTTAATGATTAAGAATAGCTATAGTACAATTAACAAACATAGCAGGAAATGTTTAAGATGTGTCTCAGTTTATTCAAGGAGAGAATTGATTTAAATGTGAAATTCATCAGAATGATTTAATATTTAAATGAGGAATGTTGATAGGTTATTTATAGAAGAGCTAATTCTCCTCAAGGTAAAAGACTCCTGCAAGATTTTCTAGCCCGACCCCAGAATCAGAATTCCTTCTGCAACATCCCTGCTTGTGATCATATAGGTGATACTGACATATCATTAACAACAGGGGAGTCACTATGTTCCATCTCAACTGACTCCATTTACAGACAGCTCTGAGTATTCTTCCTATAACTAACCTAATGACGTCTCTAAAAGTAAAATGCCTGTTTCATTTATGTATTTTTCACCTACATGTTCAAAAGCAGAGGTAACTACACTTTTCCCTTACTGGTTTCTTCAATCATTCTTTATTTGATGTAGTTTTGCATTTCTTACCCAGCTTGATCACTCATCTAGGTGTATGCTGGTTTATTTATAATCTTCATGTATCTTGGCACATAGAAATGAGCAAAGTATTCCAGGTATCATCTTTCAAGAATAGAGAATAATAAGATTAGCACCTCCTTCACTTTGGATATTCTATTCCTGTAAATATATTATAAGCTGATACTAACTTTTAATCTATGGCTTTGACTTTTGGCATCTGTAGTACTATGGGGTCCTCCCATGGGTCAAATGGAAGCCAGTTTGCAATACAGAAATCATATTCAGAAGATTCACTGACTACATCGCCTTTGAAGCCTAATTTCTTTGGATATAGAATTCTGTGTTGGTGCCTTTTTCTCTCAACACTTAAAGATTTCACTTTACTCACTTTTTGCTTAAATGGTTTCTGATAATAAGTTCACCATAACTCTAACCATTTTGTCTCTAGGTAAGGTGTTTTGTTTTTCCTTGTTTTTTTTTTTTTCAGTATGAATATTATATGCCTAGGTGTAGGTGTGTGTGTATAGATGTGTGTGCACACTTGATAAATATTTTGCTTGGAGATCCTTGAGCTTCCTTGATCTGTGATTTGTTATCTGTCACGAATTCTGAAATGTTCTTGGTTATTAATTATTTAGAATTTTCTTCTACCTTGTTCTCTCTTTCTTTCTGCTATTTTAATCGTATATGAAGTGGCTTCAAAAGTTCATTGTCAATGAAATTAAAGTGATTTTATTTTAGTTCAATTTATTTGGAAATAAATGCGTAATTTTTTTTTTCTTCAAAATGTGTACTTTCCACTTACTTTTTGAAGCCTCTCGTATATATTGCCGTTTTGATATTGCTGTATATATTTTGTATATTTTGTTTTTTACATGCCTCTTTCAGAGTCACCAGATGAATTTTCTGATGTTTATTATGACAATGCTGTAGAGGCCCTGAACGAAAGCCCATGAAAGTTTGGAATGTCCCCCTCTGACTGCGTCCCTCAGGGACTTCTCATGGTCACAGTAGTCCACGCTTAATCTGTAGTATATTTTTTCATAATTACTAAGGAATTAAGAAACCCTACTGTTATGGCTCCCAGCAGGTCATCTCCAGGTGAGCAGATATAGATGTCTATCTCTTGAGCTTTTGAGTGTTGAGTTGCCCTGCCCCCTCAATTCTCTCAGTCCCAGAAAAGTGATTGATTTTCTACTCATGTCCAGCATTTTCTTGTTATAAGAATGAGAAAGGGAATTTTCAAGATCTTTACATCTTAGAATTGGAAGTAGAGGGACCACTGTGGCTTAGCTGGTAGAGCTGCCGCCTGCAGTGCTGGCATCCCATATGGACATCAGTTCGAGTCCCGGCTGCTCCACTTCCCATCCAGCTCTCTGCTATGGCCTGGGAAAGCAGTAGAAGATGCTCAAGTCCTTGGGACCCTGCACCCACCTGGGAGACCTGGAGGAAGCTCCTGGCTCCTGGCTTTGGATCAGCTCAGCTCTAGCTGTCGTGGCCATTTGGAGAGTGAACCAGTGGATGAAAGACCTCTCTCTCTTTTTCTCTCTGACTTTCAAATAAATGAATAACTCTTAAAAACAAAAAAGAGTTGGAAGTAGAAGTTCCCGGTATTTTCTTAATTAAGGGAAAAGGAATTTTTTTTTCTTTTACGGGCAGAGTGGACAGTGAGAGAGAGAGACAGAGAGAAAGGTCTTCCTTTTGCTGTTGGTTCACCCTCCAGTGGCCGCCGCAGCCAGCGCAGTGCGGCCGGTGCACCACACTGATCCGATGGCAGGAGCCAGGTACTTATTCTGGTCTCCCATGGGGTGCAGGGCCCAAGGACTTGGGCCATCCTCCACTGCACTCCCTGGCCACAGCAGAGAGCTGGCCTGGAAGAGGAGCAACCGGGACAGAATCTGGCGCCCCGACCGGGACTAGAACCTGGTGTGCTGGCGCTGCAAGGCGGAGGATTAGCCTAGTGAGCCGCGGTGCCGGCCGAAAAGGAATGTTTTATGTTTGCTAAGATCTCAACCCTTTTCAATAATCTTCAGCTCTTCTAGAGTAGATGAGTTTCCAACTGGTATTATTTATGTTCTTCCAAAGAAATTCCCTCAGCTGTTCCTATAGTATAGCTCTGCTGATGGTCACTTTCCTTAGTTTTCTCATGTATTTTTATTGGGCTTTCATTCTTGAGGAATAACTTGGCTCATTGTAAAATTCTTGCTTTATTGTTTGCTTTTGTGTTTTAGTTCTTTAAGACATCTTTCTACTATCTTCTGGTCTCTGCAGCTTCTGATTAGAAGTCTATGGATATTTGAATTGTTGTTCATCTGTATAGAATGTACTGTGTTTCTCTGGTGGCTTTTAATATATTTCTAGGTAGAAAACATTCAATTTGGAAAAGAATCAGTGTAACTATCTCTATTTTTTTCTCAATTCAGGGGATCAGCATTTCATCCTGAATAGACTGCACAAGGGACATTCAGACCAGCTGAATGTTGCCTTCAAAATAGAATGTAACAGGGCCGGCGCTGTGGCAAGTGGGTTAATGACCTGGCCTGAAGTGCTGGCATCCCATCTGGGTGCCAGTTCTAGTCCTGGCTGCTCCACTTCTGATCCAGCTCTCTACTATGTCCTGGGAAAGCAGTAAGAGATGGCCCAAGTGCTTGGGCCCCAGCATCCACGTGGGAGACCTGGAAGAAGCTCCTGGCTCCTGGCTTTGGATCAGTTCAGCCCTAGCTGTTGTGGCCATTTGGAGAGTGAACCAGTGGATGAAAGACCTCTCTCTGTGCGTCTACCTCTCTCTGTAACTCTGTATTTCAAATAAATAAAATAAATCTTTAAAAAAAGAATGTACTTAAGAATAATTGTGTATTGATTACAGTATTCAAACAAAAGTATTAAGTAGAACAAACAAAAAAATACTAAGAGGGATAACATATTAAGTTGTTCATCAACATTCAGGGCAAGGAAACTTAACTGAAAAGTGTTTAAATTTTAACTGAAAAGTGATCCCTGTTAGGAATTTGGAAAACATTACGCTGAGTGAAATAAGTCAATCCCAAAGGGACAAATACCACTTGTTCTCCTTGATAGGTGACAACTAACTGAGCACCAAAAAGGAAACCTGTTAAAGTGAAATGAACACTATGAGAAACGGTGACTTGGTCAGCCCTCACGCTGACTGTTGATGAGCAACTTAATATGTTATCCCTCTTAGTATTTTTTTTGTTTGTTCTACTTAATACTTTTGGTTGAATACTGTAATCAATACACAGTTATTCTTAAGTGCTGAAACTTAACTGTAAAGTGATCACTGTTAAATATAAGAGTGGGAATAAGAGAGGGAAGAGATGTGCAATTTGGGACATGCTCAAGCTGACTTGCCCCAAACGGTAGAGTTAGAAACATACCAGAGGATTCCAATTCAATCCCATCAAGGTGGCATGTACCAATGCCATCTCACTAGTCCAAGTGATCAATTTCTGTTCACAATTGATCATAATGATAGGACTAAGAACCAAAGGGATCACATAAACAAGAATAGTGTCTGCAAATATTAGCTGATAGAATAAAAAAGGGAGAGAACGATCCAACATGGGAAGTGAGATACTCAGCAGACTCATAGAATGGCAGATGTCCTAAACAGCACTCTGGCCTCAGAATCAGCCCTTAAGTCATGCGGATCTGGCTGAAAAGCCCATGAGAGTATTCCAGGCATGGAAAGCCAAGACACTCTGGGGAAAAAAAAAACCTAAATGAAAGATCTCTGTGAGTGAGATCCCAGTGGAAAGAACAGGTCATGAAAGAAGGAGGTACCTTTCTCTGAAGGGAGGAGAGAACTTCCGCTTGGACCATGGCCTTGTCTAAATATGATCAGAGTCAGTGAACCCAGGGGGCTTCCATAGCCTTGGCAGCTCATGATAAGAGCCTAGGGTGATTACTGATGCCATAAACAAGAGTGTCAATTTGTTAAGTCAACAACAGGAGTCACTGTGCACTTACTCCTCATGTAGGATCTCTGTCCTTAGTGTGCTGTACATTGAGATTGAATGCTATAACTAGTACTCAAACAGTATTTTTCACTTTATGTTTCTGTGTGGGAGCAAACTGTTGAAAGATTTACTTAATGTATGCTAAACTGATCTTCTGTATATAAAGAGAAACGAAAATGAATCTTGATGTGAATGGAAGGAGAGAGGGAGCCGAAAAGGGGAGGGTTGCGGGTTGGAGGGACATTATGGGGGGAAGCCATTGTAATCCATAAGCTGTACTTTGGAAATTTATATTCATTAAATAAAAGTTAAAAAAATAAAAATAAAAATAAAATCAGACCGTGGAGTCAAAACATTGATTATACTTTCACTAGGACTGAGGAAAACTTAAAAATTGATTTAAGGACAGCTGACCCTTTTATAATGTTGATTCTTTCTCTATAAGAACATGGTGTGTTTTGTATTTTTTCAAGTCTTCTTTTGTATTTTAATTGCTAAAATTTTTTCTTCAGCAGTTGTTATTGTATCTTTACATATTTTATCTTTTCTGTTAAGTTCATGAAAACGTGGGTTATGAAAAAACTTTGTATGGATTTTCAAAAAAATGTTTGCACAAAAATAAACTTATCCTTTAATTCCATTAAAAAGAATGTACCAAAACTGACTAAAGATGAAACTGTTATAAGAAAATTTTGATATTCCTAAATCTATTGTCAAAACTTAATTATCAAAAACATTTCTATTTTGCAACTTCAGGTTTCATTGTGAGCACTATCACAACATTAAAGAATGATATTGAAAATACTGTCACATAATAGAGGAAGAAAGCATACATCCAAATTGATTTTGTGAAGCAAACATAACTCTAATACTAAAACCTGCAAAGACATCACAAACAAGTGAAAATAACAGATAAATATCCCTGAGGAATATACACACAACAATCTTTAACAAAATGAATGAAGCAGTATGTAAAAAGGATAATATATCATGACAAGTCTGGTTTATCTCAAAATGCGAAATTCATTTAACATTTAAAAATCAACCATTTATCCATCACGTAGAGGGAGCAAAGGAGAAAATATGATAACTTCCATGGATGTAGAATGAAATTTGGCAAAATTTAACAAAAGGGAGTTTGTTTAAAAATAATGGAGGAAGCTGGATGTGGTTAATTAATTGTGACAAATTTCTCATACTAATATGAGATGTTAATAAGGGAAGTTGGGTGTGGTTTATTGATTGTGATGAATAGATCGTACTAATATATGATGGTAATAACAGGAAGGTTAGCATTGTGGCTTAATGGGTTAAGCTGCCACCTGCAGCCTTTGCTGGTTCAAGTTCTGGCTGCTCCACTTCTGATCCAGCTCCGTGCTGATGTGCACCCATGTGGGAAACCCATATGAAACTCCTGGCTCCTGGGTTGGGCCTGGCCCAGCCCTGGCTGTTGCGGCTATTTGGGGAGTGAACAAGTGGATAGATATCTCTCTCTCTCTCTAACTCTTTCAAATAAATAGAATAAATCTTCAAAAATTAAAAAATATGTTAATAACAGAGAAAGCTGGATATGCGGTATATGAGCATTTTGTACTATTTCACAATTTTTTGTTTTGTAAATTTATTTGTTTTGACAGGCAGAGTGGACAGTGAGAGAGAGAGACAGAAAGGTCTTCCTTTTTCCATTGGTTCACCCCCCAATGCCTGCTGCGGCTGGTGCACTGCACCGATCCGAAGCCAGGAGCCAGGTGCTTCCTCCTGGTCTCTCACGAGGGTGCAGGGCCCAAGCACTTGGGCCACAACAGAGAGCTGGACTGGAAGAGGAGCAACTGGGACAGAATCTGGCGCCCCGAACGGGACCAGAACCCGGTGTGCTGGCGCCGCAAGCGGAGGATTAGCCTATTGAGCCGTGGCGCCGGCCTTGTTTTGTAAATTTAAAACTGCTCGGAAATTAAAAGTTTTTAAAAAAGTCACCATCAATTCATCATCATGAGGAATAGAGGGGAAATCCTTCAATTTGATAAAGGGTATGTATAAAGAATCTATAGCTAACATTTATTGGTGAATATTGAACACTTTGCCACTGATATTGGGAACAAGGCAGTTGCCCTCGCAATTACTATTCAAAACTATCTTGGAGATCCTAGCCAAAGCCTAAAGATTGGAACATAGATCCAAAACTGTCCATATTAGCAGTTGATACAATTATTTATGTAAAAATTCCTAAGGAATGTACAAAATAGCTAATAGAACTAAAAGTAAGTTTAACAATGACATAGGACATATGACTACTACACAAAAATATATATTTTAATTAGTCTTATAATAGCAAATTTGCATGAAAGAGTCATACATAAAATGAAAAGATCCAATGTACACTTCACTGAATTTTCCAAATGGTAGCATCTTTCAAAATTATAAGTCAGAAGCAGGTGTTTAGCACATGCCTTAAGTCACCAGTTAGGATGCTCACATCCTATATTGGAGTGCTTGGTTTGAGTCCTGTCTCTTCTGATTCAAATCCAGTTTCCTGCTAAAGCACACTTTGGAAGGCAGCAGGTGATAGCTCAAGTTGTTGGGTTCCTGCCACCTACATGGGAGACCCAGGTGGAGTTACTGGCTCCTGCCTTTGGCCTGGCCCAGCCATGGCTCTTGCAGGCATTTGGGGAATGAACCAGCAGATAGAAAATCTCTCTATCTCCACATCTTTCAAATAAAATGAAAATAAATAAATAAATGAAATATGTGTTCTTTATTTCAAAAAATACTGTAGGTCAATAAACAAACCAAGATATTGGTGTTGATTAAAAATAACACTCTATCTCTACAAGGATCCTTCCTGTTGCTTTCTATAACTATACTCACTTTTATCCTCCATTCCCATTACCTTTAGCTCCAGATAACCACTTATTGCTCTCCATTTCTGTAATCCTGTCATTCCACAAGTGTGGTATTAACGGGATCAAATAGTATGTGGTTTTTTTCTAATTGGAATGCTTCACTCACCATATCTCTCTGGATACTTGTCCAAGCCATTGCATGGATCTATAGTTTCCTCCTTCTATAGCTGAGCAGTATTCTATTGTATGAAGGTGTCACAGTTTGTTTATCCATTAAAGAACGTCTGCATAGTTTCCTTTTTTGTCTGTTATAAATAAAGCAAGTATATCCATGTTTAAGGTTTGCTTTATTCTTCAAATGGCAGCAACAGCCAGAGCTGGGCCATGCCAAAGCCAGGAGCCAGGAGCTAGGAGATTCTTCTGAGTCTCCTATGTGGGTGGCAGGTGTCCAAGCACTTGGGCCATCTTTCACTGCTTCCCAGGCCATTAGCAGGGAGCTGGATCAGAAGCGGAATAGTGGGCATTCAAACTAGCACTCCATTATAGGATGCCAGTATCACAAGTGGCAGTTTAGTCTGCTGTGCCACAATGCTGGCCTCCCATGCTTAGGTTTTTGTGTGAACAAAACTTTTTGTTTTTCTAAGATAAACACCCAAAAATGCAATTTATGGTTATATGGTAGCTGAATGTTTAGTTTTGTAAGAAACTATTTGTTTGATGGGGCCGGTGTCATGGCACAGTAGGTTAATCCTCAGCCTGTGGCACCAGCATCCCATATGGGCGCCAGTTCTAGTCCCGGCTGCTCCTCTTCCAGTCCAGCTCTCTGCTGTGGCCCAGGAGGGCAGTGGAGGATGGCCCAAGTGCTTGGGCCCTGCACCCGCATGGGAGACCAGGAGAAACACCTGGCTCCTGGCTTTGGATTGGTGCAGCTCTGGTGGATCAGAGCAGCTCTGCCAGTTGCGGCCATTTGGGGAGTGAACCAATGGAAGGAAGACCTTTCTCTCTGTCTCCCCTTCTCACTGTCTGTAACTCTACCTGTCAAGTAAATAAATTAATAAATAAATAAATCTTTTTTTTGAAAGAAACTATTTGTTTGCAAGAGTTGCTAGGCCATTTTACGTTCCCTCTACAAATGTATGAGTGATCAGATTTTTCTGTATTCTCATCTGTAGTTGGTGTTGTCACTTTTTTTTTTTGACTTTTCCATTAGGTGTATAGTGGTGTCTCATTGTGGTTTTTAATTTGCATTTTCCTGATGGTGAATTTTTAACATATTTTCAAGTGTCTATTTGCTGTCTCTAAATCCTTTTGGTGAAATATCTATTCATATCTTTTGTACATGTGATAATTAGATTGACTTTTTTATTGCTGTGTTTCAGGGTTTTTTTTTTTTTTTTAATTCCAGGTGCTTCCATTTTTTTGGAAATATATGTGATTTGCAAATAGTTTGTTTCAGTCTGTAGCATGTTTTTCATCCCCTTAGCAGTGAATGTTGCAGGACACATTTTTCCAATTTATCACTTTTTCTTTTATGGATAATGTTTTTAGTGTTGAGTCTAAGAATTATTTGCCTAGCCCTAGATCCTGAAGATTTCCCTTTATTATTTTTCTTTCCCAAAGTTTTCTTGTTTTATACTTAATGTTTATATTTATGCTCCTTTCAAAGTTAATTTTTGGATGAGTCGTGAGGTTTAGGTCAAGGTACATTTTTCTTGGCTATGCGTGCTGAGTTGCACCAACTCATTGAAAGGCTATCCTTCCTCCATTGAATCACAGTTGTATCTGTTCAAAGGTCAGTTGGCATATTTGCATGGGTTTATTTCTGGATTCTCTATTTTGTTCCACAGACCTATGTGCCTATCCTTCTGCAATATATCAATGTCACAGGATATAATATTACTACATAAAAATGAGGTGCATTTTATGCAACACCAAAAATATTTTTAAAATGAAATTGAAAATTATTTATACATCATAAAAATAATAGAATACTTGAAGAATAATTTAATAAAATATGCAAAACTTCTTAAAAAAAGTCAACTAAGTACCAAATAAGTTGGATAAAATCACCATGTTTACCATGACTTAGGAGACTTTGCTAGAAGTCATTTCTTAGGGCAGATATTTGGTGCAGCTGCTAAGATACCCCTTGGGATGCCTATATCCCATACTGGAGTGCCTGAGTTTATCCTCTATCTGTTTCTAATTCCAACTTCCTGCCAATGTGCACCCTGGCTTGCAGCTCAAGTACTCGGGTCTCTGAAACCCAAGTGGGAAACCTGGATGGAGTTCTGGGACCTGGCCAGCTGTTGTGAGCATTTGAGGAGTGAATCAGTAGATGAAGCATCTTTGTTTCTCTGTTTCTCTGCTATTTAAATAAATAAATCATTGAACTTTAAAAATAATGAAATAAAATAAGGTACCTATTGTATATCAAATAAATTATCACAAATCATTTCTTCCCAATTTATCAATAGGCTCAACACAATCACAGTTAAAATATAAGCAGATTTGTTATACAAATTGACAAATCGAGCATAAATTTAATATGAATTTTTTTAAATCTAGAAAAACCTAAGCAATGGTGAAAAAGAGCATATTGAATAACAATTGATGTAAGGAATTCACATTAAGATAAGCAATCAATACTATGTGTTATTCATCTAATAAATCACAGATCTATCATAAGAATAGAACAACCCAGAAATATACCCAAACTCATATAGTCATATGATTTTGGTGAAGGTACCAAAGCAATCTAGTGCAGGAAAGTAGATGTCTTTATTTTGTTTTGCCTTGCTTTGCTTTTTAACAAATGGCTCTGGAATGGCTACATATCTATGTGGACAAAAGTGAATCACAAACTGTTTGTGACAGCATATATAAAAATTTCCTGTGTAAAAATAGTAAATCTCATAGCACATCACTACTTAATTCTAGATTCATCATAGGCCTAAATGTAAAGGCAAAAATCACAAAGCTTTCAGGAGAAAACATTACAGAATGTCTTTTACAAAGCAAGTAGGCAAGTATTTCTTATACAGGTAAAATAATACAATAATAATATAAAGTTAATAAAAGAGTAAAAATTAAAAACTGATTCATCAAAATGTATCTTTACAAATAGAAGTCACTTAATGGGAGCAAATATTTGAAAACTCTGTATCTATCAAAAAGAATACTATTCATGGCATCAAAAGAACTGTATACAACTCAGTGACGAAAGAATAAAAAAACAAATTGTGTAGTCAGTTTGGAAAAACGATTGGGAGTTTCTTATAGTGTTAACCATATAGTTACCATCCAAATCAGCAATCCCAAACCTTGTTATTTACCAAAGTAAATCAAAAACTTATAAGCACACAGAAAACTGTACATTAAACAGTAAAATGGTCTTGTTCATTATTTTCCCAATCTGGAAAAAATCCTAGATATCTTCCAACAGGTGACTGAATGAAAAAAGTGTAGTGTCATGGCATATTACTCAGCAATCAAAAGCAAAAAAAAAAGATGGACTTATGCAACAATATGGTTGTCTCTTAAATACATTTTGTTAGGTAAAAGTGGCAAAACTACAAAGGCTACATATTGCAGGAATCCATTTATAGAATATTCTAGAAAAGAGAAAACTACAGGGAACAGAAAACAAATCTGTGATTTCCAGAAGCTGAGAGTAGGGAGGACTTGATTACAAAGGGACCACCCAAGGTAAGTTGAAAGGTGACAGAAATGTTCCATATGGTGTGATTGTAGATATGTGACTACTTATTTGTCAAATCCGTAAAAGTGTACACCCTGGAGAGCGTCTTAGTGTGTGCACACTTTTAAAAACCAAGGGAATGCAGGATGGAGTAAAGACTATGGTGGAATGTATCTGACTTTACTATAAATGTGATATGATTTCATTGAAAAAGGTGAAGAGAAAAGAAGCTCTTTTATAATTTTAGAAAAAAATTTTCTTTGATAAAATTTGTCTTGATAAAAATCAAAAGAACTGCATACCAACACTGTACAATAGTTGAGAAAGTTTAATTCTGAAACTACAGTGCATATATACTAGAATTGAAAAAACTAGCATGTATATTATAAATAGTAAGAGTCCAATTTCTCTTTCAGAGAAAGAAGTAACAAATAGGCAATGGGCGTATATTAGGTTTCTATCATTACCACAATAAATTATCACAAGCTTTGCAGTTTAAAATAGTGAAAACTCATCATCTTAGAGTTTTGTAGGCTAGAATTCCAGCATGGATCTCAGTGGGCTACAACTAAGGTGCCAGCAGGCCACATTCCTTCCTGACAGCTCGAGCGGCTAATCCGGTCCCTTGTCTTTTCATGTTTCTAGAGGCCACTCATTTTCCTCATGGCACCCTTCCTTCACCTTCAAAGCCAGAAATGTTTTATCTCTGTCTCTCTTGCATAGTTACCTCTCCCTCTACTTCTTCTTTGGCTTCCCTCATACAATTTTAAGTACCCTTGTTACACTTTAGACCCATACAGATAGCTGAGAACAATCTCCGTATTTTGGTGTCTGCTGGATAGAAACCATAATTCCACATACAAGTTTAATTTCCTCTGGTCATGCAGAGTGACACATTCACAGACTTCAGGGATCACAATGTGAATATCTTTTGGGAGGGTGGGAGTAGCATTATTCAGCCCATCACAGGAGGAATAATAAAATAAAACCTATAGTACTGGATTTTAATAAGACATATCCCTGGAAACTCAAGATTATTTTTTTTTATATTTTATCTTTTTATTTGATTTTTTAAAAAACTTTTATTTAATGAATATAAATTTCCAAAGTACAGCTTATGGATTACAATGGCTTCCCCCCCATAACGTCCCTCCCACCCGCAACCCTCCCCTTTCCCACTCCCTCTCCCCTTCCATTCACATCAAGATTCATTTTCTTTTCTCTTTATATACAGAAGATCAGTTTAGCATACATTAAGTAAAGATTTCAACAGTTTGCACCCACACAGAAACACAAAGTGAAAAATACTGTTTGAGTACTAGTTATAGCGTTAAATCTCAATGTACAGCACACTAAGGACAGAGATCCTCCATGGGAATAAGTGCACAGTGACTCCTGTTGTTGACTTAACAAATTGACACTCTTGTTTATGGCATCAGTAATCACCCTAGGCTCTTGTCATGCGCTGCCAAGGCTATAGAAGCCCCCTGAGTTCACTGACTCTGATAATTTATAGAAAAGGCCATGGTCCAAGTGGAAGTTCTCTCCTCCCTTCAGAGAAAGGCACCTCCTTCTTTCATGACCTGTTCTTTCCACTGGGATCTCACTCGCGGAGATCTTTCATTTAGGTTTTTTTTTTTCCCCCCAGAGTGTCTTGGCTTTCCATGCCTGAAATACTCTCATGGGCTTTTCAGCCGGATCCGCATGCCTTAAGGGCTGATTCTGAGGCCAGAGTGCTGTTTAGGACATCTGCCATTCTATGAGTCTGCTATGTATCTCGCTTCCCATGTTGGATCGTTCTCTCCCTTTTTTATTCTATCAGCTAGTATTTGCAGACACTATTCTTGTTTATGTGATCCCTTTGGTTCTTAGTCCTATCATTATGATCAATTGTGAACAGAAATTAATCACTTGGACTAGTGAGATGGCATTGGTACATGCCACCTTGATGGGATTGAATTGGAATCCCCTGGTATGTTTCTAACTCTACCGTTTGAGGTAAGTCATTTCAACAAGTTTATTTTAAAATATACATAGATAGGTACAAAATAGAAACATATGTCCTCTACTTCAGTCCATCAAGAGAACTTAGAAACAGTAACATCTCAGTACCAAAAAGCACTTCTAGGCCTAGATTTTGGTCTCTAAATACTCTTCCCTAATGAAAGCAGCTACTGTTTGGAGAAATGGATAACTCTAGGTCTGTGGTAGGGAATGTATGGGACAAAACCATATTTTCTTGTAGTGGCAAAAAATGCTTTTGGAGAGCGGGTGTAGCCATCTTGATATCGGACAACATAAACTTCAGCACAAAAACTGTTAGGAGAGACAAAGAGGGGCACTATATAATGATTAAGGGATCAATTCAACAGGAAGATATAATGATTATCAATGTATATGCACCTAATTACAGGGCACCAGTTTATTTAAAAGATTTTTAAGGGACTTGAAGGGAGACTTAGACCCCAATACAATAGTATTGGGGGACTTTAATACTCCACTCTCAGAAATAGACAGATCAACAGGACAGAAGATCAACAAGGAAACAGCAGATATAATCGACACTATAGGCCAAATGGATCTAACAGATCTCCACAGAACTTTTCATCCTACACAGAAAGCATTTACATTCTTCTCAGCAGTACATGGAACCTTCTCTAGGATTGACCACATACTAGGCCATAAAGCAAGTCTCAGAAAATTCAAAAGAATTAGAATCATACCATGTAGCTTCTCAGACCATAAAGGAATGAAGTTGGAAACTAGCAACTCAGGAATACCTAGAGCATATGCAAATACATGGAGATTGAACAACATGCTCCTGAATGAACAATGGGTCATAGAAGAAATTAAAAGAGAAATCAAAAAATTTTGGGAAGTAAATGAGAATAACAGCACAACATACCAAAACTTATGGGATACAGCAAAAGCAGTGTTAAAAGGAAAGATTATATCAATAGGTGCATACATCAAGAAATTGAAAAGGCACCAAATAGAGGAGTTTTCAATGCATCTAAAGGATCTAGAAAATCTGCAGCAAACCAGACCCAAATCTAGTAGGAGAAGAGAAATAATTAAAATCAGAGAAGAAATCAACAGGATTGAATCAAAAAAAAAAAAAACATTGCAAAAAAATCAGCCAAACGAGGAGCTGGTTTTTTGAAAAAATAAACAAAATTGACACCCCATTGGCCCAACTAACTAAAAAAAAGAAAAGACCCAAATCAATAAAATCGGAGATGAAAAAGGAAACGTAACAACAGACACCACAGAAATAAAAAGAATCATCAGAAATTACTACAAGGACTTGTATGCCAGCAAACAGGGAAATCTATCAGAAACGGATAGATTCCTGGACACATGCAACCTACCTAAATTGAACCAGGAAGACATCGAAAACCTAAACAGACCCATAATTGAGACAGAAATTGAAACAGTAATAAAGGTCCTCCCAACAAAGAAAAGCCCAGGACCAGATGGATTCACTGCTGAATTCTACCAGACATTTAAAGAAGAACTAACTCCAATTCTTCTCAAACGTTTCAGAACAATCGAAGAAGAGGGAATCCTCCCAAATTCTTTCTATGAAGCCAGCATCACCTTAATTCCTAAGCCGGAAAAAGATGCAGCATTGAAAGAGAATTACAGACGAATATCCCTGATGAACATAGATGCAAAAATCCTCAGTAAAATTCTGGCCAATAGAATGCAACAACACATCAGAGAGATCATCCACCCAGACCAAGTGGGATTTATCCCTGGCATGCAGGGATGGTTTAATGTGTGCAAAACAATCAATGTGATACACCACATTAACAGACTGCAGAAGAAAAACCATATGATTATCTCAAAAGATGCAGAGAAGGCATTTGATAAAATACAACACCCTTTCATGATGAAAACTCGAAGCAAACTGGGTTTGGAAGGAACATTCCTCAATACAGTCAAAGTAATTTATGAAAAACCCACGGCCAGCATCCTATTGAATGGGGAAAAGTTGGAGGCATTTCCACTGAGATCTGGTACCAGACAGGGATCCCCACTCTCACCACTGCTATTCAATATAGTTCTGGAAGTTTTAGCCAGAGCTATTAGGCAAGAAAAAGAAATTAAAGGGATACAAATTGGGAAGGAAGAACTCAAACTAACCATCTTTGCAGATGATATGATTCTTTATTTAGGGGACCCAAAGAACTCTACTAAGAGACTATTGGAACTCACAGAAGAGTTTGGCAAAGTAGCAGGATATAAAATCAATGCACAAAAATCAACAGCCTTTGTATACACAGACAATGCCACGGCTTAGAAAGAACTTCTAATATCAATCCCATTCACAATAGCTACAAAAAAAAATCAAATACCTTGGAATAAACTTAACCAAGGATGTTAAAGATCTCTACGATGAGAATTACAAAATCTTAAAGAAAGAAATAGAAGAGGATACCAAAAAATGGAAAAATCTTCCATGCTCATGGATTGGATGAATCAATATCATCAAAATGTCCATTCTCATAATAGCAATTTATAGATTCAATGTGGTACCAAACAAAATACCAAAGACATTTTTCTCAGATCTGGAAAAAATGATGCTGAAATTCATATGGAGACACAGGAGACCTCGAATAGCTAAAGCAATCTTGCACAACAAAAACAAAGCTGGAGGCATCACAATACCAGATTTCAGGACATACTACAGGGCAGTTGTAATCAAAACAGCATGGTACTGGTACAGAAACAGGTGGATAGACCAATGGAACAGAATAGAAACACCAGAAATCAATCCAAACATCTACAGCCAACTTATATTTGATCAACGATCCAAAACCAATCCCTCGAGTAAGAACAGTCTATTCAATAAATGGTGCTGAGAAAACTGGATTTCCATGTGCAGAAGCATGAAGCAAGACTCCTACCTTACACCTTACACAAAAATCCACTCAACATGGATTACAGACCTAAATCTACAACCCGACACCATCAAATTATTAGAGAACATTGGAGAAACCCTTCAAGATATAGGTACTGGCAAAGACTTCTTGGAAAAGACTCCGGAAGCACAGGCAGTCAAAGCCGAAATTAACATTTGGGATTGCATCAAATTGAGAGGTTTCTGTACTGCAAAAGAAACAGTCAGGAAAGTGAAGAGGCAACCAACAGTATGGGAAAAATGTTTGCAAGCTATGCAACAGATAAAGGGTTGATAACGAGAATCTACAAAGAAATCAAGAAACTCCACAACATCAAAACAAACAACCCACTTAAGAGATGGGCCAAGGACCTCAATAGACATTTTTCAAAAGAGGAAATCCAAATGGCCAACAGACACATGAAAAAAATGTTCAAGATCACTAGCAATCAGGGAAATGCAAATCAAAACCACAATGAGCTTTCACCTCAACCCGGTTAGAATGGCTCACATTCAGAAATCTACCAACAATAGATGCTGGAGAGGATGTGGGGAAAAAGGGACAATAATCCACTGTTGGTGGGAATGCAAATTGGTTAAGTCACTATGGAAGTCAGTCTGGACATTCCTCAGAAACCTGAATATAACCCTACCATTCAACCCAGCCATCCCACTCCTTGGAATTTGCCCAAAGGAAATTAAATTGAAACAAACAAGCTGTCTGCACATTAATGTTTATTACAGCTCAATTCACAATAGCTAAGGCATGGAATCAAACTAAATGCCCATCAACAGTAGACTGGATAAAGAAATTATGGGACATGTACTCTATAGAATACTATACAGCAGTCAAAAAACAATGCAACCCGGTCATTTGCAACAAGATGGAGGAATCTGGAAAACATCATGCTGAGTAAATTGAGCCAGTCCCAAAGGGACAAATATCGTATGTTCTCCCTGATTGGCGACAACTAACTGAGCACCAAAGGGGAAACCTGTTGAAGTGAAATGGACACTATAAGAAACAGTGACTTGATCAGCTCTTGTCCTGACTGTTGATGTACAATGTAATACTTTATCCATTTTAGTATTTTTTTGTTCTAGTACTATTGGTTGAACTCTGTAATTAACACACAATTATTCTTAGGTGTTTAAATTTTAACTGAAAAGTGATCCCTGTTAGGAATTTGGAAAACATTATGCTGAGTGAAATAAGCTAGTCCCAAAGGGACAAATATCATATGTTCTCCCTGACTGGTGACAACTAACCGAGCACCAAAAGGAAACCTGTTGAAGTGAAATGGACACTATGAGAAACGTGGACTTGATCAGCCCTTGCCCTGACTGTTGATGAACAACTTAATAGGTTATCCCTCTTAGTATTTTTTTTGTTTGTTCTACTTAATACTTTTAAATATTGTAATCAATACTTAATACTTTTGAATACTGTAATCACTGCACAGTTTTTCTTAAGTGTTGAAACTTAACTGAAAAGTGATCGCTGTTAAATATAAGAGTGGGAATAAGAGAGGGAAGAGATGTGCAATTTGGGACATGCTCAAGCTGACTTGCCCCAAACGGTAGAGTTAGAAACATACCAGGGGATTCCAATTCAATCCCATCAAGGTGGCATGTACCAATGCCATCTCACTAGTCCAAGTGATCAATTTCTGTTCACAATTGATCATAATGATAGGACTAAGAACCAAAGGGATCACATAAACAAGAATAGTGTCTGCAAATATTAGCTGATAGAATAAAAAAGGGAGAGAATGATCCAACATGGGAAGCGAGATACAAACAGACCCATAGAATGGCAGATGTCCTAAACAGCACTCTGGCCTCAGAATCAGCCCTTAAGGCATGCGGATCCGGCTGAAAAGCCCATGAGAGTATTTCAGGCATGGAAAGCCAAGACACTCTGGAAAAAAAATGACCTAAATGAAAGATCTCTGTGAGTGAGATCCCAGTGGAAAGAACGGGTCATGAAAGAAGGAGGTACCTTTCTCTGAAGGGAGGAGAGAACTTCCGCTTGGACCATGGCCTTGTCTAAATATGATCAGAGTCAGTGAACTCAGGGGGCTTCCATAGCCTTGGCAACTCATGACAAGAGCCTAGAGTGATTACTGATGCCATAAACAAGAGTGTCAATTTGTTAAGTCAACAACAGGAGTCACTGTGCACTTACTCCCATGGAGGATCTCTGTCCTTAGTGTGCTGTACATTGTTATTTAATGCTATAACTAGTACTCAAACAGTATTTTTCACTTTATGTTTCTGTGTGGGTGCAAACTGTTGAAATCTTTACTTAATATATGACAAACTGATCTTCTGTGTATAAAGAGAATCGAAAATGAATCTTAATGTGAATGGAAGGGGAGAGGGAGCTGAAAAGGGGAGAGTTGTGGGTAGGAGAGAAGTTATGGGGGGTGGGGAGCCATTGTAATCCATAAGCTGTACTTTGGAAATTTATATTCATTAAATAAAAGTTTAAAAAATGAAAATAGCCTTGCATAAAAATAAAATTCTTCTGGAAAAAACAACCACAATGATAAAGCTCTGTCAGGATGATACAGGACTCAGCCTGAAAAAACTCCTTTATGAATGAGCAAAAGTTGATGAAACAAAACAAAAAACTAAATAATGATAAGATTTAATTTTAAGCCAAAGAATAGTGAGTCCATATTGTGATAAATAAATAACTGAATAAACAGTTGGGAAATAAAGTACTAGTCTTCTTGATAGAATTGCATTTAACGAAGGAAGAAGGAATGAGGGAAACAGAGAATCACCATTAGAATATCAAAGCAATAATTTCTGCAGGCAGATTACTGATGAGTGTTAAAATTAGTGAATGAAGCTTTACGGGGAAATAAGATATTCTCCTGTCTCTCAAGTATTTTAAACTTCTACGTTTTTTTAAAGATATATTCACAAATTCTTTGGTACTATTTCCTCTAGGTAGGAGATACATTTAACTTGTTCTCCACTTAAGTGTGAGCTATTCTTAGTGTCTTGCTTGTAATGGGAAGATTCTAAAATGTTTCTGAGTATGTATTATGCATGTACTGAGTAAGTATGCTACTGTGAAATGAAATTTCATGGTAAAAAACAAAACAAAAAAAAACCCACGAAAGTTAAAACAGAAGCTAACACTATGTGGCCAAGATTAATATTGCCAGTGATAAATCCTCTGCCAATCATGTGGTTCCTGATATTATATGCTGAGAAGGGTGCTTTGCCTCTTTGCTATTATTCTTAACACACAACCTTAATTTTATCTTGAGAAAATATCAAAGCCAAATTAATTGATATTCTACAGGAGCACTGACCAAGGAGTACTATTCAAGAGCATAAGAAATATCAAAGACAAGGGAAGACTGAGGAATTTCCACAGATTTGAGACTAAGGACCAATGATAAGTAAACACAATGTAGCATCTAGGATTTGCTTTTAGGGCAGAAGAAAAAGACATTAGTGGAAAAACTGGTGAAGTCTTATTAAATCTGAAGTTTAATTAATGATAGTGTGCCAGTGTTAATTTTGGGGGAATGTACATATATTGGTTATTTAACTTGTCAACATTAAGGAAGCACGATTAAATGATACAGAAACTCTTTGTGGGAATCTTGCAACTCTTCTGTAAATCTAAACTCATTTCAAAATATTTTAAAGGGGGCAAAATATTTGAACAGACACTTCACAAAGGCAAATGTGTGAATGGCAAATATGAATCAAGGGTATTTAATATCATTAGTCATCAGAGAAAAGCAAATTAAAGCCACAAGGAAATATCAATACCCTCCCACCTTGACCAGCTAAAATTAAGAAAACCATCAACAGCAATGTGGGCAAAGATATGGAACAATTGAAATTTTCATGAGTTTGGATAAAAGTATAAAATCCTACAGTAATTTTTGGAAAAATTTACCATCAATTCCTTATAAAACTGAATTGTCCGTGACCAAGCTACTGTATTCCCACATATTTAGTCAATATAAATAAAAAATCAAATGTCCACAGAAAACCTTATTCACAAACATTTATAGAAAACGTAATCATAACAGCAAAAACTGGAAACAGCCCAGAAGTCTATCAATATGAGAAAGGATAAACAAACTTTGGAGTACCCATAAAATTGAATACTGCTCGCAATCATAAGGATCAAAGTTACAGACTATATGGAACAATATGACTGAATCTCAAAAATGTTCTTTTGTGCTAAAGAAACCTCATATATTAAAATACTTATTATCTTATTACATTCATGTGAAGTTTCAGAACAAGTAAGATTGCTCTATTTGAGAAAAATCAGAGTAGTGTTTTCCTGTTGCGGATGGGGCAAGGATTGATTGGGTTAGAGAATGAGAGAACTCTGGGTTGCATTCTATATTCCAAAAGGTATGGAAGATAAACATGTACACATTTATCAAAACTCCACAAGTATGTATTTAAGGATTTTGCATTTTATTGTGTATATGTTTTATATCCAAAGAAATCTGTAAGCAAATATTTTATGCTAGTTAATAATTCAAATTCTGAATTAGGAAGGAGTGTATGAGGGTACTTTAAAAGTTTGTGGAAATAAAATATACATATATTACATCATATATTACATTTATATAAATATAAATGTATTTTGGTGAGACTTTTAAAAATACATGCAGTTTTTTCATAATATGCATTTTCCAAAAACTTTTGAAGTACCCTCATACCGATGTCTTCAATTCACTTTGAAATGCATCAAAAACTAAGATGGAGAGAGGGATGGTTGGAACAATGTATATCTGATAATGAAAGTGCAGTCAAATATTAATGACAGAATTTAGGTTACATATTTACAGGTTTTTATGTAAAATATTTTCATCTCCTCCCTGTAAATTGTGAAGATTTTTCTGAAAAAAAAATCTGGAAATAACAGAGTTACTAAATGAACAATTACGATTGAACAATGTCTCTGAAGCATCAAAGCAATCATAATGCTCTGTATCATCACTTTAAAAAACAGAGCACATTTTTGGACAAATTTAGTATCAAAACACATTAAAATAAAAAATTGGTACTTAAAAACTGATGCAGATGGAATCAAGAAAACACATTAGCCATGAAATATTCCAAAGGGGAGAGGGTTTACAGGTGGCAGAAACTAAATAGTAGCCATAGACCTTATGACCATTAGTCAACATTGAATTGTTCAAAATCTACTGTTATGTGTGGGCCAATTGACTGATCTTAAGAAATAAATGACTTCCTGGACCAAAAACTGAATGGGCTGTATCAATAAGACTGTCCAGAGTGGGTAACACAGGGAGCAAAGCCTGTAGCTGGTTGCTATCACTATCATGATCTCAACACTTTGTCTCTGAGTCACAGGATTACCAGAAATACTGCAAAGTCAGGGAACTCCAACTGATGGGAATTCTCATATGCTGGGAAACCAAGTTCATGATGCTCGTTAGACTTATCCTTAATGGGCATGCTGTAGAACACTAGTTCCTAAAGATGAGTGTTTCATCCCATAGGAGTTGTTTGGGAAGTTGTGGACAGATTTTGGTTGTCACAATGCTTGGGAGGTGCTACTGACATTTAGTGGGTGGGTACCAGTGGTACTAGCTGACCTGAAATGTATAGGATAATTCTATGTAATGATGAATTGTCCTATATCCCATACAACTTTAAAATATTCCAGTGAGTTCTCATAGCATAGAGGAGAAAAGCTGTTTATAGTTTTCTAAATCTTGTCCAAAAATAACCTTTGTCCTACCATTTCCCTGTGTATCTGCATTTCGTGTTTTCCTTTCTTATATGTAATCACTACCAATCCTCTTACTTCTCTTCAATATAAACTTATTTAAGTTGCTACAATCATGCATTTCATTATGTTGTCTTATCAGACAACATAAGTCTTATCAGTCTTGCCCTTGCATTTATATCTTGAAATGCATATCATTTTACTGTAAATTACTTTCCTTTCATCCCTCATCTGTATTTCAGCTAGGTCAGTCTATTGATTTCTTTTGAAACTGTGTATTTAGGTAGGTTATATTATCTAGGAAACTTCATTTCAAGATAGTGAAGAGGGAGTCACAAAATATTTATGAAAAGGGTGTGTTAGGTCTCAGAGGACCGAGAACTACTGATCTAGAAGTAGGAATGAAAGATGACTGTAGATAATCAGCAAAGCTTGAGGTTGAAATCATGGCTCATTATGCCCACAGTAGGAGAAAAAAATTTTTAGTGTGATTGAGACACTGGGCTGGGAAGTTTGTGCCTGACAGGAATCATTACTAGTGTGTGTTGGGCACTCTTCACCACCATGTCATTTTATCCTCACAGCGATCCTGTAATAGAGATCCTGTAATTAGCCCTATTTTTCAGATGAGGTAATTGGACCTCAGATGAAGTCAGTTGTCCAAGTTCTCTTAGTTACTTAGTGGCAGAGCCTAGACTGGAACTCAAGTTTATCTGATACTAAAGCCACATGCTTTCTATTATTTCTTTCTATTATTCTACTCAGGCTCTCCAAAAGCAAGTTTGGGAAGCAAGTGCCAGACATTCTCATCCTTCCACAGAGGAATCAGCAAGTGAGGATCCAGGAATGCAAGGCTCACTCAGAGGAAGAGGAGAAATGGTGGTAGCTCTATGAATAGAAAGGATAGTAGTGTATGTGTGTGGACCCATTGGGTCCCATGTATGCTTGAAGGAATCCTTGACAAAGATTTCCTGAGGGTCCACAGTGTGAATGGCAAAAGTTGGGGTCAGAAATTAAAGACCAGGTGAAATGTTGGGAAAGGGATTCAGTCGTTTGGGAAGTGGGAGGGTAGGGGCCAGAGCACTGATGAAGAGATAAACCTACTTATCAGAGGCCAGAGGCCCACAGGAGAAGTAGACTGGAACATCAAAGAAACGTGGGAGGCAAACTAGGGAGGCATCGGCCAGACCTGTTGGGCAAAGGCCAAAGTGAAGTCATCCTTGACCATTGAGCAAGAGTTTGGTGGCAGGGGTAAGTTGAGAGGCCAAGGGGACCAGAAAATGTTTGGGACATGCTGTGGGTATGAATATAACAAAAAGAATCAACAATAAATGAATAAAAGATTGTGGAGCTGCCCGCATGGCTCCATGAAAGTTAAGCTGCTGGGATCTATGCCTTTGTTGATTATCTACTTTGTGCTCTACCCATAGTAAATATTCAACCCCAGGTAGCTGCCCCTGTACCTTCCCCACTCTTGGTCCCCCAGCCAATGTTCTGTCTCATTTATTGCTATGTTCTGAGAAATCTAAGCAACAAATTATGAAGACAGAGCATACACACATAGGGTTTGCTGTTATAATCAAAATTTACAACAAAATTAATCTGACACATATTTAATGATATGCATAATTGTTATTGTGCTGGGTGGCAATTAGGCATAAATTGTAAACAGTTCACATAAATGCCTGTAATTAAAATTACTTCCAAACAGTTAAACCAAATTCTTAGTTTCTTTTCTGAGTTTGTCAGCCCTTGTATATCCCTCATCTGCATCCACGTCAGCAGTGCAGATACTGAGTTGGCGTTAATCATCACCTTCATCAAGCACTTGTTATTGTTAGAGGAGAAAATCTGGGGTCTTTTTGCCCAACAGCTACCTCTGGCTGCCACCCACAGGTTCCTTTCATCCAAAGTGCCCATCAAGAGCCAATTTTCTCTCTTGCTGTCCTTTGCCAACCTCTGAGGGAGCTTGCTGTCCTCTCCAGAGGAATTTCAGGTGGAGGCAGAGGGAGAAGCTCCTGTCTAGCTGTGGCAAGACAAGCTTCTCAGACTCATAGAATGGCAGATGTCCTAAACAGCACTCTGGCCTCAGAATCATCCTTTAAGGCATTCGGATCCGGCTGAAAAGCCCATGAGAGTATTTCAGGCATGGAAAGCCAAGACACTCTGGCAAAAAAAAAAAAAAAAAAAAAAAAAGAAAGAAAAAGAAAAAGAAAAGAAATTACCTAAATGAAAGATCTCTGTGAGTGAGATCCCAGTGGAAAGAACAGGTCATCAAAGAAGGAGGTACCTTTCTCTGAAGGAAGGAGAGAACTTCCACTTTGACTACAACCTTGTCTAAATATGATCAGAGTCGGTGAACTCAGGGGGCTTCCATAGCCTTGGCAACTCATGACAAGAGCCTAGGGTGATCACTGATGCCATAAACAAGAGTGTCAATTTGTTAAGTCAACAACAGGCGTCACTGTGCACTTACTCCTCATGTAGGATCTCTGTCCTAAATGTTCTGTACATTGTGATTTAATGCTATAACTAGTACTCAAACAGTATTTTTCACTTTGTGTTTCTGTGTGGGTGCAAACTGTTGAAAGATTTACTTAATGTATGCTAAACTGATCTTCTGTATATAAAGAGAATTGAAAATGAATCTTGATGTGAATGGAAGGGGAGAGGGAGCCGAAAACGGGAGGGTTGCGGGTAGGAGGGAAGTTATGGGGGGTGGGGAGCCATTGTAATCCATAAGCTGTACTTTGGAAATTTATATTCATTAAATAAAAGTTAAAAAAAAAGACAAGCTTCTATCTAGTGGTGGCAACACTGGGGGGCGGAAATGGCCTCTGAATCTCAGTATCTGGAACTCCAGAGGCAGATGGCTCTCAGGGTACTGAAAAATGGCTGGATTAAGTGCATGCACACTCTACTCCTGCCTCTGGTCCCATGATGTGACTAATATGGTCATTTTCACAGATGTCCTGAAGGAGACCCCTTCAATCCCTCCCTCCTTTCAATAAATCAATTGCCTGAAATGCCTTTAAATTCCAGACATGTGTTGCTTTTATTTTGCCATTAAAAACAGATGGTTTTTAAAAATCCCAAGGAAGCCAGCATATGGATAGGAGTGCATGTCAGTAGACTACATTTTGGAGTCAAAAGGATCTGGATTCCACAGTTTGTATTAGCAGGGAAATTATGGTATTTACCCTCTGTGAACCTCGATTTGTTCATCTGTAAAATGGTGGCAATAATACTGTCTATCTCAAATGGCTGTGTTGAAGATTTCATTGGACATAGAAAACATCAGTATGCTACTTGAAACGTGGAATTGCATTAACTGTTAGATATGTTTGTTATTATGTTGGCTACTGATGCTTTGAGCTGTAGCCTTGGCTTCCTGTTCCTGTGGCCCTTTCTCCCTGTGTTTCCTTCTGTAGGAAGCAGAACTGCAGGAAATGAATGTATGACATGCTAGTGGTGAAATCTGGGTGGCAAAGCCACAGATGGCCTTCAATCAAACAGAACAGCACAGATGGTGCAGTCCCTCATCTATATTCCATATTCGTTAGAGGGAAGTTAGTGTTGACCTGGAACATGGCAAAACCTGGCATTTGGAGGGGACCAAAAGCAGACCAGATGAAAATGATCAATATAAACATTCATTTAATCACCAAAGGTGTATTAACTGGACCTCCCACTGCAAGACCCTGCA
This sequence comes from Oryctolagus cuniculus, assembly GCF_051225735.1. Taxonomy (NCBI): domain Eukaryota; kingdom Metazoa; phylum Chordata; class Mammalia; order Lagomorpha; family Leporidae; genus Oryctolagus; species Oryctolagus cuniculus. The sequence goes on from NC_142888.1 coordinate 108,589,789, forward strand.
GGGTCAAGAGGATTATGCAAGATATTTTAGTAGGAGAGTAGAAGTGTGAGTTAGCATGTGCAATGAATATGACAGGGTCATTAATGGAGGGATGTCCTAGAACCAATGGTAACACTGAGGGTGCAGGCAGGAGGTGCTCTTTTCTTCTTGGGAGGCTTGGGAAAGTTTCTCTTCAGAGAAACAAGTTTTGAGGTGAGTGTAAAAATACAGGAAATAGTACAATATATTTTGAAAATCAAGTATCCGTCAAGAAAATTTTTCTGGACTCACTTTGTGCCTCTGAAAATGGCATGAATTCCATGGCCATAATTCTAGATACTATTACTCTATAACAAACAATTCCTAAAATCAGTCAAATAAGACTGTAATTGAATTATGCTCATCAATTCTATGGGTCAGGAGTTTGGACAGATCACGGTGGGGATGGCTTGTCTCTATCTCACAAGGTCTGTAAGCTCAGCTTGGCAAACTTTATGACTGGAGAAGACTTGACATCTAGCAAAAGAGCCCATATAGGGTCATTTGCACTCACAAATGGGTATAAACCAGTTGATGCTGGCTGTCAGAATCACACTCTGTCAGTGCTTTGGTCATGCTCTATTGGCCAAAGGCATCACAGCTCTTCCATTTTCAAGGTGTGTGGGGGGGACACAGACCTTACTTATCAGCGGGAAGAATATCAAGTATTTTGCAGATACAATACAGATCTTGTACCACTCTTGTCTCCCTAGGGACTGTCAACACCTCCACAGGATTCTCCATGTGGTTGGTCTTCACAGGATGTTAATGTTAGGGTAATTAGACTTCTTACATGGTGCATCAATAAATATGTCAAAAGGAAGTTTACAGAGGACAAGGCAATTTTGGGGGGATTTTTTTAACTACTCGATCTTGGAAGGCAATTGTTGATTATTTTATTACTCAATATTGGAAGTCACTCTGTCAATTCTTTTTTAAAAGACATTTATTTATTTGAAAGGCAGAGTTACAGAAAGAGTGGGAGAGACACACACAAAGAGAGGGAGGGAGGCACAGAGAGACAGAGGCAGAAACTGAGAGAGAGAGAGAGAGAGATTCACCATCTGTTGTCCCATTCCCCAGATGGTCACAACAGCCAGGGTTGCCCCAACAAAAGCCAGGATCCAGGAACTTCATCTGGGTCTCCCATGTGGGTGGCAGTGGCCAAAATATTTGGGCCATCTTCCGCTGTTTTTCCAATGCCATTAATAGGGAACTGGTTTGGAAGTGGAGCAGCCAAGACACAAATTGGTGTCCATATGGGATGCTGGCATCAGAGGTGGTGGCTTTACCAGCTACACCACAATGCCAACCCCACCCATTCAATTTGGAATACTACTTTTGTGTCCAGGATCCCCTCTTTTGGTGCCCTTGTCATACTCTGTTTTTCCAAGAGCTCATTAACCTTTTGAAGAGGGTTAATGGGAAGAGGCACTGGTCTCATCTATTGATGGGTGAAATCTAAAAGAATTTGTGAATATGTTTTAAATTCTCAGCCACCCATTTATCAAACCATAACTACTGACTAACCAGAGAGTGAAAATTCCAGACATTTGTTTCTTCATTTGTTCATAAAATATGTATTGACTACTTACTATGAATCAGGAAGTTCTGGGAGAAGACATGAGAAACATAAATACACAAATGATTTCATAATTACCCTTTTGCTAAATGCTAAGAATGGTAAGATATTGAAATGGAGCCTAACTAGATGAGGGTGATGGTACTGAAAAAGAAGCTTGAATGAGGGGGCCAGGAAATGCCTAATGTCAATGTAGAAAGATAAGAAGAAAACAATTACATCGAGTTTTGGGGAAAAGCATTCTAAACAAAGAGAATAGTATATGCAAACAGTCTAAGGTACAACAAAATTTACAGATTAAAGAAACTGAAAGAGAATCACAATGTGGCCATAGAGAGAATAATGGTATATAATAAAAATGGAGATGGGGGCCAAACTCTTAGCAGTTTAGTAGATCCACTCCCCCTTACTCTCTAGTCCTGTTAAGCAGCCCCTTTCACTTATCTTGACATTACTTCTTGTTGTTAGAAGGATTTTTAATAAGAAAGTCATGGCAATTAATCAAAGAGAAAATGACATATGCTTATTGCATAAGAAGTGAAGTGGATCCAGTCTTGTCCACCTCTGGTAGTTCAGGCTGCAATTAAATGCCAAATGTTAGACAACAGGGTTAAAGTCTCCACAAAGTTGCTCAATCAGCTGAGGCATGACATATCTCAGTGCTCCGCTTGGAATTTTGCTTGCCAGAGATGATAGTGAACTCAGATTCTGGAAACACTGAGAAGCCTGAGAAGCTTGACCTGTACTTTTCTAGCCTCTGTTTTCAACTGTCAGACCACTTGACAGTTACATTTCCCTGGTCCATTTGTCTTTGCTATCTCAACACTGTGGGAAAGGACTCAATGACGTCTAATGATTATGATGGCAACAAGGAAGTTGATGATGATAATAACTATTCAAATAACAATTAACATGTATTGAATACCTCTTGTGAACCAACAGTCTTATATGCACTGTCTCTTTTAATCCTCATAGAAGACGTTGGATAATATAGCACAGTCATGAGGCCCTTAATGAAGCAATCTGAGAAGTGCATGGTTAGGTGATTTCACCATTGTGCAAACATCATAGAGTGCACTCACACAAACCTAGAGGCAATGGGTCTGTCACTCGATGTGACCCTGATGCAATGAAGAGATGCAGAAAACAGGAGATGCATGAGACTGTTGCCAGCATACCATGGTGTATTGTTTTATAGTTAACATTTTAAAAAATTAAGTAGAAAGGGTACACTTTAAAAATAACGATTAAGAGTGTAGTAAGTAGTGACATTTATTATCATAGTGAAGTTTTACATATTTCATATGACTCTGTGTGTGCTATGCTTTTACATAATTGGCAGCACACGATATTATTTACACCAACATCTTGACGGACATGTGGCTAATATTTTGGATTATGATATATTGGCAGCTATGATGTTACTAGGCGATAAGAATTTTTTAGTTCCATCATAGTTTTATGGGACAACCTTCATATATTGAATTGCTATGTGGTGCATCACTGTACTAATAGTTACATTTTACTCATGAGGCATTTGAAAATCAGGGAGGCTAAGTTGCTGGTTTAAGGTCAAATAGCCAAAACTCACAAAACTGGTCTGAGTGGTGAGATCATTCTCACACTTGATCTTAGCCAAAAGGCTGAGAGGTGGTATGAACTCACTCTTTTAAGCACTATTAAATACTATGATTCTTAAACTTTGGGAAAAAATACAATTAGATATTTGGAAAACTTTTTATATGCAGTTCCCCTAAAGGTGAATATGTGCTGGAATATTTGGCTTTTATCCATATGTCTACCTTCATGTAGGCTAAATTGAACTGTGGCCTCTGCAAAAGCATCTACTCTTTCTTAAGGCATCAGCTTCATATTCTAACTTAGATCCCCCTTAAACAATTGCATCTTTGCATTTGGGTGCAAGAACCAAGCCCCTAAATTTACTGAAACCACCATTTTGAGTTTCAATTATCCTTGGAAAGCACGGCATGTAGTCAGCCTCTTGAAGTATTTTGAATTAAGTGATACACAAAGACCAGATTTCCTTTAATAGATATCCTTACCTGATGTCGACAGGGCCCTGTCTCAGGTATTAAAAAGGAGAACCTCAATTAGGGCTAATTGCCACTCTCCATGGACGTGTTGCCTTCTCATTGGCAGATGGCAGCTGGTGTTGTGGAGGAAGCAATGACTCTTAATTTTCCAGGTGGCAATATCCTTCCCCCTTGCCTTTGCTATACTTATTTTCCCCTCAGTGCATTATATAACTAATATATCTCCAAGACCTATAACTACAGAGTTAAAAATAGATGTATTAGAAAATCAATGATCGCCTCAGTGACCTCCCAGGAGGTCAGGCCACTTGACTTTCCCCAGGCTTGTTTTAGTTGAACAAACATTTGCTGGGTGTGAGCTGTATGTCTAATAGTAGGTCATGGCCCAGTAGTTAGACTGCAGAATTTTTAAGATAAATTTAAAAGAGTTTTATGCTTTTTGGGTTTAGAAGAATTCTAAACATGCATGGTAGGTGATTATACTTCAGTTCATATTTAACAAATACATTTAATTAAATTTATATTTAAAAATATATCTAACACATGGATGAATGAATGAATGATGATTTAGGCCTCCCTTCCAAGCTTTCAAGGCAATATTGGTCTCTGATTCTAAGATGAACTGCTCAAGATTTTCCACCTCTCACCATAAATTCTTCTGTCCAATTAGCCCCAAGATAAATCTCCGACTTCTAGAACTGGATCTATCCTTAAGATATTATGTAGTTCAACATTTCCTTTACCCTTTAGTATATATAGCATGAATCTGTTATTAGGTGGAGAGGCAGACACATATATAAACAATTTCTGTATGATGTAATCAATGCTAAAATTGAAATATATGAGCAGTACTTTAATACCATAGGAATAAAACAGCCTAATTTTAGAAGGGTGGTAAAGGATGAAGGAATGCTGCACAGCTTTGTGACACTTGACATGTGATATTTGAAGGATGCAAAGGAGTTAACTCAGGGGAAACAAGACAGAAGCAAATGCAGGAACAGCATGTTGAAAATCTTGGAGTCACGGAGAGCATAAGATTTTTTGCTCAGTTCCTAACTTGGGATCCTTGTGGTAGAGGTTGATTAAATACTGAAAGGGTGTGGACATCTTTCCATTATAGGAAGGTCACTCTGGTAAGGAAGAGCCTACGAAACCTCACCTAGTGCCAGCTCCTTGCATTGCCATAGCACACTGAAAAAAACATCAGCCACAGCTTGTACTTTGTCCCCTGGGGATTTCCATTCTGGAAATGAGAACACACCAAGTTGTTGAGAAGTTATATGCTTGGTGGATGTAGAGCTTGTCCTATCTTGGATGTTAGTAATAAGTGTTAAATCAAACATCTATGCTGCATATTTTTTTTTGCCATTTAAGGTGCTGTTGGGGAAGTAGAGAAATAGTAAGTGACAAAGTCTTCATCCTCAGAAGGCTTATAACTTGCTTGTGAGAGAAAAAGAGCCTCCTAAGTGTCTAGAAGCCCTTTGATGATGCTATAGAAAAGTGGGATGTTTAACAATTCAGCATTGTGTATCATTTACAATGATTTGTTAATTTTTGATGACTTTTCATTGACTAGTTTAGTTTTTTCACAAAATTCTCACTTCAAAAAGTACACCTCTCCCCCATTTAGTTTCCTGAGAGGCAACTGATGTCATCAAATTCCTATGTATCTTTCTAGAACAGTCTATTCATCTATAATTAAGTATACCTGAATTTTTTCTCACAAATGTTGTCAAATCATACACACTACACTATATCTTGTTTTTTAAAACCTAAGCTATAGTATGTAGATCTTTCCATATCAGCACATGCAAGGATAACATGTTCATTTTTGTTGTTGATGCTTCTTTTTCTTTGTTTATGGACATATTGTATTTCATTAAAGTGTGAATGCACTTTAATTTCTTGAACGAGTTATGTTGTTTTAAATCTTCCATTCATAGAACTAATCCTGAAATTAAAAATTAAAATTGGCCGGCTACGTGGCTCACTTGGCTAATCCTCCGCCTGTGGCGCCAGCACCCCGGGTTCTAGTCCTGGTTGGGGTGCAGAGCACTAGTCCTGGTTGCTCCTCTTCCAGTCCAGCTCTCTGCTGTGGCCTGGGAGGGCAGCGGAGGATGGCCGAAGTGCTTGGGTCCCTGCACCTGCAGGGGAGACCAGGAGGAAGCACCTGGTTCCTGGCTTCGGATCGGCGCAGCACCAGCTGTAGCAACCATTAGGGGAGTGAACCAACGGAAGGAAGACCTTTCTCTCTGTCTCTCTCTCACTGTCTATAACTCTCTCTCTGTCTCTCTCTCTCACTGTCTAACTCTGTTTGATAAAAAAAAGTAAAATTAATTTTATTATCAGGACATTTTTATCTTTTGCATTTTTTATCAATATTTTGGTTAGGGAAAGGAGAGAGAACGGGGTTTAACTTGCACTATACTACTTTCTCCTTTCTTCTTGTCTCACATCTAACACACATTTCTCTAAGAAAAGTCCTCTGCACTAATGGTCCAAGAAAACAATTTTTTGCATTCTGAGATTCTAGATTTCCCATAGTTAGTGTAAGGATCATGAGTTTGGTGTTAGGAAACCTTGGGCTCAAATTCACATTCTGGCCTTACTACTGTCTTGATGAATGGTCTTGTGCAAGTGAATTAATCTTTGGGTCTCAATAGTGATATTTATAAAATGAGGATAATAGCAGTGGCTGCCTCACAGGATTGTAGTGAGGATTTAGCACAACAAACCTTGCCAAGAATTTAGCATAGTGTCTGTAACTTACAAAACATTCAACACATAGAAGCTTGACACACTTATAATTAACTGCATTAATGTTGAGAAAGTTGGTAGAAGAAGGGAAAGTTCATAAATTTCACAGTTGCTATTCTTGGCGCTGTAGAAGGTTTCCACCTTGTTTGGGCTTCCAGGAAGTGTCAAGAGCCACTAAAATATTCAACTTTATTTTGTCCAAGTCTACATCTCTCATTGCACCCATTTTCTCAGGGCTTCTTTCACATCCTTGTTCCGTAGGGTGTAAATGATAGGGTTGAGGGCAGGGGTAAGCACCGTGTACAGAAGGGAAAGTAACTTAAGTATGTCTTCGTACTGAGGCCCCAGTGGGAAGCCATAGACAATCCCAAGCGTCCCATAGTAGAGACTGACCACTGTCAGATGAGAAGAACAGGTAGAGAAGGCCCGCTGCTTCCCCGTGGCAGAAGGAATCCTTAGGATAGTGGAGATGATGTGTATATAAGAAGCCAGGGTCAGCAAGAAGGGTCCAAGGGCAAATAAAGTGGTGCATAAAAAAGAGGTCATTTCAGCTACTCGAGTATCAGTACAGGCCAGTTTCATAATAGGTTTCAAATCACAGAAGAAGTGGTCAATCTCATTGGCCAAACAGAATGTTAAACGAAAAACAAGAATCACAAGAAGGATGGGGGCCAGAAATCCAGCCAACCAAGAGGCACCAGCTAGTCGTAAACAGCTCCAGTAGTCCATGAGGCTGGTGTAATGAAGTGGGTTACAGATGGCTATGTAGCGATCATAAGACATTACAGCCAGGAAGAAGCATTCTGTAGCCACCAGGGCAGCAAAAAAATAAAACTGGCAGGCACAGGCTTGGAAGGAAATAGATACATGGGTTGATAGCAGTGTCCTCAGCATTATGGGCTCAATGGTAGTGGTGTAGCCAATCTCTAGGAAGGAAAAGTGACCAAGAAAAAAATACATGGGCATGTGAAGGGAGTGATCGGCTGATACTACAGTTAGGATCACAACGTTGCCCATGAGAGTCATCACATAGATGGCCAGAAATAGCCCAAAAAGAAAAAACTGAAGGCCATGAAGATCACCAAAACCCAAAAGGATAATTTCTGAAATTTGAGTCATATTTTCTTCATCAGTGCTAGTCATGATTTGCATCTAAAAATAAGTAAATAAAAATTTGAAAAACAACCATTGATCAAATACTATTTTTAGAAAAAACAAACAACTGCTTAGAGGTGTCATACATATCAAGCATAATTGACTCCTTTGGAAGTTCATGATTCTTGAATTTAATTAATAAATTTGCCCACAGTCTACCAGAGGTCATTTGGAAAGCTTATCTGTAATAGCAACATTCCCATAATATTTAGAATATATGGGATCTGGAAACTGTGACTATAGCATATATATATATATATATATATATATATATATACATGTTTTTCAATATTTATTTTGAAAAGTTGGGGTAAATGTTCAAACTTTGGTGATCTTACTTTGGTTGATACTACTGCTACTGGTGGTATTTTCATCAGCAATGAATATTCCCAGTCATAGGTGTACATTGCATAATATCTATGATTATATCTATTTTCTGTTTTAAGCTTTCCATATCAATTAAATTATATGTATTGTACTTCATATTGATAAAAATATCTAATATTTAAGACTTCTCAGATAGCTGGCTCTCTAAACATTCGCAGATGAGATATGGTGAAGCAATTGTGAACTAGCAAACCGCATCCCTTCACTGACAGTCACTTTTCTCATATTTAGAATAGCATATTAACTTTATGTAACATGCTTTGCACAATTGTTGGTGTATATTTGACATTTAGTTGGTTTGTTCATCCATTCAATAAATAGTTATTTGTCCTAGGTGGTTAGAATAAAATCACGGAGAAATAAGATTTTTTTAACAAATTGGGAATACTCTCTAAATCTCACAGAATTAACATTCTAGAGTGAGAGGAAAATCAAAATCAAGTAAAGACCCAAAGAGGAATTTTGAGTTGTTCACTATGAAATTAACAAATAAAAACCAGAAATTGGAAATATGCAAATATGCTGTGTGTGTTGATAAAAAAAGGAAAGCTTAAAAAATAAAATGGGAACAAGATAGCAAAGCAAGAATTGAAAGTAAAAGTGAGAGTATATCAGGTAGAGGAAACAGGGAGATCATGTCAGGTAGAGGAAAATCTTGAGCAAGGAAAGACAATATAAATCTTAAAAAGACTAGTATAAAGGAGCAAGGAAGGAAAAGATCTAATACAAGGGCTAGATCATTAGTCCTATAGGCCACGCTATGAATTTACACACTTAAACATTGTAAGAATCCACAGGAGGATGTTAAGCAGCAATGTGATCTGATTTACAGCCTAAAGTCACTTTTGCTGCTGCGTAAGAACTGAACTGCAGGGAGAACTTTGGGAACAGAGTGAGAGCATTAAGAGATCATTGAAAGGCACTAGATGACAGATAATAGTATACCTGAACGAGGTGTTTATAGAAATGGTGGAAAGAGCGCCGAGACATTATGCATTTGCAACGCAGAAATGTCACGACTTATTGACAGATGTGAGGAAGGATGAAAAGTGAAAGATCAGAGATGACTCATGAGTTTCTGGTTTGAGTAGCTGGTGCCATGTACTTAGTGAAGAATATGTGGAGGGAAAGTTTGGGGAAATATTGAGTTTAATTTGTGTTAGGTTGGAGATGTCTGTGAGAACTCTGGGTGGAAAGGAGAAGCAGAGTTCTAGGCTTGAGAGAATGCAGCCCAGAAGAAAAGGTTGAATTCAGATATGAATTTGGGACTTATCCAACTATAGGTAGCCTTCAAATCCGTGGGAGTGGATGTCATGACCCACAGAGAGGTTATACAGAAGAATGTCCTACACTTAGCTTTGAGAATCTTTCCATTAGGTTTGATAGAGAAGAAGAATCCAAAAATAAATAAATAAATAAATAAAGGGTTCAGTCAGGCAGGATGAAAACCAGGAGGAAACAGAATAATACCATCCATGTTTCAAGAAAATTGTTGATTGTCTTAGAAGCTATTGTGTGATTCAGAGGAAGACAGAGATTAGACTTTTCCATTTGGTTACATGGATAACAGATTCAGTGGGGGTGACAGAGACAGAAGGGAAACAGAAATTAGGTGGTAACTCTAGGGAGGTGAACATTAATTTGATGTCTTCTGTACTGATGAGAATGATCTACCATCAAAGGGATTTTGATGGTACACAAGCACATGAGGAACTACTTTGGGAACTAAAATCTTCTAGAAAGTGAGAAGAGATGGAATATAGGGCACAACTGGAGGGCTTAACCCTTGATGCTAATCATTTTTTTAACAGGAGGAAGGTAGGTGCAGTTGAGTTGCTGCATTTAGTCTTAAGAGGAAGAGCTATTTTGTTTCTATAGCTTCTACTTTCTCATTAAAGCAAGAAAACAGGTCATCATGTAGGAGTGATGGTAGAGGAGGGTATGTGGTAGGTTTCAGAGCAGAGGAAAAAGTGAAATAGTCATATGTGGAAGCAAGAAGCTATGTGACTAGAACAAATACTACCATTTCTCAGGCAGTGTTGGACAGCAATTTGATCATTGAGGAAATGGATTTAAGAAAGTGATACCTGACTGCTTTCTTGAATGATCTCCTCTAGCAAGGTTTGACTGCCAGAGTGGAGTAGGCAGGTAGTTGGTTTAAACCTGATTCAGGGTTGGTTTGTTATGTTAAAACAATGGGAAAGATTAAGAGTGACAGAATTGGGGGATAGTGATGAAAAAGTTATAGTGAAGTATTACATGATAAATGTTGCGTCTCCCCTACTTCCTCCCACTCATTATGAAGTCATGGGATATTGAAGGTGGAAGGGACATTAAAAATATCATTTGAGCAATCCTTTAACTTTGTAACCAAAAAATTAAAATGTGGACAGGTTATGTGTTTTTCTTAGGATCAGAAACCCAGTAAATAGTAAGCAGGAATTTACACCCAAGTCTCATTTTCTAATGTTTGATCATTTCATTATAACACATTCTCTTTTTTTGTGCTTTTAACCTCCTTTCAGTGCCTTGAACCAGCATATTAATGTATCACAGGGAGTTATATGAAGGAAGACTTCCCTTCCATTTAGAAATTAACATGTCTGGAGTAGAATGCTTTTTGAAGAGCCTTCACGTCCATTATTGTTTTTAATCTTCCCAATTGTCTTGTAGGTCTCTGATTTGTATCAATGTATTTATAGATGAGGAAACTGATAATGATGATTGCACCATCAACACCCCATTATTCTTGCATTTCTATTTTAATTCTTTTTCCTGGAAATAAAAAGTTAATTTTATATATGTTGATGTAAATGTGGATTTACAAGACACTAATTATATTATGACCCAGGAGTTTTTGTCAGGTACCTGGCTAATAGGAGCCATACGGAAAGTGCCATCATCTGAGGTGAACCACAACTGTAAAAAATTGAGGTAGATTTCCACGATGGAGGCAAAACAAAAAATGCACTTTAGTAAAAAGGGGTTTAGAGGGCAGAATGAAGTAACAATTTCAGAGTTATGGTGCATGTCCATTCAAAGGAATAATTTTCCTAGGAGAAGAAAGGAAGGCATTCCATGTAGAAGGAATCAGTACAAAAAGGTTCGGTAACCTAAGGCTCATGTTGGCTATCGATTTTGGAGAGAGGGAGCAAAATGAGTTGGGGGGTTGAGGACACAAATGGCAGGAATACACACAGTTCTGGAGAAAGAAGCACCAGAAAAGGGTTTTACAAATGGGTCACAGCAATGGGAGAAAGAGTGGTGTCATAGAAGCTAAGGAAGAAGTGGAGCCATCAGAACTACTGTTACAGAGGATGCTGTGAGTATTGAAGCACTGGGCAAGACTGTTGACTGTAGTGAGGTGGAGGGGTGACAAAGGAGAAATAACAAATATGGGCTGTAATTACAATAAGATTGTTGCTAGAGTAAATGGGGGGAAGAGAGAGAGAGCGCCAAACAACTGGAGGTAGAAGACAGAAGGAAGGTATATGTATTCTTGCTGTGTTTTCCTTTTTAGCAAAGATTAAACTCAACCAAGATGCTAAGCAGAATCTAAGTTCAGAGGGAACGAAGTATGAAAGGCATGCAAGGGGATGAGTGATGGAGCAAAGAGGGTCTGTGAGGAACTTGAAGTGGGTGGGATGGGGAAATACACAGGTGGAGGCTTGATCTTCAGGCAGGAATGAAACACCATGCCTTCCAAGAGGGAAAGGGGTAAAGAGGGGGTGTGGGGAGTGGTTATGAAGATAATTACCTCATCTTTTCCTTCCACTTGAGTTTGGAGTCTTAAGCCATGCCTAGACGGCTACGATGAGCCCATGGTGGAGATGTTCACTTTGCTTCCTCAGAGCCTGTCTTCTTATCCATCTATATATGTGGAGCCCAAAATAGTTAGTGGAGACCAAAATGGGTTGCTAGCACAGGTAGGTGGTTTGCTGTACCACTACTGTGTATGCCTAGCAGTACATCCAGCCACAGCATGAGAGACACGTCATGATCATGCCCTTTTGAAAGAACCAGCAGGACATTAAAAGCCACAGCTGTCCGACCTTTCCTTTTCTACCTGCGCAGTTCTACTTTGCTAACTTCCTTGCAAGGCTTCTCAAAGGAAGAACAAAGCGTATGTCACCTAAGGGCACTTTTCGTTTTCGGGTGGTTGTGGCCAAAGTATTTTTGGCTCCTGCAGCGACCTCCTTAGGTTCAGAAAGAGCCTAACACTGGCTGACGTTATCAATCTTTTAAACACTCCAGCGCCCTTCTGCACGCAAGCAGCGACTGGTAGATACAGTTGAAACAAGAAAACCAATTATCTTCAAATTTCACTCCCAGGGGAGCTGTGCTTTTTAATTGAGAGATCGATGTTGGATTCTCGTGACATCCTGAACTTTCATTCAGTGACTGCTGACTAATGGTGTGAAATTGGATATTGGATTATCTGACCTGTCACATAGGTCAGAGCCATGGTCCATCCAGGTCAGCTGGCAGAGGCTGCTGACGGTACCAAGCAATAGTTTGGGAAGGGTGCAATGTAAAAAGTAGTGAAATTATTGACAGGAAATCTCGGCTCTAGAACAGGCTCTCTCATTGCCTGTGCAATTCGGTATCATTTATCTTAAATTTTAAATCCCTGCCCTGCCAACCTCACAGTGTTTCCATGGGACTCATATGAGATGTGTGGGAGATCCCTTTATTAACTAAAAAGCTCATTGCTAGCATCATATTCAAGGAACATGTGAATGATGTCGCTGATAATAGAAGTTGAGGACAGCTTTGTCTTAACATTCGTAGAGGCCTGAACTCCTAAAGCTGGAAGATTTTTTGCATCCCATTTTTGCATTAAATATAGCCTGAAAACATCCAAATCCCCCTCTCCCAAAGCCTTCATTCAACCTGAAGTGAATTCCTCATTTTGATTAAAAGCACAACTGTTAGAGTTTGGCTTTTATAATCAAATTAAAAGTCCTCGTACACCAGCTGTCAGAGGCAGTTTCTCAAAGCAGTTAGATTGCCACTTGCCCATCCTTGGGGCAGAGCTTACACCTGGTCTCCTGAGTGAGTGTTCGCAGTGCCGATTTGCTATGGATTCACTGCTTTTCAGGCTGTACAGAAAAGTGTTGGGCATGGGGAGTGGAACTTCTCTGTACAGCATTTAGTGAGACCTCACTCCTGTTTCTTTGATGGCTGTGTGAGCATTCTTTAATGCTATGTGAGCCTTGTATAAAACAGTGCTTGTGCGTGAGGAGACATGGCCATTGTCTCTCTTATTGTCTCCATTTCATTGTCGCCATTCAGTCAAAGGTACATACAAAACATTGGTTCTCAACTTCTGTGTCAGACAGTATTGTGAATGCTGAGGATACAAAGGTGAACCCACAACAGAGGAATTCAATGTCCATTGGAAGTGATATCCATGTAAACAAAGTGAGCAAATTGCAACATAATAAATGCAGCAGCAGGACTCTTGCAAACCTTCTGATACTGCAGAGAGAAGGGAATTTGGGAATCTGTTTGTAGGCAGGTAATAACAATGAAGGCCTATTGCAGGGCCAGCCATCTTCAGTGGTTTTTGTTCCTTTGTTCTCCTTTGTTTGATATGCTCTTATCATTTGATTAACCTTCACAATGACTTGGGTGTTGAAGGATGCATAGAAGTCTGCGAAGCCAACAAGAAAGCAGAAAGCGTTTTGGTCAGAGGGAATAGTATATGCTAGTAAGGAGAGACAGGAAAGGAGGCAGAAGAAATGGGTGGTCACAAGGTGGTGGGAGGCTGTGCACACTGTCCTAAGGGGTGGGGGCTTTATCCTGGAGTCAGTGAGGAACCCCTGAAGGACTTTGTAAATAGGGAAGTGGCCTAGTCATGTTGTGTTTTAGAAAGCTACAAACTTGGGGCCGGCGCTGTGGCTCAGTGGGTTAAGGCCCTGGCCTGAAGCCCCAGCATCCCATATGGGTGCCGGTTCTAGTCCTGGATGCTCCACTTCTGATCCAGCTCTCTGCTGTGGCCTGGGAAAGCAGTGGCAGATGGCCCAGGTCCTTGGGCTCCTGCACCCACGTGGGAGACCTGGAAGAAGCTCCTGGCTCCTGGCTTCAGATTGGCACAGTTCCAGCCATTGTGGCCATCTGGGGAGTGAACCAGCGATGCAGGACCTCTTTCTCTCTCTCTCTCTGCCTCTCCTCTCTCTGTGTAACTCTGACTTTCAAATAAATAAATAAATCTTTAAAAAAAGAAAGCTTCAAACTTTTGGTGGCTGGCAAACAAGAAGGAAAGGAAGAGACCTGAGGCAGAAATCCATTTAAGAGGCTACTGCTTCAACCTAGCAGACAAGAGTGGCCACTAGAAAAGGAAAGGGGGCAATAGCTTCAGACGATAGGAATATGGCTGTCATTGTCAGCCCATCTTCTTTCATCATCACTCAACTTTATCAAAAAAATACTTTCTGGAAGGAAAGAACTTTCCTGAGTGTCCCTTAATGTCTGGATGGATCATAACCCTGACGCTCATGCATGATTTTGTTATTCGATGTCAACTCACATTTCCTGTAGAAACAACAGCAGTCCCAAATCCCTCACCATGTCAGAGAAACCTATGTAAATTACAAAATGCTTCGACAGCTTTGTGTGTGTTTGCAGAATACCATTGTTCTATCATAACGTGTGCTATATAAATAAATGAATGAACAAATTAAGGAATAAATGTATGGGTATAATTTACCAACACAGGCAAGTCTCTGTATTAGATAAAGGGCAAGGTTGTCTCAGATATAGCTCTTGGCCTTGAAGGAAATGAAAAAAATCTTTCAGCTGGACAGCTCACCAATGTGACACCTCCTTCCTAATTGCCAGCTTGCTGGTCACTGAGGCTCGGCAGGAAGTTTGATTAAAAGAAAACCCAATAAATGTCATGTAATCTTCCATACACAAAGATTACTAAACTAAAGATCACACAAGGTGTCAGGTTTTTTTCTGTTTGAAGTTTATGAATTTTTCCAAAACTAAGTTTAATGAACAGCACGCAATTTGCACATAAATAAAGCTTTCTCTAACTCCAGATCTCCAGTCTCTCTCTGCAGGGGCAGCTACCAAAAATGGTTTGTGTGGGTCCTTTAAGAATGTTGTGTGCTTATTCTACCATTTATATACTTACACTTTCCCATATTTATACAACAATGATCACATAGTGCATAATAATTTCATGGAGCTTTTCCCACTTACTTTGTCTTGGAGATCTTTCTGCATCTGAACACAGATGAATCTCATTAATTTTAACATTTGCACACAGTTGTAGCATGTGGAAGAGCCACTGTTTGTTTATGTTTGCTTCAAAGGTTGTTTTCTAAGAAATGAAACATTATAGGTAGAGTAAAAATTCCTTTTGTCTCCAGTCTCATTTCCCTTGGACACTAGGGGTAACCACTATGTATGTGAAGTCGGTGTATATCCTCCACCTTTGTGTTATTAAGCTTCCACTACATATGAATGTATCCAACAGCAATGTGCTAATATAGCTTTATGTTTTTAAATTTCATATGAATGACATCATAATGTTTTGCAACTGACTTTGTCCATTTCGCATCTGCATTTTTGGACCTATACCTGATGATACGTATAGCTCCCGCTATTGATTAACCTCGTTCGTTATTATACTGAATACTGGTGGTTGTTTGGCTTGTTTTTCTTGATAGCTTATTGTGTAAAAATAGGAATTCCACAATTGTAATTACTTTTCTTAAATCCTTGCCTTGAGATTGCACTAGGTAGATTAACAAAAGCGCGAGAGATCCTTATGAATTGAAAGAGAAAATAAATCAGAAAACCTGAAAATCTTCTGAGCCAGAAAAGAATGGACATCATGTTAATATACTTCAGCCATTACAAGGGCGGTGATGAGTGTACTTGAGCATGTTTCCAATATTTCTTTAAAGGTACCTATGTGTTGAATCACTGGCTCAGAGTATACACACAGTTTTACTGAGTACTGCTAAATTGTTCTCAAAAAGTAGATGTATAAATTCACATGCCCACAGCAGTGCATAATAGTTTGTTTCCTCACATTCTTCCCAGCATGTGGTATTAGCAGTTGTTTTTATTTGGAGCTATTTGACAGCAACGGAATAGTAACACTATGCTAATTTAATTTGAATTTCCTTCATTGTTAGTAAGGGTAAGCATGTCTTTATTTACTGTCAAGGGTTTCTCTGTCATCCATTGTCCATTAATATTTTTCTATTGTTAATTTGCATTATTGGTTTATTAGTAAATGTAGTCCTTTATGTACTCTGTACCTCTCTGTTATATTTTGCTGCAAATACCTTCTCCCAGTTTGTCCCTTGCCTGTCTTTTCTATTATAATACAAGACAGAGGCTTTTCTGTCCCCTTGATGTGATATGGTCAGTTACGGTGTGTGCTTTTTGAGTCTTAATTCCAGAAATCCTTTGCTACCCTCAATATTATGAAGATATTATTCTTAGCTGCTTTCAAAATTTAAAATATTTGTTTACATTTAGTTTTTAAATTCATCTGGAACTTATTTCTGTAGATGGTGTAATGCGGGAATCTGGTTTTATTTGTTATGATATGATCAACCAAGTGGTATTCCCACACCATTTAGTGAATGACCCATCCTTTCCTACCACGGTTTGCAATGCCAGTTCTGTCATATACCAAGTTTCCTTAAATTCTCCAATTTCTGTCCAAGTTTCCTTTTTCCCCCATTGATATACCTGCTTCTCTCTTTACAAATACTGTAATTTTTAAATTGTTACAGTTTTCTAAGTGTTGATATCTTCAGAAAAGGTCTGGCCTCCTTGTTCTTCAGAATTGATTTCAATATTCTTTATCCTTGAATTTTTCATATGAATTTTATCATCAGCTTGTTAAATGTCATGAAAAATTACTGTTGGATATTTGGTAGGAGTTGCATAGAATTTATAGATTATTTTCTCAGATAATGGCTATCTTTAGATTGAATCTTCCATAGTGAAAGTGGTATATATTTCCCTTTAGTAAGAATTTTTGTTTTACATTTTTCAATAGAGTTTGCAATATTTTCCATAAATATCCAGGACATCATTTATATTTTCACATAGGTGCATCAGAGTGTTGCTTGTTATTGTGAATGGTAGCTTTCTTTCAACTAGTTTTACTGAGATATGATTTACAAACAATAAAATTAACCAATTACAATGTTAGCAATTGAAAACAATTGACAAGTTGTACAATTGTTGCTACAATCAAGATGGAGAACATTTCCATCACCCCTAGGAGTTCCTTCATGTGCCTCAAAGTCAGTGTCTCGCTCCCATCAAGTTCTTGGCAATCACTTGAAAATTCCTGTCACAATAGTTTACTTTTTTCTAGGCCTTCCTATAAATGGAACAATAAGACAAGAAATATTTTGAGCCTGGCTTCTTTTGCTTAGTGTTATCTTTTTGAGTTTCAGTCATGTTTTTGTATTAGTACTTTCTTTTTAATTTCTAAGAAGTATTCTATTGTATGATTTTACCATGATTTGGTTACCCATTCACCAATGTGCTACTGCAGGTTTTTGCTATAATGAATGAAGCACCTACATGCCAACATTTTGTGTGGACATGTTCTTATATCTCCTGGGTGAATTCCTGGGAGTGGGGTTGCTGGGTTATAAGGTAGATATAAGCTTAAATTTCGTAACAAATTGCAATTTGTTTTTACAAAGTGGATGAACCACTTTACCTTCCCACCAGCAATGTACACAGGTTCTGGTAGTTGTCCCACATTCTCAAAAACACTTCATATTATGTGTATTTTTTTTCCTTTTTAGCTGGTGAATGGTAATTTCTTAAAGTTATATTCTCTAGTTGTTTTTTGCTACTGTATAAGAATAGTATCGATTAAAAAATGTTCTATAGAGGGAGGAGGCAAGATGGCGGAATAGGAAGGGAGCACACTGATAGTCCGGGGAGAGATAGTTTAATAAAAGTGGAGATACTGCAGGTTCAAGGAAGAGTAGGGGAGGAAACAGCAGAAGAAACTCTTCCGGAACGCGTGATTCACAGTGGACCTGCGTGGAGAGCGTGGGAGCCCACAGTTCGGGACACCAGCGGCAGACTCAACACACCAGCGCTGGAACGCGAGGTGAGCCGAACCTCAATAGCCCGAGACACCGGCAGGCAAGCAGAGAGAGGAGACTAGAGGGAACGACCCCCCGGGGGGGGGGGGAAGTTCACCAGGCTAACTGGAAGAGAGAGAGAGAGAAAAAAAAAAAGGTGACTGGTACGGACACGGGTTTCTCTCTCTCCACTCACCTCTCAAGGGCGAGCAAGACAAAGAGAAGGCGCCATCTTGGACATACGTCATAAGCAGAGCGACCTCAGGTCTGCACTGGCCCTGAGCCTAGCAGAAAAACCTGACTCTGGGTGGGGCGAATTAACAGGAGATTAGGACCTAGTAAATTTGTGGTGCTACTGAACTGAGACTGTGAAAAAAGAGACGGTGGGGGAGAGAACTCACAGAATTCACGTGAGCACTCTCCAGAGACGCTACAATTCCGTAACTTTGGCAACCCAGTGGGAGACTGAAGGAGAATCTGAGCCCACTCTGAGGGCCGAACAGATTCCCTGTGTGGTCCTTGGGAAAGAACTTCCTATCTCTGGCTCCTGTGGGTATATCATTTGCCTGCTAACTACCTCCAACTTCGTTCAGCTGTGCAGAATAACTTCCCTTTTGAATCAAAAAAAAGAGAGAGAGAGAGAGAGGTTTACCACGCCTAACCTGGGAGTGTCACCTTTGGCACACCAAACAGAGCTCTCAGGCCACACCCATCTCAAGCCCTAAGGCTCCATCAAAAACAGATAGTCCACTTAATCTAGAGTCATAGTATAACAAGAAAAAGCACCACAGTGAAGAAACCAAATATCTCCAATATGCCAAATAACAAACGCAAAAACCGAGGTAATAAAAAAAAAAGGAAGTCATATTGACGCCCTCAAATGAAAAAGACACCCCAATTCAAGATTATGAAGATGATGACATAGAAGAAATGCAAGAAGCAGATCTCAAAAAATTGATAAGAACATTAAGAAGTTCTCAAAAACAAATTCTGGAACTACACAAATCCTTAATGGACAAGATAGAAAATCTCTCTCGTGAAAATGAAATATTAAGGAGGAATCAAAATGAAACGAAACAACTAGTACAACAGGAAACTGTGATAGTGACTGAAGTGAAGAATTCAATAGATCAAATGAAAAACACAATAGAGAGCCTTACAAACAGAATGGGTGAAGCAGAAGAGAGAATATCGGACTTAGAAGACAGAGAACAGGAAAGGATACAGTCAGACCAAAGAAAAGAAGAGGAAATTAGGAATCTAAAACATATTGTCGGGAATCTTCAGGATACTATTAAAAAACCCAACATTCGGGTTCTAGGAGTTCCTGAAGGCATGGAGAGGGAGAAAGGATTAGAAGGCCTTTTTAGTGAGATATTAGCAGAAAATTTCCCAGGTTTGGAGAAGGACAGAGACATTCTAGTACAGGAAGCTCACAGAACCCCTAATAAACACGACCAAAAGAGATCCTCACCACGACACGTTGTAATTAAACTCTCCACAGTGAAACATAAAGAAAAGATCCTAAAATGTGCAAGAGAGAAACGTCAGATTACTCTCAGAGGATCTCCAATCAGACTCACAGCTGACTTCTCATCAGAAACTCTACAAGCTAGGAGGGAATGGCGAGATATAGCCCAGGTACTAAGAGAGAAAAACTGCCAGCCCAGAATATTATATCCTGCAAAGCTATCATTTGTGAATGAAGGTGAAATAAAGACTTTTCATAGCAAACAGAAATTGAAAGAATTTGTCGCCAGTCGTCCAGCCCTGCAACAGATGCTTAAAGATGTGTTGCACACAGAAACACAGAAACACGGTCATCAATATGAAAGAAGGTAAAGGAAGGAAACCTCACAGCAAAAGATCACAAGGAATTCAAAGCATATATTAGAACTTATCTTTGGCAAATGGCAGGGCAAAGTTACCACTTATCATTAGTCACATTGAACGTGAATGGCCTGAACTGTCCAGTTAAAAGACACAGATTGGCTGATTGGGTTAAGGAACAAAACCCATCTATTTGCTGCTTACAAGAAACACATCTTTCCAACAAAGATCCATACAGACTGAAAGTGAAAGGCTGGAAAAAGATATACCATGCCAACAGAAATGAAAAAAGAGCGGGCGTAGCCATCTTAATATCGGACAACATAAACCTTACCACAAAATCTGTTAAGAGAGACAAAGAGGGGCACTACATAATGATTAAGGGTTCAATTCAACAGGAAGATATAACAATTATCAATGTATATGCACCTAACTACAGGGCACCGGTTTATCTAAAAGATTTGTTAACGGACTTAAAGGGAGACTTAGACCCCAATACAATAGTACTGGGGGACTTCAATACTCCACTCTCAGAAATAGACGGATGAATAGGACAGAAGATCAACAAGGATACAGTAGATTTAAACGACACTATAGCCCAAATGGATCTAACAGATATATACACAACTTTCAATCCTACAGCTAAAGATTTTACATTCTTCTCAGCAGTACATGGAACCTTCTCTAGGATTGACCACATACTAGGCCATAAAGCAAGTCTCAGCAAATTCAAAAGAATTAGAATCATACCATGCAGCTCCTCAGACCATAAAGGAATGAAGTTGGAAATTAGCAACTCGGAAATCCCTAGAGCATACGCAAACACATGGAGATTGAACAACATGCTCCTGAATGAACAATGGGTCATAGAAGAAATCAAAAGAGAAATCAAAAAATTTTGGGAAGTAAATCAGGATAACAGCACAACATACCAAAACTTATGGGACACAGCAAAAGCAGTGTTAAGAGGAAAGTTTATATCAATAGGTGCATACATCAAGAAATTGAAAAGGCACCAAATAGAGGAGTTTTCAATGCATCTAAAGGATCTAGAAAATCTGCAGCAAACCAGACCCAAATCTAGTAGGAGAAGAGAAATAATTAAAATCAGAGAAGAAATCAACAGGATTGAATCAAGAAAAACATTACAAAAAATCAGCCAAACGAGGAGCTGGTTTTTTGAAAAAATAAACAAAATTGACACCCCATTGGCCCAACTAACTGAAAAAAGAAGAGAAAAGACCCAAATCAATAAAATCAGAGATGAAAAAGGAAATGTAACAACAGACACCACAGAAATAAAAAGAATCATCAGAAATTACTACAAGGACTTGTATGCCAGCAAACAGGGAAACCTATCACAAATGCATACATTCCTGGACACATGCAACCTACCTAAATTGAACCAGGAAGACATCGAAAACCTAAACAGACCCATAACTGAGACAGAAATTGAAACAGTAATAAAGGCCCTCCCAACAAAGAAAAGCCCAGGACCAGATAGATTCACTGCTGAATTCTACCAGACATTTAAAGAAGAACTAACTCCAATTCTTCTCAAACGTTTCAGAACAATCGAAGAAGAGGGAATCCTCCCAAATTCTTTCTATGAAGCCAGTATCACCTTAATTCCTAAGCCGGAAAAAGATGCAGCACTGAAAGAGAATTACATACCAATATCCCTGATGAACATAGATGCAAAAATCCTCAGTAAAATTCTGGCCAATAGAATGCAACAACACATCAGAGAGATCATCCACCCAGACCAAGTGGGATTTATCCCTGGTATGCAGGGATGGTTTAATGTGCGCAAGACAATCAATGTGATACACCACATTAACAGACTGCAGAAGAAAAACCATATGATTATCTCAATAGATGCCGAGAAAGCATTTGATAAAATACAACACCCGTTCATGATGAAAACTCGAAGCAAACTGGGTTTGGAAGGAACATTCCTCAATACAATCAAAGCAATCTATGAAAAACCCACAGCCAGCATCCTATTGAATGGGTAAAAGTTGGAAGCATTTCCAATGAGATCTGGGACCAGACAGGGATGTCCACTCTCACCACTGCTATTCAATATAGTTCTGGAGGTTCTAGCCAGAGCTATTAGGCAAGAAAAAGAAATTAAAGGGATACAAATTGGGAAGGAAGAACTCAAACTATCCCTCTTTGCAGATGACATGATTCTATATTTAGGGGATTCAAAGAACTCTACTAAGAGACTATTGGAACTCATAGAAGAGTTTGGCAAAGTAGCAGGGTATAAAATCAATGCACAAAAATCAACAGCCTTTGTATACACAGACAATGCCATGGCTGAGGAAGAACTTCTAAGATCAATCCCATTCACAATAGCTACAAAAACAATCAAATACCTTGGAATAAACTTAACCAAGGACGTTAAAGATCTGTACGATGAGAATTACAAAACCTTAAAGAAAGAAACAGAAGAGGATACCAAGAAATGGAAAAATCTTCCATGCTCATGGATTGGAAGAATCAATATCATCAAAATGTCCATTCTCCCAAAAGCAATTTATAGATTCAATGCAATACCAATCAAGATACCGAAGACCTTCTTCTCAGATCTGGAAAAATTGGTGCTGAAATTTATATGGAGGCACAAGAGACCTCGAATAGCTAAAGCAATCTTGTACAACAAAAACAAAGCCGGAGGCATCACAATACCAGATTTCAGGACATACTACAGGGCAGTTGTAATCAAAACAGCATCGTACTGGTACAGAAACAGATGGATAGACCAATGGAACAGAATTGAAACACCAGAAATCAACCCAAACATCTACAGCCAACTTATATTTGATCAAGGATCTAAAACTAATTCCTGGAGCAAGGACAGTCTATTCAATAAATGGTGCTGGGAAAATTGGATTTCCACGTGCAGAAGCATGAAGCAAGACCCCTACCTTACACCTTACACAAAAATCCACTCAACATGGATTAAAGACCTAAATCTATGACCTGACACCATCAAGTTACTAGAGAACATTGGAGAAACCCTTCAAGATATTGGCACAGGCAAAGAATTTCTGGAAAAGACCCGGGAGGCACAGGCAGTCAAAGCTAAAATCAACTATTGGGATTGCATCAAATTGAGAAGTTTCTGTACTGCAAAAGAAACAGTCAGGAGAGTGAAGAGACAACCGACAGAATGGGAAAAAATATTTGCAAACTATGCAACAGATAAAGGGTTAATAACCAGAATCTACAAAGAGATCAAGAAACTCCACAAAAACAAAACCAACAACCCACTTAAGAGATGGGCCAAGGACCTCAATAGACATTTTTCAAAAGAGGAAATCCAAATGGCCAACAGGCACATGAAAAAATGTTCAAGGTCATTAGCAATCAGGGAAATGCAAATCAAAACCACAATGAGGTTTCACCTCACCCCAGTTAGAATGGCTCACATGCAGAAATCTACCAACAACAGATGCTGGCGAGGATGTGGGGAAAAAGGGACACTAACCCACTGTTGGTGGGAATGCAAACTGGTCAAGCCACTATGGAAGTCAGTCTGGAGATTCCTCAGAAACGTGAAGATAACCCTACCGTTCGACCCAGCCATCCCACTCCTTGGAATTTACCCAAAGGAATTTAAATTGGCAAACAAAAAAGCGGTCTGCAGCCTAATGTTTATTGCAGCTCAATTCACAATAGCTAAGACCTGGAACCAACCTAAATGCCCATCAACGGTAGACTGGATAAAGAAATTATGGGATATGTACTCTTTAGAATACTATACCGCAGTAAGAAACAACAAAATCCAGTCATTTGCAACAAAATGGAGGAATCTGGAACACATCATGCTGAGTGAAATAAGCCAGTCCCAAAGGGACAAATACCATATGTTCTCCCTGATCGGTGACAACTGACTGAACACCAAAAAGGAAACCTGTTGAAGTGAAATGGACACTATGGGAAACGGTGACTTGATCAGCATAGCCCTGACTGTTAATGAACAACTTAATACATTATCCCTCTTAGTAGTTTTTTTGTCTGTTCTACTTAATACGACTGGTTTAATTCTGTAATTAATACACAGTTATTCTTAAGTGTTGAAAATTAACTGAAATGTGATCCCTGTTAAACATAAGAGTGGGAATAAGAGAGGGAAGAGATGTATAATTTGGGACATGCTCAAGCTGACTTGCCCCAAATGGTAGAGTTAGAAACATACCAGGGGATTCCAATTCAATCCCATCAAGGTGGCATGTACCAATGCCATCTCACTATTCCAAGTGATCAATTTCAGTTCACAATTGATCATAATGAAAGGACTAAGAGTCAAAGGGATCACATAAACAAGTCTAGTACCTGCTAACACTAACCGGTAGAATAAATAAAAGGGAGAGTGATCCAGCATGGGAAGTGAGATACTCAGCAGACTCATAGAATGGCAGATGTCCTAAATAGCACTCTGGCCTCAGAATCAGCCCTAAAGGCATTTGGATCTGGCTGAAAAGCCCATGAGAGTATTTCAGGCATGGAAAGCCAAGACACTCTGGCAAAAGATCTCTGTGAGTGAGATACCAGTGGAAAGAACAGGTCATCAAAGAAGGAGGTACCTTTCTCTGAAGGGAGGAGAGAACCTACACTTTGACTATGACCGTGTCTAAACAAGATAACAGTCGGAGAACTCAGAGGGCTTCCATAGCCTTGGAAACTCATGACTGGAGCATAGGGAGACTACTGATGCCATAGACAGGAGTGTCAATTGGTAAAGTCAACAACAGGAGTCACTGTGCACTTACTCCTCATGTAGGATCTCTGTCCTTAATGTGCTGTGCATTGAGATTTAATGCTATAATGAGTACTCAAACAGTATATTTTGCTTTGTGTTTCTATGGGGGTGCAAACTGTTGAAATCTTTACTTAATGTATACTAAACTGATCTTCTGTAAAAAAAAAAAAGAAGAAATTATTAATTCCCAACTTGACTCTCGCTGGGATTAAACATGACAATAGGTCTGATCTGATTTCATCATCATTTAAAAAATCATCTATTATTTTTCACTTTATGTTTGTGTGGGAGCTAACTGTTGAAATCTTTACTTAATCTATGCTAAACTGATCTTCTGTATATAAAGAGAATCGAAAATGAATCCTCATGTGAATGGAAGGGGAGAGGGAGTGGGAAAGGTGAGGGATGCGTGTGGGAGAGATGTTATGGGGGGGAAGCCATTGTAATCCATAAGCTGTACTTTGGAAATTTATATTCATTAAATAAAAGTTAAAAAAAAATGTTCTATAGAGCAAAATTGATGAACTCCCTTGACAGTCAAAATAGTCTGAACACCCTCTTTAGCTTTCTATAAAGCTTAATAGTCCATGGATAATGACAAGTTCTTTATTTCCAGTGCTTAAATCTATTTCTATTCCTTGTCTTATGGAATTGACAATGATTTTGCAAGCATAATGTTAAATAATAGTTTGGAGAGCAGGTATCATTGTCTTGTTCATGCCTTTAATGAGGAGGTTTCTAAATTTTCTACACTAATTATGTTTGCTGTGGGTTTTAGTAGATATGTTTTGTCAGATTAAATGTTTCTCTCTATTCTTGATTTATTTAGAGGTGTTTTATTCCAAGAGGGGTGTTAAATTTTATTTATTTTTCTTTATCTATTGAGATGAGTATATATTGTTTTCTCTTTAATTAGCCCAAGTAGTGACTTGTAATGGATTTTCTAAAATTAGACTATCCTTTAATTGATGGAATCTAGCCCTTTGGGTCATAATGCATTTTTTATATATCTGCAACTTAATTCACTAATATTTAATTAAGATGTTTTGAGATGTTTGATCAGAAAATGAGACTGGTTTCTAGTATTTCATGTTTCTAACAAGTTGCCTGGTTTTGGTATAAAGGTTTTACTTGCCTCATAAAATTGTTTGATCAACTTTTCTTTTTTATTGTTCCCTGTGATATTTCATATAATACAAAGTTTATCAGATTTTTGAAACTTTGATAAGACTTTTCTGCAAAACCACATGGGACTGCTGCCTTTGATTGCAGAGGGGTTGGCCATTTATTGAATTTATTTGCTATTTAATGGACCATTTATATTTTTAATTTTGGGGGGGAATTTTGGTGATTTTTACTTTTTCAACAGAAATTGCCATTTCACTAAAATTGTCTTTTTTGTTGGCATAAAATTTTTCATAGCATGCTTATTATTTTAAACATTTAAAAATTTATTTACTAATAGTTATTCAGGCCTATTCATTCATTTTATTTATTCAATCAGCAGAATATTGCCTAGTTTATTAATTGTTTTAAAAATAAGGTTTTGTTCTTAATATGCCCTTTAATTTTTTGTTATTGTTTCCTGTTTCTTTTGTTTATGTTTTGATATTTATTTCACTTTCTTCTGATTTGCTTCATGATTGTTCTTCCAACTCATTGAGTTGAATGCTCAACATTTGTCACTCAATTATTTAGTTTCATATTGCACTTACATTGTATTAGGCAGTATAAATAATCTAAAGATGATTTAAAGTATATGAGCAGATATAAGTAAGTTATACACAAATAGCTTACTATTTTATGTATGGGACTTGACCATCTGTGGAAACTGAGTGACAACCATATTATATAGTAGTAATACTAATATGTCCAAACATTTTCTTCTCAAGATGCTCTCAGGATAGCTTAGCTTTGGAGAGCGTGGCACATGAACCAGAATGGGTCTCTGGGAAGCGACTCTACATTGAATTGGTCAGGTCACCTCACCTAAGGGGAACCTGTGACAATTAAGTCACCTCACCTACCAGACAATGCAGCTGTTTCTAGAAAATGAATATGTCTTGAAGCTTCCTTCAAGTCACCTAGAGTAAGGTAAGCAATAATAGAACAATGTAAAGGAGAGATCTTGGAATTTTTGCTCTAATTCAGGAAGGCTCCAGAGCACGGAAACCTCTTGAAAGGAGGACGAAGATATCAGAAGTGATATCTCCTAACACTGTGGCTAGATATTCCTTAGCAATCAGTCTAGTTGCCTTTAAACTTGAAGTAACTTCCCTTGGCCACATTTGTTTAGGCCTTGCCCAGGCCTATTTTGGAATCAGTTTTGAGTCCAGAAGTTTTGAGCAAGGGCTCATATTTGAAAGTCATCTGGGCAGTCTGAATTGGGTGGACTGTGGATGGAGAACAAAGTAAAGAAAATGAGTCTGGACCTCCAGAAAATGTGACTTTGCACTCAAAATCTAAGCATCCACACACACAAAGCCATCTTGAATCCAATTAGGGAAATCAGAAACTTATTTATATCTTTCCCACAAATGATGATAAGTGATTGTTTAGGTGTTAGTGAGGTTTATAAAGAAGGTAAGATATAAGCTCTACCAAACCTTATACCATTTCTTCAATATCTTTTATTTCTCAATGCAGGGGCACTTCAAAAAATCCATGGAAAATGAAATTAATAGGTAAGTTTATTTTGACACAAATTTGTTGAAATCTATGTTTAAGAGAGGTCTTCAAAAAGCTGATGAAAGATGCACATTATGGAAAAACTATGCTACTGGCACTTGGTAAGTGTTAGCTATTATTAGGATTAGGAATTGTCTGGTGGGTTTGCTCAAACAAGAAACTAACCTCTTTTAGACTCTACTACTTGCTTTCTTTTCTCCCTTCCTTATTGAGTTCCTGTTACTAATCATTGTTTGTAAGCCTCCAGTGCTTTGAAGCCACTATACAGCGTTGAGAGTACTATTCTCATCTAAAACTGTTTTTAAAGTGGTTATATATCCAAAGGAAATGAAATCAGTATGTCATAAAGACATCTGCACTCCCATGTTTATTGGAGCACTATTCAAAATATCCAAAAAAAGGAAACATCCTAAGTATTCATCAACAGGTTAATGGAAATGTGGTAAATAATATAATGGATTACTTTTCAGTCACTGAAGAATGAAATCCTGTCACTTGCAGCAACATGACTGCACCTGGAGGACATCATGTTAAGTGAAACAAGCAAGGAACAGCAAAAATATATATGAGGGACTTCAAAAAGTTCATGAAAAATCAGATTTACAAATAAGTTTATTTGGATACAAAGATTTTATGAGATCCATACATAGATTTTCCATAATACACATTTACCATGAACTTTATGAAGACTCCTTGTGTGCCTGAATTTCAAAATTTCTTTGCACCAAAGTAGATTCATCATTTAATTGCATTTTCTGTGAATTGTTATCTTCTTCTCATACTGTATGATCTTACTTATGTGTGGAAGTGCAAGCAGTTAATCTATTAGAAATTGAGTCTAAAATGGCAGTTACCAGAGATCAAGGCATATGGGGATGAGGAATGGAGAAAGGTTCAGTGCTGGAAAGTGTTATAGTTAGATAGGAGTAAGAAGTTCTGTGGGTTCTGTTGCACAGTAGAGTGACTACAGTTAATGACCATGTCCTATCTATGTATGAAGCTTAAAAGAAATGTCTTTGAATGATTTTAATACAGAGAAATGATAAATGTTTGAGGAGCTATATACATATATATCCTATTTGAACATTACAGAATATATACATATATGGAACCATCATATGGTATTCCACAAATACATACAATTTTTATGCATGAATCAAAAAATTAAATAATAAATAAAATAAAACCATCCACAAACTGGATCCTAAAAAAATGAAAGGAAATTTTGCACAGTTGCTCAGGGATTTGGAGGAATGCCAGAACTGCAAGCCAGGTGCCCTATTTACAGATTATTTCCACTGGGGTATCACAGCCTCTGACCCATCTTCTTTTACAAACATGCAATCCTTATCTTCCATGGGGCTGTTTCACCCATAGTTCCCTGAGAAATAGTAATGCTGAATTCTGCTTAAGGCCATGTCTACCCTTTCTCTTAATCAAGGAGACTGCCAGTGTCTATTTTAATATAGTTTTTTTTCCTGTCACAAGGGAGGATAGTGAAGGAGAAACTATAGCATAGCACAGAGGATTTGTCTTACTGGGTTTAGCACAGAACACTTGGGTTTGAGTTTTGATGCATACTCTTTGAGCTCTATAGCCTTTAGTAAATCCTTTCTGAATCATAGGACCTTCATCTGTAAAATAAGAATAATGACATTTGCTCTTCTAATCTTATGAGTTTGCTGTAAATATACAATAAGATTCTCTAGAAAAATGCTTTATAAACAATATCATCAGGGCAGATACTCAGAGAGAACAAGTACTGGGATAGCCAAATCAACTTAAAGGATTTGTTAACAACTGTCAAATTGCTGTTAATGATGCCCTTCCTCCTTGGGTGCTGCCCTGTTGTCTGCTGTCCACAGACATTTCACAACTCTGACCTCCACCTTATTGCAGACTCCCAGTAAGAGCCTGGAAGGGAAAACTAAATTAGCCCCTGGCATTCTTTAAAGTAAATGCCTGGTACTTTTCTGCCCCTCTGAGGCTGCAGCTGCGTGCTTTTGATAGGTGTTCCATTAAAGTCACCTTCATGGCCATCTTTGGGATCTAAATTTCTGTAGTATACAGTACCAGTTGCCAAAAACTTAACTATTATCCTGAATATAGTAATAACGACTATTAATAAAGTACCTAATAGGTGCCATGCATTGTTTTGGGAAATTAATATATATCACTTTATTTAATCTTCCTAAAAAACTCTAGAAGTAACTACTATTTTTATTCCCATCTTAGAAACAGGCAACTCAGGCTTGGAGAACTCTGATGCCTTCTTCAAGGTTTCATAGCTGGGTGCTTAGCAGAATCTACACTCAAAGACAAGTCTTCAGTATTCTAATGCTACTCTTTCATTCATGCTATCCTTTCTAAATATGGTGTCATACAATTAGGGATTATTAATTTTTTTAAGGGATTAACAAATCTATTCTTTCTTTTTATTATGTTAATCTTGGAAATAATGCCTTAATTTCAAAAATGATGAAATCAACCTATAAAATGTTAGGTGCACTGTCCTTGGGCACACATATATTAATTCGTCTGAATGATCTTCAAAATATTTATGGAAAATATATATTATGAAAAAAATCATGTGTGGATCTTGAAATATATTTTGCACCAAAAAAACTTATCTGTTAATGCCATTATCCACAAACTTTTGAAAGTACCCTCATAAACATTGGGTGCTTGGTGTGTTCCAGGCAATATAATGGGCCTATGGGTCAAGCAGTAAATAAGATTGATGAAGTCCTTACTCTCATGGACTTTACAATCTAAAAGAAGAGATGGGAAATGAATAAATAAATATTTAACAGTAATAAAAATCTAAAGAATGTAACACAAGTTAAAGGAATAGAGAGAACTCAGGGTTTAGAGGGACAACATTAGGTCTAGTGGAAGGAAAAGCCTCCCGGAAGAGGTGACATGAGAAACTGGAATCTGAATGGTAAGGGAGGAGTAGAACCTAGGTCTCTAAATTCTGCATCAGGCCACTGTCTCCAAACACCGGCATGGCTCAAGCAGAAACTGAGTAGGGATGCCTGGATAAAGTGAGACATTCCAACCCATTTCTACAAACATCCTCAGTCCTTTTTCTCCCACTGTCCTTCTTTGACTATCTCTCAAAGGCACAAGTATTTAGCCACTTTCCTGTTTCTGCACTCATCCAAAATGCTTCAGGGTAGCTATGGTTGTTGGGCTCTTTCCAGATGTTCCCTTGGCAGGCACAGAAAAGTCTATGTGCCACAACAGTAAAGCCTCTGGCACTAAGCTGCAAGTTATAATCCTTCCTCATCTCCCACTCTGGGCTTGGCCATTTCGCTGTAACTGGCAGAATCATTAATATAGCAAAGTTTCTGCCTTGTTGACTGGTGTCCCGGGATGCCCAGGAAAGTAAGCCCAGGGGCTGAGCAGCTGTGACTTCCAAGATGGCTGGAGCGGTAAGCTAAGCTAACACCAATGGAATGTTTTCACTGACCCCTACTGAGAGTTTGTAGCCTGAAGTCACCACTGAGATGTTGTAGGAAGGGTTGAAGGATAGAATTGACTATGAGATATATTGCATTATAAACTTTTTATTTAAAATGCATTCTTAGTCATCTTAAAATGCCTTAGCAACAATTAAAATACCAATTGTTTCCCCAAATGTTGAGAATCTGGGAATTATAGAAGATCATATAGAAGATGATAGTAAGAAAATATTTCATTTTATGGTCTGTCATATCAACTTGTTTACTCAACCTTTTACTATGATGACAAACTATAAATTACTTTTAAACAATTCTTTACTTTTAAAGAATTATTGAATTAGTATTTATCTGGTGAACAAAATTTCTAAGTGTCAATCAGTGTTCCAATAAAATACTTTTGTATCTAGGGTGTATATGATAGTGAATTACCTTATACCATTCTTTTCCATTTTTTAAAAATCAAATTAGAGTTGTGGACGATGTGTTTCTATAGTTCTTTTTTATTTTTTCCATTCAATAAATGTTTATGAAATATCTATCATGTACCTGTCATTGTGCTAAGAGCTGGGGAGAAAAAATCAATAGTAAATTAATAGTGTCCCTTATATATATATTCCATTCCCACTCCACAGAACATGCACCCATGTACCCATGGGAGCCCACACACACAAACACACACACACACACACACAGAGTCTCTCATTTAAAAGGCAAAAGCAGTCTTAATCTCTTTTGGTGCTGGCTCATTAGCAGCCTTTGTAGAAAATACCGAGTTATGCATTTTAAGGGCTAATGCTATTGATTTTCAGACAAGAAAATTGTTTAAAAATAGACTTTATGAACATTTCCCTTGTGGACACATTCATTTAATTCTGTCGCTTGGCTATGCAGAATTTCGTAGTCATTTTAAGTAGAGAAATTACTCTTTTTTCAAGTTAAATTGTAGTACATTAGGTGATATTTGAACCAGTTTATGAGCTTCTGCTGTGGCATGATGGGCTGATTCCACGTATTACCGAACACTGTCCCCACATTTAATTATCTTGGGGCATCGCCACCGCATAGGATAAAATGAGTCATTTTGTTCACGGCATCTGCAGCCTTTACTGAAATGGAGGTTATGGGATAACAACTTAAAGGCTAACTCATTAATGCTCAGGGATGAATGAGATAACGTGTCCACAGACCAAATTGGTGCCCAAATGTTTTCATCTAGAGACCCGTATCTCTTTTCCATGTTGCGATGTATTAATGGGGATGTCTTTATCCATTGCCACTGCCTGTAGACATTTGAATAACGCAGATGCAATACCTTCTGGGCACTCAGCCTTGTGCACTTTCAATTTCTCAAACTCCAAAGGTCTCTCAGTTGCTGGAAGCAAAATTCTGATGGTGCCATAAAATGCCTAATTTGTAAGGATTCAAACCACAGCATCAGTACAGTCCCTGCTCTTTTTTTTTCTCATAGGTGTTTACTAGTGAGCACCGCAGTGTTCCCAACTATTTGATGCAGGCAATGGGGGTAAATTAGGCCTTCAAATTGTGAAGGCTGTGGATTTATGCCTTGCTGAAAGCATTTCTGTCCTCGCAATGTCGAAGCAGGTGACCTTTCCGATGTTAATTTGTTTCTCCATCTGTGCCATGCATTTTGGGAGGACGTGAGGAACAGGTTTGATGATACCCAAATGTGTTTCCCCTTTTTGGTATTGCTGTGCTGATGGCTTGTCAGAGGACTCACCTGCACTGGGGAGAGATTTGGGGGATGTCCTTTCACCGAGTCTTCAGGGAATGAGGCCAGGGAAATTCATCTTCATGGAGCCTGGAAGTGAGTGTCCTCCCTTGGTAATGATGTCATCCTGGCCAATTGCTGTCCCAAATTAAATTTTCTTCTATTTTTCCCTGGATCCTGAATGGGTATTGTGTAGCTCAGAGGTTACAATTTCATGGTACATATTTTTAAAAGATTTATTGAGCCATTCAGTAGAAGGAACTGTGCTAAATTCAATCACAACATTTTATGTTATTCTTACCACAGCCTTATGAGGTAGGTACTATTTTTATTTGTATTTTACAGACGAAGAAAGCGAAGCTCAGACACAGCGAATAATTCTCCCAAGAACACAAAGGTGGGTGTGTAAGTAAAAGTCTTTCTGACTCTACAACCCGTGATCTCGCTGCCATAGCACATGGAAATCATCTTTTAAGAAAACTTGTCAATCTGCTCAGCCCTATTCTTTTAAACTAATAGCTCTCAGCACTGGGTACACATTTAAATCACTTGGACACTTCCAAAAATACCATGCCCAGGTCTCATTCTCCAATTCTGGTATAATTGGCCTGACGTGGGGCATGGGCATCCACCTTTTTGTAAAAGCTTCCCAGGTGATTCTAATGTGCTGCCAGAGTTGGAAACTGCGAATTTTGAGCTCTCTGGTAATGACTTCCTTTTCCTGTTTCCTGTTCGTCAGAAGTGCACTTAATGCCTGTTGCCCAATCCCTCACTGTGTCTGAGGAAGCATTCGGAGTTTCTATTCAATACCACAATCAAGAAGCAGTGTTTTCATAATAATTGGGTTCTGTTTTCTTCAGAGCCTCAGAAATGCCCCCTTTTTTCTAGAATCTTGGCTGTCCCTGAAATGGTGAGCTGTGATTTTGAACAAGTGCAAGGAATCGTAGGAAGTAAAAGGCATTTCAGAAGTGACCATTTTCTTGCCTTCCCTGCAAGGAGATCTGGTGAGTCACATCCTCCATCACGATTTTCAAACTATGAGGCACCTTCATTGATCGGTATTTTGTTTCTTTCATACAAGCAACTTTTATTATAAATGCCTGTATGTGCTGGGCATTGTTAGTGGTTTCCACTTGAGGTGCTACTTCCCTTATAAAGGCTGTTTGGAATTGTGTGGAAGTTGTTTTATTTTCAGAATGACTGGGAAGAAATATTGACACTATTAAGTCATAGGTGGCCAGGAATGCTAAATGTTCTATTAATGCTCAAGACTGACTTGATCGACTCTCATGACAAGAATTGTCTCACACCAAATGCCAATATCACCTTTACTGAGAAATAATAATATACAGCCTAGGTCAGGGATTCAATGTCTTGGCCATTCAAAGGCAGTAGCTGTGATCACCATCATCCTGCTCCTGCTGTGGCTTTTGGAAGACTTTTCAGTCAATCCCTAATTATCTTTACTGTTCATTTAAACCTTAACAGACACGCTATACAAAGGGAAAAGAGTCTTTAACTTCAAAGAGCTTAGAGTCTAATTGGAGACACAAAGTATACACTTGTGAGTAAGATTTAGGAACATCCCCCAAGCAATATGTCTATCAGTGCATATACCAAACCAAAGGTAGAGCGGCACAAGGAGATGAATATAATCTTTATAGTCTGATAAAACCCACTTCAAATTCTAGCCACAAGATTTTATTTTGGCTAATCTTGGACAGGGTAATAAATATCTCTGAAGGGCAATTTTCTAATCTGTAAAATGGGATATTTATGTTGTAGGACTAAAATAAATATTAGTAGTAACACATGTACTTATCTAGTACAGCACTCACAACATGGAAAGCACCCAGGAAACAACATTCCCTATTGCTGTAAACGTGCTATAATAAAAATTTTAACTGGGCAACATCATCAACTAACTGGAACTGATACTTATAGATCACTCCACTCAACTATAGCAGAATATACTCAATTATGCTGAATACAGTGACTCATAAAATATGTGAAAATGATTAAAATTGTATCACATGGTTTCTGAATATAAATATGATTTAAACTAGAAAGTAATGACCTACAGATAAAAAGAAGATATATAATCATTTGGAAATTAAACAACAGACTCCTAAATAATTCATGGATTCAAAAGGAAGTCTTAAAAGAAATTAGAAAATATTTGGAATGGAATTAAGAAGAAAATACAACATATCAAAAAAATGGTAACAAGTGTTGGCAAAGATATGGAGAAACTGAAACATTTGTGCACTGTTGGTGAGAATGCAAAATGGTTCAGCTATTATAGAACAATATTGAAGTTCTTCAAAGAATTAAAAATAGAGCTACCCTAAGATCTGGCAATCCCATTTTTGGCAGAGATCCAACATAAGTGATATCAGTATTTCAAAGGGAGAACATCATTCTCATTTCATTTCAGTACTATTCACAAATGCCAAGATATGGAAACAACCAAAGTGTCCATCAACAGGTGAAAATGTGGTGGGACGGGGATTTGGCACAGTTGTTAAGATGGTGTTTGAGATATCCACATCCCATATAGGAGTCCCTGGGTTTGAGCCTTGGCTCTGCCTCTAATCCAGCTTCCTGACAGTGCACACCCTGGAAAGAAGCAGATGGCTCAAGTACTTGGGGCCCTGTCATCCACATGGGAGACTAAGAATGAGTTCTAAACTTTTAGCTTCAGACTGGTCCATCCCCAGCTGTTGCAGGCATTTGAGGGAGTGAACCAGAAGATGAAAGATCTCTCCCACTTTTGCTCTCAAATTAAATATTTTTTTAAAAAGGAAAAGTGGTACATCTATACAAAAGACTACTATTCAGCTTAAAAATAAGGGAACCCTGACATATGTGACAACATGGATAAAGTTAGAGGATATTATGCTAAGTGAAATAAGCCAGTCACAGAAGGACAAACACTACACAGTTCTAATTATATTTGGTATCCAAAATAGTCAAACTGACACAAGCAGAAACCCCTGGTTTCCAGGGGTTAGAGGGAGGGAGAAATGGGGAGTTGTTCAATGTATATAAAGGTTCAGTTTTACTAGATGAATGAGTTCTAGAGATCTGTAATAGAATATGCTGCTTATAGATAACAGTACTCTTGAGACCCTGCAACCAAGTGGGCGACTGGGAAGAAGCTCCTGTTTCCTGGTTTCTGCCTGGCCCAGCTCTGGCCATTACAGCCATTTTTGGGAGTGAACCAGCAGGTGGAAGTTATTCTCTATCTCTCTCGTTCTGTGTTTCAAATAAATAAATACATGATCTTTTAAATAAAGCTCAATAAAGCTGTTGAGAAATGAAAATTTTTAAATAAAATATCTGAAAAATTATCAATATCATTAAAAATCAGGGAAATGTAAGTGAAAACCCCAATGAGATATCATCTCACCACAGTTGGAATGGCTCTCATGATAAAACCAAAAAAAGAAAAAGAAAATGACAAATGCTGGTGAGGATACAGAGAAAGGGGAAGTCTTTACACTGTTGTGGGAGTGTAAATTAGTACAGTCACTATGGATAACAGTATGGAGATTCCTCCAAAAAACTAAACATATATCATATAATCCAGCTATCCCCATTCTGAGTACACTTGCAAAGGAAAGGACATGAAATCAGCACATCAAAGAGATACCTGTACCCCTTTGCTTATTGTGACATTTCACAATAGCCAAGACATGGAATAAACCTATGTGTCCATCATCAACGAATGAATTAAGAAAGCTTGATATATACATATTCATATATACATACACACACACACATATATATAATGTAAAGAAAGATGAAATCCTGTCATTTGCAGCAAAATAGATGTAATGTGAAGACAGTATAGCAAGTGAAATAAGACAGACACAGAAAGACATATAACATATATTTTCTTCCTATGAGGAAGATGAAAAAAATAAAGTTAACCCGAATGCAGAAGAGTGATTACTAAAGGTTCAAAAGGGTGAAAGGAAGAGTAGAGGGAAAATGGAAAACAGGAACCAAACTACAATTAGATAAAAGGGATGTACTAGAGTTCCATAGCACAGTAGAGTCACTATAGCTCACATTCTCTATTACATATTTTATGAGAAACTAGAAGAGAAGAGATCAAAGTTTCCAAAGATAAAGAAATGAGGGAGAGATAGAAGCACTAATTTCTGTTATTTGAACAGTACATGCTATACAAATGGCTTAAAACAATCACAATGTGTCCTCCAATTATGTACAATTATTACATCAATAAAAATGTATGCAACCCTTGTGGGATGTGAAGTAATTAATTAGAATTATAAAATATAGCTAAAATTAAATTTATAGGAATAAAAAGAATGGGAGGGAAGAAGAGAGGAAAGAAGAGAGGGAGGAAGGAAGGACAGACATACAGATGAGAAAGAAATTTTTCATTTGCAAACAATATGATTAGTTATTTTGAAAATACCAGGGAATGTATTTTTTATTTATTTATTTATTTATTGACAGGTAGAGTTAGAC
Organism: Oryctolagus cuniculus; assembly: GCF_051225735.1. Lineage (NCBI taxonomy): Eukaryota > Metazoa > Chordata > Mammalia > Lagomorpha > Leporidae > Oryctolagus > Oryctolagus cuniculus. The sequence continues at coordinate 108,626,824 of NC_142888.1, forward strand.
AGTGAGAGAGAGAGAGAGAGACAGAGAGAAAGGTCTTCCTTTTTCCGTTGGTTCATCCCACAAATGACCACTATGGCCAGTGCTGCGCCGATCCGAAGCCAGGAGCCAGGTGCCTCTTCCGGTCTCCCATGCAGGCGCAGGGGCCCAAGCACTTGGGCCATCCTCTACTGCCTTCCCAGGCCACAACAGAGAGCTGGACTGGAAGAGGAGCAACCGAGACAGAATCCAGTGCCCCAACCTGGACTAGAACCCCGGGGTGCCAGCGCTGCAGGCGGAGGATTAGCCTAGTGAGCCGCGGCGCCGGCCTTGAAAATTCCAGGGAATGTAAAAAGAAGACCTCCTAAAACTGTGAAATGAATTTGGCAGGGTCACAGCATACAAGCTCAATACAGCACATTTCTAAATATGGTCAATGAATAGTTGGGAATCAAAATTATAAAATATACTCTTTCAATGGCTCTCAAAATGAAATTGTTAAATATTAATAAAACAAGATATGTGCAAGGTGTCTGTGCTTAAAACAGTAAATTTCTGGTGAAAGATACCAAAAAAGATAAAAAATAAATGGAGAGACATACCATACCATGAGTATGGATTAGAGGATCCAACATAATAAAAGCATCAATTCTCCCCAAAGTGATCTATAGATTTAATGCAATAGCAATAAAAATCCCAGCAGGATTTTTGTGCTTCTTGCTGCTACAGACAATAGAAATTTCTAAAACTCTAAGTTCTAAAATTTATATGATAGGACAAGCAAAATAAAGCAGCTAAAACAATTTTTTTAAAAATAATAAAGTTGGAGAACTCATACTGCTCAGTTTTAAGACTTACTATAAAAGTACAGTGATGAATACAGTATAGATTGGCAAAGGAATAAACAATTGGATCAATGGAACAGAATAGAGAGTTCAGAAATAGATCCACACAAATAAGGGCATTTGGTCTTTGAAAAAGTTGTGAAAGCAATTCATTGGAGAATGAGCAGGGTTTTTTTTTTTTTTAAACAAATAGTTATCTATACACAAAAAAGCAAAAATGAAATCTTCTCCACCTCATGCCTATAAAAGGGTGAATTAAAATGGTCCATAGATATAAACATAAAACTTTAAAACTTCTATAAAACATAGGAGAAAATCTATACAACCTGAGTTTAGGAAAAAAGCCCTTAGAAAGGAAATCAAAAGCACAACACCAAAAAGAAAAAAAAATAGTTCTTTATTAAAATTAAAGAACTTTTTCTTTGTGAAGGGCACTGTCATGAAAAATGAAAAGTTAAGCCAAAGACTGAGAAAATATTTGCAATTCACATATCCAACAAAAAAACTTTTATCCAGAGTATGTGAACAACTGTGAAAACAATAAAAAAAAATAAAAAAGTGAGCAGAAGACACAAACAGACTTTTCACTGAAGAGGGCATACAATTGGAAAATACATACAGGAAAAAATATATTTAATATTATTGGCCATTAAGTGAGTGCAAAGCAAAATGAAGAAGAGATAACACTTCATATCCATTACAGAGTCTTAACAAACACTAGGGTATAAGTTCTGGTGATGATGTGGAGCAACTAGAACTTCAATACATTACTGTTGCATTTGCATTTGCTGTTGTAAAAATGGTACAGGCATTGTATTAATGGAAGTTAATTATGCATTTGCCATAAAATCAAGCAATTGCATTCATAAGCATTTTTCCTAGAGAAAGGAAAACCTGCATTCAGAAAAATATATGAACACAAGTGTTAATAACAGTTTTATTCATAATAGTGAAAAGCTCAAAACGACATAAATGTCCTTCAGAATGGGTGGTTAAACAAACTGGCACATGCATATAATGGAATAGTACTCAGCACAAACAAACAACCACAACAGTAAAACACCAGTTTCTCCACTGAAGGCTCTTAAAATCTCAAACAAGGGGCAAGCATTGTACTGTGGTGGGTTAAGCTGCTGTTTGGGACATCCACCTTCCATATCAGAGGGCTAGTTCAAGACCCAACTACTCCACCTCCAATCCAGCTTCCTGGTAATGCATCCTGGTGGCAGCAGATGATCACTGACATGCTTGGGTCCCTGTCATCCACATGGGAGACCATGATGGTGTTTCAGGATCCTGGCTTCAGCCCTGGCTGTCTGGCCCCTCCTCCAGTCATTCTGCCTTTCCAGTGGGTGAAAAAAATAAAAACAAACATTATCAAAAGCCTCAGGCCAATGGATATGAATGTAAATGGTATATAGACATCAGAATAGACATTTGACTAAATCATAACTCCAAGGAGATCATGATGATTCTGATTGCAATGTTGTGAATGAGGTTGTCTCATGGTGGAATGGAAGGGATTTGGAAATAGGGAAGTTTGAGTAAGGGAGAGTCATCGGAAATTTATGCGGGACCCCCTGAGCTATGCAGTGTGCAGTCATAGCATGGGGACTGGTAAGCTTTAAATTTATTGTACAACAACAAAATGTATGAGGGATTGCAGTAGGAAATCAGGTACCAGTCATGCAGGGCTTATAGATGAAGTGCATCCATAACACGTTGAGTGTAAAGTGAATAGCCTACCATATATAAAATCATGTTTTTTTCACTGGCTTCCTTTATGACTGGAGAGATGTAGGAATTTTATTTCACCTTGGCTAAAATAAACATCACATTCTAGGGCGCAAATGTTTGATTTAAAAGGCACACCGACTTTGTTGCTATATGTGAGGTTTAAGTCTCATAATCTTTATCAGAAGCTGTCAAATGGTCAATAAAGCCACTTGGAATTTCAAGCTCTTTTAAAGCACCATAGGAATGATATACCACCAAGTTAATTCCTATTTGATGGGCATTCTACCCTGATCTTGGTCACAGGTATGTAGTGGAAGGAACAGAAACTCTTATAAATAGACACAGGGAGGTTAGAGTCCTAGAGCTCCACCGCGATAGGATCCATGTGGCTTTGGGATTTAACCTCTCCATGTCCCAGTTTTCTCTTATCATGGGCCTTGTTCTGGGGGGTCATGAGATACAAGGATCCAGCTCTGCCAGTGAAGAAGCTTAGTACAAATTTGCACCTATATGAGTCATGGAGAGATTACTGAGATTCAGCAGACAATAAAGCAAGCCCTGATTTGCATATTGACATTTTAATAACTAAGATTTGAACACACCTCTTACCATCAAGCAAATCTTTCATTGCTGGTAGTATATTAAAAGCAAATCCTCTGATATGAGATGTGTTACTTCACTGAACTTCATCAAATGCTGAAATAGTCTGCAGTAAGGGGATATATGCAAAATATTGCTTACTTTAAGTGAACTAATATAATGATACCTCAAAAAGTTTAATGAAATTTTCAAATGACCGGGAAAAAACAAACTATGATTGGAGCTATGAAAAAAAATTCTATGAAAGCTTTGCACTTCAGATCTTTTGATTTGTTGTAGTATGACCAAGTATAGAACCAGGAAATATACTTTCTTCCCAGGAAGTAACCACTTGAAAATGATAGGGTGGTGGCAGGTTGTTCTATTGCACAGGCTGATAAAAGCCACACTGGAGTTAACAAAATCAGGGAGTTTAAAGTTGAAAGTCAAGTTTCTGAGAAGCACAGCTTGAACTAGGAAGGTATCTCACCAACATAAGCACAAGTGTGAATGGAAGAGGGGGAGAGAGGAGCTGGGGTGACTGCTGAGTTGAAGGCCCTAATACATAGTTTTCCTTAATCAATTGCCAGTTGAGAGTCTGGTGACTGAGGAGAAAAAGGGGTCACAGATGGTGACACGTCATCCTAGGACACTGATGCCAACAGATAGATGAGATGCTAAAGGAGATCGTAAGTGCTCCAGGGCTCCAAAAAGAAAATGGCATCATCATGCCTGGAAAACAACTTTGCTGGAATTTGGAGTGTGGAAATAGTTAATGGTACAAATTTAGGCAGGACAGATGGATAAACAGAGACTGACCCAGTGAGGATGACCATGCCCAACTTCCTCATCATGATGACAGTGTACAAGAGAACACAGTCCAGAGGGAAAGGGGTTAAACTAAAAGCAATGCTGAGGAGGATTAGTCATCCTTTGGAGAAGGAATCTTTCAATCACTCTGGGGTTTCTTTCCCATTGTTTCAAAAATACATCTGAGAACAGGTCATCAAAGAAGGAGGTACCTTTCTCTGAAGGGAGGAGAGAACTTCCACTTTGACCATGGCCTTGTCTAAATATGATCAGAGTCAGTGAACTCAGGGGGCTTCCATAGCCTTGGCAGCTCATGACAAGAGCCTAGGGTGATTACTGATGCCATAAACAAGAGTGTCAATTTGTTAAGTCAACAACAGGAGTCACTGAGCACTTACTCCTCATGTAGGATCTTTGTCCTTAGTGTGCTGTACATTGAGATTGAATGCTATAACTAGTACTCAAACAGTATTTTTCACTTTATGTTTCTGTGTGGGAGCAAACTGTTGAAATCTTTACTTAATGTATGCTAAACTGATCTTCTGTATATAAAGAGAATTGAAAATGAATCTTGATGTGAATGGAAGGGGAGAGGGAGTGGGAAAGGGGAGGGTTGCAGGTGGGAGGGACGTTATGGGGGGGAAGCCATTGTAATCCATAAGCTGTACTTTGGAAATTTATATTCATTAAATAAAAGTTTTAAAAAAAATCTGAGAGAAAATCCCAATGTCAAGTCTCAGTGGTCTGGATAGGAATCTAATTGGAGAAATCTGTGTCAGTGCCTAGCCTTCAGGCTGGTGAGGGTCTCAACACGTGATTGTGAATCCCAATTCTAACATTTCTATGCAATCTCAATGATTTCTTATGGCATGGGAGTACTTTTAACTCCACCTTTATTAACATTTGTGGTTTATTTATAATTCCTTCTGTGAAGGGCCAACCACCAAATCATAGGAGATGAAAGTTAAATTTAATGAAGCTGGGAAAAGGCTGCAAAGCTCTGGAGACTGTAAAGAGACCAGGTATACAACATCCTATACTTTTGTCTTATGTTTATGCTTGCACTTTGGTCCAGGCTTAGACAGCAGGAAAAGAGACAGATCTGTGACCCAAACATGCTGCAGCTTTCAAGTAACAATCAAAACCCAAAGGATTAAAAGGCTCAAAACCAAGATTTTGTTTCTGTTTCCTACTTCTAAAGTGCAGTTCTCACTGTCATTTCCTTCTCAATATACATATGGTCCATTAATTACAATGGTTCCACTTACTATTTTTTGAATTTATGATTGTGCAAAACCCATATGCATTTAGTAAAAACAACACTTGGCATTTTGAATTGTTATCTTTTCTCAGGCTAGAAATATGCAGTGCAATCTTCTCCCATGATGCTGGGCAAAATCAGTGAGTGGAGCTCCCAAACAACCCACGGTCACCAGGGCAAACCACCAAGTCTCTGCAGTGTCCTGCGTTGCTTTGCTCAGGGTATTCTGTACCCTAAGGATTGGATGACTTCAATGCATTTTTGACTTAAAATATTTTAAATTTAAAATGTATTTATTAGGACATAACCCCATCATAAGTCAGGGAGAATCTCTATCCCCCATTCTCACCAGGTCAGGTTCCAATTTCACAGTTTGACACTGAAAACCCTCCTTCTACAATCCCTTATAGATTATTTCCAACCATGACCATTAATTCCCATATTTACAAACCTACAGTGCAGATTTCAACTAGTAAGAATTATAGTGGCTCTGGTTGCAACATCCTAATTATAACATGAAGGATAAGAGACTCCACCTGCCTCACTGTGTTACCTGGCCCTGGGTCAAGTGTTGAGGAGCAAAGCCTGGTGGGAGAAGAGAAGGCTAAGATACTAACAGACGACACAATTTCCTGGTGATCAGACTGGGGCATTGGGACAATGATGGTGCTACAACGGGTCTGCAGTGGTATATGTGAGATTATCTTAACCCAACTGTTTAGGATGTTCCAACTTTGGCTCCCTTTGAGTCAGTATCAAGTTATGTGCCTTTATATGACCAATTCATTTATATGTGTTATGTGTATTTTTCTCTTTTTTTAACTTTTATTTAATGAATATAAATTTCCAAAGTACAGCTTATGGATTACAATGGCTTCCCCCCCATAACGTCCCTCCAACCCGCAACCCTCCCCTTTCCCACTCCCTCTCCCCTTCCATTCACATCTAGATTCATTTTCAATTCTCTTTATATACAGAAGATCAGTTTAGCATACATTAAGTAAAGATTTCAACAGTTTGCTCCCACACAGAAACATAAAGTGAAAAATACTGTTTGAGTACTAGTTATAGCATTCAATCTCAATGTACAGCATACTAAGGACAAAGATCCTACATGAGGAGTAAGTGCTCAGTGACTCCTGTTGTTGACTTAACAAATTGACACTCTTGTTTATGGCATCAGTAATCACCCTAGGCTCTTGTCATGAGCTGCCAAGGCTATGGAAGCCCCCTGAGTTCACTGACTCTGATCATATTTAGACAAGGCCATGGTCAAAGTGGAAGTTCCTTCCTCCCTTCAGAGAAAGGTACCTCCTTCTTTGATGACCTGTTCTTTCCACTGGGATCTCACTCGCTGAGATCTTTCATTTAGGTTTTTTTTTTCCCCAGAGTGTCTTGGCTTTCCATGCCTGGAATACTCTCATGGGCTTTTCAGCCGGATCCACATGCCTTAAGGGCTGATTCTGAGGCCAGAGTGCTGTTTAGGACATTTGCCATTCTATGGGTCTGTTGTGTATCTCACTTCCCATGTTGGATCGTTCTTTCCCTTTTTTATTCTATCAGCTAGTATTTGCAGACACTATTCTTGTTTATGTGGTCCCTTTGGTTCTTAGTCCTTCATTATGATCAATTGTGAACAGAAATTGATCACTGGGACTAGTGAGATGGCATTGGTACATGCCACCTCGATGGGATTGAATTCGAATCCCCTGGTATGTTTCTAACTCTACTGTTTGAGGTAATTCAGCTTGAGCATGTCCCGAATTGCACATCTCTTCCCTCTCTTATTCCCACTCTTATATTTAACAGTGATCACTTTTCAGTTAAGTTTCAGCACTTAAGAAGAATTGTGTATTGATTACAGTATTCAAACAAAAGTATTAAGTAGAACAAACAAAAAAAATACTAAGAGGGATAACATATTAAGTTGCTCATCAACAGTCAGGGTGAAGGCTGATCAAGTCACCGTTTCTCATAGTGTTCATTTCACTTTAACAGGTTTCCTTTATGTGTGTTTTTCTTTCCCTTCCTCTCAGCATTCCAAGCTTCTTCAAGTTCCAGCTTGAAATGCTCTCCTTCAGAGGAAGTTTCTCTGATTGATGCTCTCTTGGGTGTTCCTACTCTTCTTTCCTTGCTCGTTGTAGAGTTTAATAACAATCGTGGATATGCTGCTACCATAAGTGACTGAATTCAGGACTCCAGCGAGATCCCAAGGCTCTCAAGGAAATTTCCCGTTGCCCTTCTATTCCTTTCTTCATCTTCTTCCAGTCTAAAAATGTTATTTTCTTCTGGTTTGCATAGCCCAATTCCCTCTAGGAGGTTCTACTTCTCTCAGCATTCTTTTTCGGCCTTTTGCTGCCTCCTCTTCTACTCAACCTTCAATTGTTGACTTGTTTTTCATTCACTTGTTCCTACCTTAATGTAATTTACAGTCATAGTTATTGTGCACCTACTATGTGTCATGACACGGTTTGTGCATATTGTCCATGGCTCCTTTCCCTTCTCCCCTACCCTCTCCTCTTTCCCCTCTCTCCCCCTCCCTTTCCTTCCCTTCCTCTCCCCTCCTTTTTCCCTCTTCTTTCATCCATGCTTTGTAATACATACACAGTCTAAGTCTTGTATTTTAGCTTTCACCTACTTAGAAGAGCTGATGATCCCGAATCCCCAACTTCAATCTAAGTGTTTGTCTTCAACTTCAGTCCTGGTTCTAGCAGCTCATTCTGTATTTTCTTGAGGGATATTATAGAGTTATCTCAAGATCAATGTATCCCAAATGAAATATCATCTACCTCCTTCCTGGATCTACCTTCTTCCTGGTTCTCCATTTCCATTAATTGTGTAATGTCTTACCAATTCAGTATCATCATTGACTTTCTTAGGTTTACCCCCTATAAAGTCTTACTAATGCAATTCTCCAGTTTGCATCTGTATTTATACCTATTCTTGTGTTTCTGTACTTTTATTATCTTAGCTCTGCCTTTATCTTCTCTCATATAGGCTACTGCAATAGCCAGTTCAATTATCTTTCTTCTAAGTTTCCTTCTCCCCCACTCATCCTTCACCTGCTCTTAGAGTTATCTTGTTAAATGAATGCCACCATGCCATTAGCCTGCCATAGAAATGTTTATAATTCTCCACTGTATACAGTACAAAGTCTACTCAATTTGACATAGCATTTTCAAAATAGCACAATCTGGGCCCAAATCAATTTTCAATATATTTGTCCAATCATTATCTCCATGTGTCATATCCTCCAGTTCTATATAAACTATCATTATCCTGACATGAACATGTAATTTAACATGAAAACTTCTATTTTAACATGTATTGCATTGTTTCAAGGAAATTGTAAGTATTCTGGGGGCAAAGAATATGTATTATGCCTTGTCACCCATTGCTTGCCATAGGTAGATCTCCAAAAAATATTATATAAACTCATGAACAAATGATAACCAGGGTTTGAATTTCATTTCTGCCATTCCTTAGTAATGTGACATTTGGCCACTATTAAGCCTCAGGCTCCTCATCTGTAAATAGTAATAATTGCCCACCTAACCCTATAGATTTTGAGGGGACCTCTCATGGCCCTTTTATGTTTTATCTTTAGTTCCTCATGACCCTTCCTGGCTTTGGCAAACAGTGGCAAAAGCAGAAAGAAGAGGACTGTGGAGCCAAACTCTGAACAGCAGCTGCAATGATTCTGCTTCACAGCTGCTGATCAGCCTCTTGGAAACTTTATGCTGTTAACCCTTTGGGTTTAGTTTTTTGAGAACCCTGTGGCTTATTCAGTCTCTACCTCTTAGCTTCCTGGTTTCCAGGTAACCAACATAGATTATTTACCTACCCACTTGATTCATCCTTCCTGGGAAAACTTTGACTGATTAGTGACAACACTTTCACCCATGAAATGACTTCTTACATTTTCCCATGTTGTTGACTATCGTGTAGAGATGTTGCTCTCCTGCAGTGAACACAATGCTCCATATATGGCTTGACCTGTACAAAGAACTGTTTGACTCAAACCGCTATTGCTTTGGACATTCAGATTATACCCTTGTTAGCTCAATTTGTATGGCTTTATTTAGCCTCATATCAGGTCATGTGCAAGTGAAAACCCTACTGGCATGACAAACCAGCTTCAACTTGTGCACCTGATGTCCTGCACCTTGAAGGAGAACTAAGAAATTGTTAATTTCCACTCATCATTCCAGTATATTTTCTTTAGAATTATGACAATATTATCCATGTTTTCAGTTCTTCTATCTACCCACTTAGTCATTTATCTTTGTCCTCATTCACACATATTGTATATTTTACCAATTCCTTTTTTCCTCCACCTTAACATTTTATTTATTACTTTTTGAGATAACCTATTTTTAATTTGCATTATAGTTTTAAAAAGTTTATTGGCTCCACTAAATCAGGAGTTCAACAAATAAAAAATATAAAGACCACAGTTGAGCAGGAAAATAGGCAAGGGCTATATGCAATAATCAAATGAAAAGATGTCCAACTTCTCTCATATAAAATAAATTTTAAAATAGTCACAAAATATCAAAACTATAGTAGCGTATAATTCCTATCAATTTGTTTGACCAAGATTTAAAACAAAGTTTGAAAGAAAGAAGTATTTTCCCAATTCTTATATAGAAAAACACACACAATTTAAAATTTACCATATTAGTCAATGTATATAATCCTGGCACATTACCCATGCTTTATGTTGAACATGTTAGAATTTATGAAGTACAATTTATGAAGTACAATGTTTATGTGTGCTTTACCTAGTAGCTCAACTATCATTTTGCCACAATTGCTTTTTCTTTCTCTCTCTCCCCCCTATATATATTAATTACACACATACACACATACATGGACACGCACACACACGGACGCGCACACACACACATGCACACTCACATATATATACATATACATATACATATACATATACATATACATATACATATACTTTTACTTATTGGAGGTTCTGACCTAATAGTGTCCTCTGGCTATCAGATGCAGAAATGTATTCCAGAAAGGAGACACATGAAAGCACATTTGGCAATATCCAGGTGAGTGGAACAAGGTGAGTGGTTAGTGCTTGGTGCTTATCAATCTAGTAGCAAGTATTGAGTACCTATTGCAGTTATATGTCTAACACTGAGAAATCATGAAAGAAGCTTCTGGTATTAATGTGCTAATAATGTGCTTTTTAGCATGTTGAAATATTTCTGGGTTTTATCTCTCCTGGAATATTGCAATAGCTTGCTACTCTTTAATGACCGGCTCACCTCTAACCTCACCCTTCCTGAGACCCCAATGCATCATGCAAATGATCTTGAAAAAAACCTCTGTGCTCATTTTCTCAACCTTGGATACACCAGAGGACAATTTTAAAATGCCCAAATCTTTGCTTGGACACAGTTCAGCTATACAAGAGTTCCATGTGTGATGACTCTGATGTATGGTGAGGGCTGGCAACCACTCTTACGGAATGATTATGTCTTTCCTTTCAGAAACTCCTACCCTCTTGTGGCTCCTTCTTCCGAGGTGCCTTCACATGGCCACAGTGACTTCCATAAACTAGCTTGGATTTTATTTTCTAGTGCTGTTCCAGTCACTCTGCATCATCCAGTGACATACTGTCTGTAGACCCCGTGCAGCTTCATGACTTTGCATCTTCTCATATCTTGCACTCTGTGTATGGACTAGCCTTACTTTTGGTACTCATTAGAACTTAATCAACGTCTCTCTAGGAATGCTTTCCTGAGCATGCTATCTCTGTAGCTTCTAAACATTTTTATTGTTACACTTATTGCACAGAATAAATTCTACAAATTTGTATACACATCTCCCCCTCTGCTCCCCCACACACATATACACTCAACCCGGAAGTTTTTGATGGCTAGGAATGGGCCTCATTCACCTCTGAATCTCCAAGACTTAAGCACCAGCACCAGTACACATTAGGTACCCATTACCTATTTGTAAAATGAGTTGATGAGTGAATGAATTTTTGGGAAAGTGTTTACATCTCTAAGACATAAAAATGGGCAAGGAAGAATGAAGCAGATTAGAAAGAAATGGTGTTGTGTGGGCTGAGTACTCAGTGAGAGGATCACTGTCCTTGGGAAGAAGGGATTTTGTCTGGAGAAAACTGGGCTGTGCTAGAAAAGATAGCTAATTCCATACAGACAAGCAGCCAAGAACAAACTGTGGCCAAAGTGTTGATGGGTGACAGCTGGAAGTGTGGCTTGTGAACCAACTAAAAATGACACATCAATCTGAGCTGCAAAATAAATCACTGGGACTCCAAAGGTTTTTATCTGCTTTACAATCTCACTCTCCATGAACATTTAATAAGAACACTCCAAATTGTTATTACACTTCAGAACTTTATACTTTACACATTCACATACATAATCCCATTGAAACTTCCCAAGAACACTTATAAGGACAGCCTTATCAACCCTACCTGGGGATAGAAAAACTGAGGCTCTAAAAATTTCAGTAATTAGCTCAACATCACACGGATGATAAGTGGTAGAGTCAGAACATAAACAGATAACATGAAAAGAAAGAGAGACTAGATAAGCTAAGAAAAGACAAAAATTATATATTGTGACAGAGCGGATAAAGGTGCTGCCAGTGAGATCACATGGGTATCCTGTCCTGGCTGCTCCACTTCCAATCTAGCTCCCTGCTATTGGTCCCTGCACCTACGTGGGAGATCCGAGTGAACCTCCTGGCTCCTGGCTTCAGCCTGGCCCAGCCCTGGCTGTTGAGGCCATCTGGGGAGTGAACCTGCAGAGGGAAGATTCCCTCATTCTGTCTCTCTGTAGCTCTGACTTTCAAAAAATAATTAAATCTTTTTTTAAATAATAAAAAAAAGTGAGAGGAAGTAAAGACAACTATAATAGGCACTTTAAATTTTATTCTAGGGATCTTAACTCCAAATGTTTTGTTCTATTCTCAGTGATGACAAAGGAATTGGGTCAGAGAAGGAGATGCTCCCAGGCTAAGAGTAATTGACTACCTAGGATACACAAGTCTCTTGGTACAAGTCTCTTTACATACAATACTAATAGCAGACTTACATGGTAGATGTTATAATCCTCAGTTTAAAAATGGAGAAGATGAGACATAGAAACATTAAGTAATTTTCCTGGAGATCTGTAAGAGTTAGAAAAAAATTTGAATGCTGTTCTGTTTAACTCTGAAACCAGTGTTATTTAGAGAATAACATGCAATTAATTTCTGTGTTGTGCTAGTTACATTTAGCAAAGATGTTTTATGCAAAAAATCCTTGCCCAAATTAATATCATCAGGCATTTCCTATGTTTTCTTCTAGTATAGGTAGCTTAATAGTTTTGAGTCCTTCATTTAAGTCTTTAATTAATTTTGAGTTAATTTTTATATAGTGAGAGATAAGGATCTAGTTCTAGTCTAGTTCTCCTGAATGTGGATATCTAGTTTTCTCTGCACTATTTATTAAAGAGACTGTCCTTTCCCCAATGTGTGTTTTTGGTACCACTTTAAAAATATGATGACTTATAAGTGCCTGTAGGTATTTCTGGGTTATCTGTTCTGTTCCACTAGTCTGTTTCTGTTTATATGCAATGTCATGCTGTTTTATGTACTATATCATTGCAGTATGTACTGAAACTATATAGTGTGATAACTCTAGCTTTTTTTCTGTTTCCTCAAGATTATCTTGGCTATCTGGAGTCTTTAGTGGTTCTATATGAATTTTAGGATTGCTTTTTCTGTTTCTATGAAGACTGTCACAGCCATTTTTTAAGGGCTTGTACTGAATTTGTAGGTTGCTTTTGGTAATACGGAAATTTTAACAACATGCTCCAAATTCAGTGACACAGGATATCTCCACATTTATTTGTGTTTTCTTCAGTTTCTTCCATAAATGTTTTACAGTTTTCATTCTTTCACCTCCTTGCTTAAATTTATTCTTAGGGGGCTGGCTTTGTGGCATAGTGGGTAAAGTTGCTGTCTGCAACACTGGCATCCCATATGGTGTGTCCTGGCTGCTCCACTTCATATTCAGCTCATTATTGATGGCCTGGGAAAAGTAGCAGAAAATGGCCCAAGTACTTGGGCCTCTGCACCCATGTGGAGAACTGGATGAAGCTCATGTTTCCTGGTTAACCTGGCTCAGCATTAGCCATTGTGGTCACTTGGGGAGTGAACCAGTAGATGGAAGACTCTCTCTCTCCCTTCTCTGTAACTCTTTCAAGTAAATAATAAATAAATCTATTTTAAAAATTATTCTTAGATATTCTATTTTTCTAGCTAATGTAATTGTTTCCTTGATTTCGTTTTCAAGTAGTTTGTCATTAGCATATAGCTATGCTACTGATTTTGGTATGCCAATTTTGTAATCTGCAAGTACACTGAGTTCATTTGTTAGTTCTAATTTTTTCTTTTAGTGGCACTTTTAGGTTTTTTGTACATATAAGACCCTGCCATCTGTAAACAAAGACAATTTAACTTCCTTTTTTCTAAGTTGGATGTCCTGGGGCCAGCATTGTGGCATAGTGGGTAAAGCCAAAGCCTACAACATCAGCATTTCATATGGGTGCCAGTTCGAGCCCCAGTTACTTCACTCTTATCCAGCCCCCCCGCTAACAGCCTGGGAAGGAAGCTAAAGATAGTTCAAGTACTTGGGCCCCTGCACCCATGTGGGAGATCTGGAAGAAGCTCCTGGCTCCTGGTTTCAGAACAGCCCAGCTCCGACCATTGCAGTCATCTGGGGGAGTGAATCAACAGATGGAAGATATCTCTCTCTTGTTCTCTCTCTCTTGTTCTCTCTCTCCCTCTGTAAAATCAAACAAAACAAGTTGGATGTCCTTTATTTCTTTCTCTAGCCTAGTTACTCTGTCTAGGACTTTTAGCATTTAATTGAATAGAAGTGGTGGAAGTAGGCATCTTTGTCTCAGTCAAGATATCAGAGGAAGAACTTTCTGCATTTCCCCATTCAGTATGATGCTACCTGTGATTTTTTCATATATGAAATGTATTGTGTTGAGGCATGTTTCTTTATAATCTTTTTGTTGAGAGATTTTATCATGAAGGAATGTTGAATTGTGTCAATGCTTTTTCTGTATCTAATGAAAGGTTCATGTGGTTTTTGTCATTCATTCTGTTAAAGTTGTGTTTCACCTTAATTGATCTTTATATGTTGAACTATGCTTGCATCTTTGGGATGAATCCCACTTGATCAAAAGTGCAGATAACAAAAATAAAAATGCACAAATGTGATTACATCAATCAAAAAAGCTTTTGCACAATAAAGAAAAAAATCAACAGAGTGAAGAGACAGCCCAGCCTATAGAATGGGTAAATACATCTGTAAACCAGGCATCTGCTAAAAGGTTAATATCCAAAATATATTAAAATGGAAACAGCTCAATAGCAAGATAACAAATCACCTGATTAAAAAATGGACAAAGGACTTGAATAGACATTTCTCAAAAGAAGACATACAAATGGTTAACAGGTATATTAAAAAAGCTCAGCATCACGAACTGTCAGGGAAATTCAAATTAGATCCACAGCGAGACATCATCTGACAGCTGTTAGAATGACTCTTATCCTAAAGATGAAAGATAACAACTGTTGATGAGGATATGGAGAAAAGGGCACCCCTGTGCATTTTTGGTAGGAATGTCAATTAATATAGCCATTATGGAAAATGTATGGGGTTCCTCAAAAATTAGGGAAATTCAAATTAAAACCACAATCAGTTCACAGCTATCAGAATGGCTATTATTAAAAAATGATGAAAGATAACAAGTATTGACAAGGATATGGAGAAAAGAGGACCTTTGAATACTGTTGGTGGGAATGTGAATTAGTAAGCCATTATGGAAATAGTACAGTGATCCCTTAACAAATTTAAAAGAGAACTACCTTATGATCCAATCATGCCACTCCTGGGTATATATACAAAGGAAATGATGTTAGTCTGTCAAAGAGATGCTACACTCTCATGTTGACTTCAGCAATATTCAAAGTAGTCAAGATATAAAGTCCACCCTAAGTGTCTATCAATCAATGAGAGAATCAGAAAATATGGTGTATATACACAAGTAAATACTATTCAGCCATAAAAAGAGTTAAATCTTGACATTTGTATCAACCTAGATGCACCTAGAGGACACTATGTTAAGTGAAAAAGCCAGTCACAGAAAGGGAAATACGGCATGATCTTACTTATATATGGAATTTTAAAAATGCTGATCTCATAGAGGTAGGAAGAAGGACCATGATTATCTGAGACTAGGTTGGTTAGGGAGAAGGGGGTATAGGAAGATGTTGGTCAAAGAATACATAATTGCAGTTAGATAGAAGGAGTGAATTTCAAGAGATTTATTGGACAACAAAGTGACTATAGTTAAGACCAACATATTCTTGAAAAATGTAAAGACATTGGATGCATTATGTGCTCTCACCACAACGTCAACACATTGATTAATGAGCTAGACTTAAGCATTCTACAGTGTGTGTACTTTTTTTTTTTTTTTTTGACAGGCAGAGTGGACAGTGAGAGAGAGAGACAGAGAGACAGAGAGAAAGGTCTTCCTTTGCCGTTGGTTCACCCTCCAATGGCCGCCGCGGCCGGCGCGCTACGGCCGGCGCACCGCACCGATCCGATGGCAGGAGCCAGGAGCCAGGTGCTTTTCCTGGTCTCCCATGGGGTGCAGGGCCCAAGCACCTGGGCCATCCTCCACTGCACTCCCGGGCCACAGCAGAGGGCTGGCCTGGAAGAGGGGCAACCGGGACAGAATCCGGCGCCCCGACCGGGACTAGAACCCGGTGTGCCAGCGCCGCTAGGCGGAGGATTAGCCTAGTGAGCTGCGGCGCCGGCCTACAGTGTGTGTACTTTTAAAGCTCATGCTGCACATGGCAAGAGCATACAATGTTATCTTCAATTTAAAGTACATAAAAACAAATGTGTTTAAGAAGAAAAATATTTCATGTATTCTTTGTAATGTCTAATATCTTTTTATAAAACGAGGATACAAAATTAGAGAAAGGAAAGAATAGTGTTCTGAGCAGGGATGAAGTCATCATGAAAGCCAACCTGGAAGAAAAGTGGCCCTTGACCTGAGTCTTAAGGGATGGGTAAAATTTGAAGCACCAGCGAGGCAAAGGGAAGGCACTCCAGGAAGGGATCACAACACCAAGAAAGGTACTGAGGAGAGCAGCATCTGCTGGAGCGGAAGAAAAGAACCCAAGAATTGTGGGTGAGAGAGATTGTTGCTGCGGAAGAAATATATAATGTCCTAAGCTTCACCGTTGGAGAGATGCCTTCTTCTCTCTGAGATACTTTGGTTTAGGAAAAGTTAAATTCCTGGATGCTAACATCAACTGAGGTCCGTTCTGGTACAAGGAAATTGAATTGCTGATTGCTGGGCTGTGTTATGAAAGGGAACAAGCCACCGGTTATCATCAGCTCCCTGCAGGGCCCCACTGACACAACAGTGATCACTGGCAAATAGACCTTGAGATAAGAACAAGAGAAGAAATGGCGAAGAGATAAGAATGCTTTAAAAAAAAGACCCCAAAATAGGTATCTTTTACAGATTAGATTTTTTATTGAAAAAGTAATACCCGCATTTCTTGGAAAAAGTTTCAAAGACTACAAAGGGGTGCAATAATGAAAACAAGTCTGCAAGTCTGCTGTTGCATATACAAACATATTGGGCATATTATACCTATTTCTGTATAAAAAGGGGAGTGCAACATATACACACCATTGTGAAGCCAATTTTTTTAAGTTACAACAAATCAAACTTGGAAATAATGTCATTTTATCACATGTAGATCCCCTTTATTTCTTTAACTGCATATCACCTTACTATAGGAATATATACTAATTTCTTTATCCCATCCTGTTAACAATACATTAGCTTAGTCTCATTATATCATTAATACAAACAGTGCTTCAGTGAACACATTTGTGTCCTCCAAGGTATTTGCACCAATTTATATTGCCAAGGAATAATATGGCCCTCTTTAGCCTCAACAACACCAAGCATCATCTAACTTTTATCATTTCCAATGTGATGGGAAGAAATGATGTTTAACTATTATAATTTGTGTTGCTTTCATCTTTGACCTTTTTATGTGTGTATATGAATGCATGTGTTTATTAGCCATGTATAGCTGTTTTTCAGTGAACTATTCATTTATGGCCTTTATTCATTTTTCTATTTATGCTTTTGCTTTTTCCTATTGATTTGCAAGTGCCCTTTGCACATTGAATAACATAGTCCACTGTTGGACAGATGCATTGAATATGTTTTCATAAATTACTTTCTAAGGAGAGAGCAGGGAGAGAGAGAGGGAGAGAGAGAGAAAGAGAAACACACATTGCTAAATGACATGATTGTTAGCCGTTGTCTCAAGAGTCTTAAGAATGAGAGTATAGTCCAGAATCACCATTTTGAGAGGCAATCACACACACACACACACACACCACAAGTACATACGAAAATGAAAATTTTAATACCTTAGACATAAAATCCTGGGGATACCTACAATGAATCGGTTTGCCAGATTTAGCAGACAAAATACAGGCTGTCTAGTTATTCTGAATGTCAAATAAATAATGAGTTTTCTAGTGTAAGTATGTCTTAATTATTGCACAGGATTTACTTATCTAAAGACTATTTGGTGTTAATCTGAAATTTGAGTTTTATTGAGTGTCCTCAGTATTACAGGCAACACTAATCAAAATGAAAATGAAGAATAGCTTAAAAACACAAAAGAAAGTAAGTTGTGTGGATTGATGAATTAACACATTCTGATCTGTAGAAAGTGCTTAATTCAGGTATTTAGGCACTGACTCTAGCAAAGAAATTACAGTTCTAGGGAGTAAATTAAGTGAGCTTGTTTTGTCTCCCTAGCTTTTGCTTGAAAAATGAAACCACTTACATGAAACGCAAGAGTCTCAATGGATTTGAGAGCTTTTTGGCTTTCTGACACCAGTTTAAAAGAAAAAATCAGTTTAATAGAAATTGAAAATTAAGATTTTTTTTTATATTTTTGCCATACTATGAAGACTTTTGATATATAGGCCCTCTTTTAATATTAGTGTTTCAAGTTTAAATTATTGGGGAAGTTCTCAAATTGATTTTATCACTTGGAGTTGGTAGGGAAATGTCATTCTTATTAATCACTTCAGATAATAAGCTTAAGTGCA
Source organism: Oryctolagus cuniculus (assembly GCF_051225735.1). NCBI lineage: Eukaryota > Metazoa > Chordata > Mammalia > Lagomorpha > Leporidae > Oryctolagus > Oryctolagus cuniculus. The sequence goes on from NC_142888.1 coordinate 108,645,260, forward strand.
ATTCCTTATGATTTATGAAGTCCTTTATTTTTAAGTAGCCAAGTGATTTGGATCTGAAATTAGGATGTTCTCTAATTCACGAATATTTGCTTACCCAGTTCTTTGCTAAAAATTAACCTTACTTATGGAACAAGCTCCTATGGTATGTTAAAAAATCACTGGCTCTATAGTGAGAAGATCTGGATTAAAGTCCCAGATCTGCCTCTTTGTAGCTCTGTGCTATAATTGTGTGGTAAATGGCTCAACATCTTTGACCTCCAGTTTCCTCATTTATAAAATGGGTATAATAACCTCTACTTCACAGGGCTGTTGTAAGAATTAAGTGAGATAGAGGCAGGCATTTGACACAGAAGTTAAGATGATGCTTAGGATGCCTGCATCCCATATTAGAGTGCCTGCATTCAAGTCCCAGCTCCACGCCCAATTCCAGCTTCCTACTTAATGCATACCCTGGGAGGCAGCAGGTGATGGCTCAATTGCTTGTGTCCCTGTCACACATATGGGAGACCTGCAAGGAGCTCTGGGCTTCTGACTTTGGCCTGGCCAAACCCTGGATGTTATGAGCATTTAGAGGATTAAATCAGATTTAAATTAAGTAAATTTTAAAAAGAATTGAATGAGATATACAGGTAAAGTACATGGCATGATGTGTATATTTAATTATTATCACTTTATTCATAGATAGCTAGAAATAAAAATCATATATATTTGCAAAATCAATTTTATTGGTGCTTTCCTAGGGTGTGGAATGTTGCTTGCAATTTGAGTTTTCTTTAAAGTCTAATGAGTTCTTTATTCTCACAAATATGGGGAAAAGCTAGATAAATATCATATTGATTTAATTTTAGGGTGCTTAGCACAAAACAAATCAAAATGTGCAATATTATGAAAGGGGTTCATATGGAAATTTACTGAATTGTAATAATGATGTTTTCCTTTGATTGGAAAGACTATGACCCTTAATAAAAAGTCTCTTAACTATGAAGGAAAATCACCTACTAGACCAGGAGGAGCTGAGTCTTGTGACCATTCTTTGGGGCACTTTTTTTTTAAAGGTTTATTTTTATTTGAAAGTTTCAGAGAGCAGGGGAGTGGGGAGAGACAGAAAGAGAGAGAAAGGTCTTCCATCTGCTGGTTCACTCCCCAAATAGCCACAATGGCCAGGGTTGGCCAGACTGAAACAAGGACCCAGAAGCTTCTTCCCAGTCTCCCAGGTAGGTACAGGGACCTAAACACCTGGGTCATGTTCCACTGTTTTTCCAGGCCATTAGCAGGGAGCTGGATCAAAAGTGGAGCAGCCGGAACTCCAACTCCTTCCCTTATGGGATGCCTGTGTTGCAGGCAGTCACTTTATCTGCTATGCCACAGCACCTGCCTACGGGGCACTTTTTGAAATAAATATTCTTTTGGTCATATCAACTCATAGATGGGGAGGACATTTGGTTTATGCTATTATTTTTTCTCAATAGAAATTTATCAAGGAATTTTCTATGCTGTGGAATGATTAGCATATGTGGAATGTGGGAAAAAAGTCCAAATACCATGGCTTGCCCCAAGCTTTTTGGGACCAGCATTGTGGCATAGCAGGTAAAGCTGCCACCTGTAGTGCCGGCATTCCATATGGGTGCCAGTTCAAGTCCTGGCTGCTCCACTTCTGGTCCAGTTCTCTGCTATGGCCTGGGAAATCAGTAGAAGATTGCCCAAGTCCTTGGGCCCCTGCACCCATATGGGAGACCCAGAAGAAGCTCCTGGTTTCTGGCTTTGGATCGGTGCAGCTCCGGCCATTGTGACCATCTGGGGAGTGAACCAGCGGATGGAAGACCTTTCTCTCTCTCTCTCTCTCTCTCTCTCTCTCTCTCTCTCTCTCTGCCTCTCCTTCTCTCAGAGTAGCTCTGACTCTCAAATAAATAAATAAATAAATCTTCAGGAAAAAAAGAGAGAGACATCCAGCAAGGTCAGGGAAAGACAAGGTTTCCCAGAGACAGGAATTTGAGTGTCCCATGGATCACCCCTTGTCACTTTGTGCTGTATAGGCTCCACCATGACTGGGAGGAAATTAGAAGACCTAGGTTCTAACCATTACCTCCATGTGCTCCAAAGCAAGTCATTTCAACTTCCTGGGCCTCAGTTTCCTCACCTCTAGAAATGAGGTGCTTGGGGAAAGGATGTCTCCATCATCTCTAGTCAGAGAAAAAAAAAAAACAATGAAAGAGCAGCCTTGAATGTTTGAAAAAGCAAGTAGTGCTATGCACATGTAAGTGTGGACATTATGATTTACCATCATTTACAGTGATAGCTATGATAATCAAGAATAATCAGAATCATCTATGGTTTAGATAGGAAGTGTGGATACAAACCTGGGGTTTCTCAGTTCACTGAGGGAGCAGCGAACTGTTCCTTCAACATTTCTTCACCAGTTTTCTGCACTCTGTCTAATGGTTCGGGCTCAAAGACTCTTCCTTTCTGCTAGTGTATTTGTCCACATACCAATAGTTCAATGTATACTAAAGCTCTGATAAGGGAGACATGCATGATGGAAGTTAAAAATTGTGAATCACACGGAGAAGATGAGCATTAACTTTTCCATTTAATTTGAAAATAAAACTACTTTACAATTAAAAGAGTAATCTTAGAATTAGGATAGATTAAAAAAAAACATATCACCAATCAAATGAAAAGCTTAGACCATAGCATTATTTCTAAAGGTCCCTTCCAGATGTGAGATTTTAACTGGAGAGTCCCGGAGATAAAATTTCAGCCACTTTTCTAATCCTATCTTCCCCTACCCCTAGCCTCTCATTGTAAACTAACTAATTTCCTCTGCCTTCCCTTCTAAGCCTTCCTCAGTTGACCCTGGCACTTCCTTCCGAATTTAAATTCCATCCTCTTCCTGTTCACCGGGCGAAAGCTTAATGAGCCTTTGAAGACTCAGTTACTGATGATGAAAGGAGTGCCTGTGCACCAGGCAATGTGCTAGGTATTTTATGTAATTTTGGACCTTCACACATGCCTTGTGAGGTGTACTTTGGTATTTCCCATTTACAGGAAAAGAAAGTGAAGCTCACAAAGTTTAAGTAACTTGCCAGAGATCACACTACTAATGGCAAAGGTACGACTCGAATTATAACCTGTAATGTGCTTATAGTTGGGTTGTCAAGTTCAAGACACCTCACTCAGCCCCAAAGATCTAGGACTACTTCAAATACCCTCCAGATCTTCAAATCAAGTCACTCAGTACTATCTTGTAGCAAACATAGGTAAGTTCATATCTTTTCTTTTTAATTCCTTTGGGGTTCCCTAAGAGAAAAGACCACAGCAAATCCAACTCTGTACCCAGTGGCCAGTTTTGTGACTTGCACACAGTAGGAGCTTAATAAATATTTGTTGATGAGTGGACATCAAAATTAATTTTCTGTTCGAAACCTGTGTTTGAGTATTAAATATGTTTTGATCGCTGGAAGAAAATTGTAGCTAAGGCAATTTGTGAGCTGAAGCCATTGTTACCTGTGTTGCTAAGGGAAGTCAGTTACCCTGGGATACTAATTAACTGCAGCTATTGTGGAAATTAAGCCAGCAGCCCCCAGCAGGTTGAGGGAGCTGAAGGGAGGAGGGAGTCTAGAAGGTGTCAAGTAAGAAAGTGTATTTTCTGATTTGAGGCAAAGTGACTAAGGGAGGGGGTAGTTTGTACACTTTCAGCACCATCACACCTCTCTGAAGCCTATTTCTCCTCCTTACTGGGCAAAGAAGTTGCTCTCTATAATTAGCTCAAACACTGGAGGCAAGGTGAATAGATTGCCTGTGGCTGAGAACTACACTTTTTTTTTTGTTAGCCCTTGAGGGATAAGCATCTGGTGGGCTTTGACGTCAAAGCAGTTCCAAGGCTGAATGAGAAGTACCTGTCAGAAGAGATTTTGACTCTGAGTTTAGATTCCAGTTGAGCTGATGAAGGGAAAGGAAGAGATCAGTAAGAAAAAGTAACACACTCTACCTGGGGTGCCTATTGCATTTAAAAGGATTATCTACTCTGCTGTCTAAACTGGAGTTTGGCAGTTTTAATAAAAGGGTTTAGTTATGATTCTAGAAAAATCTGAACATGGTCCTTATTTATCTGCAACATATCCAGAGTTCAAATTTTTGGACTTGGACTCAAGTTGCTCTAGCAGACTAGTTCCACCTAGTGATAGTGTATCTATATTGCAGTTTGTTTTTCTGAGAAAATGAAAACGTGGCCTTTAGAAGTGGCCACTGAAACATTAAAGTCATGAAATCATTCAACAGCTGAGCACCAGTTTCGTGAGAAGCCCTGGGCTAAGGATAGTGATGTTTGTCTGGGGAAGAGGGAGTGAGTGCTTTGCATATTGGCCAAGTGAGACAATAATAAAGCTTCTGATTAACAGCAGGGGGTGTGAGCACCCAGCCTTCAGGAAGCATATAAAATAATATTGAGAGATCGTGGTAGTGGGATTAACCCTCTCCGTACGGACTCATACGGTTGAAACATCTCTATAAGAACTCAAAATCTCCCTTCTGCAGAAGGTAAGGAAGAAAATCTCAGGAGAAATTCTGACTCTAAGGGCAAGAGGACATAATAAAATCCAGCAGCAGCATGCTACCCTCCTCTATTAATGAAACAATTCTATAAGGTGATTGTCCAAGTTCGCTAGAGAGACATGGAGGTCTTTGCGGCTCCAGACTCACATATCCGAATGCCTTCTCAGTTAAGTACCTTCCACTCTGAGAATCCAAAGCTACAAAAGCAACAGGCAAGCCAAAGTACAGACCTTGCAGCCCCCCTCCCCCAGTCATGGCGGCTCTGCACTAGGAATTAATAAAGCAACATTCCTCCTTGGTGCCTGAGCTAGGGCAGCGAATACCTGGCCCAATATGTCCAGGTAAATCGGACTGTGACTCAGAGAGAGGTGGCAGTGATGGTGAATCCTGTGGGCAGGCTTCACCCAGCCCTCCAGTGTACAGGTGTAAGCTTTGAGCTGTTGCGCCCATATTTAAGGTGGTAATATCTAAAAGTACTCCAGAATTCACAACCTTTCCAGATATCAAGTAAAACTGCAGCTCAACTTGAGGCACAAATGTTCATCTGTCCATACCTGCCTCCATACCACTGTCCTTTGGCCCACAGTTTCCTGCTCATGTCCAGACGTTATAGCCAACTCATCTTTCTGACAGCCAGTGAGCACCTGTGGCCCTTGTGTTGTGTCCCAGGTCTTCTGTCAATAAACCAAGCTTTCAATGAATACACAAGTTTCAAAGTGTAAATTCCAGGTTCCTGCCAAGTTACAAAGGATGGTAAGGAAGGAATAAGACTCACAGTCTGCACCTCAACAAAATCCATCCCATTTGTTCTAATTCAGTAGATCCGTAGATAAGACCCTGGACTGGATTTTGTCCCACTGGTTTTAGTTCCACCTCCTCTAGGAAGTCTCCCAGTGTCATCAACCCTCTTTGATTGTGTGTTCCTTGTGAGTTTATGTAATAAAAATCGAGAATTATGGGGTTTTTAAAACACTCCCAGAAACCAAACAGTACACATGGATGCCAGGAGTAAGAATCCCCTTCATGGGACTACAGTACATGCTCATCTGATGTCTACTTTGTCATCCATTCCCTGCCTTCATGCAACACGGAACCCAATAGCCCACTAGGCTGCGACTTCGATTCCCATCACATTCCTCAACATCTATAGGAGCCAGAAAGTTATCCTCCAGCTCACAGATCCCAAATGTTCACATGTTGCAGCCTGAAACTACCAGAGGATTTGCTAATAGTTAAACAAAAGCTGATTAAAACACTTGCAAAGTTTTTTTTTTTGAATTGAAAATGTACTCTGTTTTGAAAGTGGTGCTGTTTCTTTCAGAAAACAGTTTGTAGAAATTATTTCGCTAAAGCAGTTTGTAGTCTTTCCCCCGGGTGTGTGTCTTCTATTAAGAAATGATCTCAGATTCCTTACTACAAAAGCCCAAACAAAATGCTAAATCCCTTCAAGCATCCCTGGACAGGCAGATATATTGGTGGTCAGCTGCGAAGGGCAACTTGGAAACTGAAATCAATCTGCTTTAGCCTCTGTGCTTTAGCAGCATTTTCTTATATTGCTCTTCTCTGTTGCTAGTTGCTTTAAGGCACCTTATATTGAAAGGAAAATTTGTGCATCGAAACCCCAAGAAACACCTACTGAACACAGACCCCTGGAATCCTAAATCCATTTCAAACAGGAGGAATAGAAGGGGAGAAACTTGTAGATGGAAAGGAAGCTTTCTTTTACCTTGCAAAAGTCACCAAGCAGGACTTTGATTTAAGCTGGTATCAAATATGATTCATTCATTAGGACTAAATTGGAAAACCCTAAGAGCTACAAAGCAGTTCTAGGAGGGGAGTGGATGGTGACTGTGTTATTTTCTAGCTCCAGGGGCCACATCCTGTAATTGGAGGGGTATGGGGAAGGCTCCAAAGGATGGGCCCCTGGTAACAAATGAGACAGGTGGCACAGAGGTCTACAAAATAGGTTGGAACTAGAGTAGGGCATGGGATGGCTCTGCGTAGTAGAATGAGGTAGCATTGCAGCTCCAATGAGACAAGTTCTAGGCAAAGGAATCCGGCAGAGGACAAAAAAGCCAGCCTAGTCCCAGGTACTGATGTATTATTGCTAGGAAGGTAAGGGTGCTGGTGGGGAAACAGGAACTTGAGGAGGCCAGGCCATGAGACCGACTTATAAGAGAGGAGACTAGAGAAAATAAGCAAGTCCTGAACAGAAGCACTGAAGCAGAGCTCGCAGCTGGGGGATTTTGTCGTCCAAAATGCAAAGCAGGAAAAGGCTATGGATCTTATGGGGCTGATACTGATTGCACTCCTCAAAATCCTGTTGTGTTACACATAAACACACTTGAATATGTTGAATTTAAAATTTTATTATTTTCTACCACAACAAAGTTATGGGAAATGACTCTTAGAACACAGAGACAATGGAACTAAAAGCAATCACCATTACACGAAATTGAGGAAATTGTTGAAGAATAATTCTCCCCCAAAAGTGCCAGTCTCAAATTGATTCTTGGATAAACTGTAGAAGACTTAAATTTTTTTAAGTTCTAGGACACTTTTACATTTACAAAAGACCTTGTGTAGATAGCACAGAGAGTTCTCAAATGCTTCTCACCAGGTTTCCCCTATTTTTACCATCTTTTAGTGGTGAAGTACATGGCTTATTTAAAGAACCAATATTGACACATTATTATAAACTAAAGGCCATATTTTATTCAACTTTTCTTCCTTTTTTTCTTTTTTTTAAACATTTATATATTTTTTAAAGATTTCTTTATTTATTTGAAAGGCAGAGTTAGAGAGAAGCAGAGGCAGAGAGAAAGAAAGTCATCCATCTGCTGGTTCACCGCCAAATGGCCACAACAGCTGAAGCTGGGGCGATCCGAAGTTAGGAGTTAGGAGCCAGGAGCTTCTTCCAGGTCTCCCGCTCGGGTTCAGGGGCCCAAGGACTTGGGCCATCTTCTACTGCTTTCCCAGGCCACAGCAGAGAGCTGGATCAGAAGTGGAGCAGCCAGGACTGGAACCGGTGCCCAAATGGGATGCCAGCACTGCAGGTGGCAGCTTTACCTGCTACACCACAGCACCGGCCCTCTTCCTTTTCTCTTAATGGTCTTTTTCTGTTACATGCTATTCCAACCCGGACCCCGCATTACATTTAGTTATCATGCCTCCTTAGGCTTCTCTTGTCTGTGACAGTTTTTTAGGCTTTCATTGGTTTTCATGGTCTTGACAGTTTTGAGCAGTGTAGCTCAGATATGGTATAGAGGACCCCTGAACTGGGATGTCTGGCATTTCGCTCATGAGTAGACTGGGGTTATAGGTTTTGGGGAGGAAGATCAGAGAAGTAAAGAGGCATTTTCACACACTAGCAAGCGTGCCTGCATCATTATGAATTATCACTGCAGATGTTAACCTTGATGACATGAAAGAGCTGGTGCACATCAGTTTTGTATGGCAAAGCTGTGCTTCCTGCCTGACTCCACCTCTCTCTATGGAGGGAAACCACTATGTGCAGCCCAGACTTATCGAGAAGGGAGCATTTTGAGGTAAAATATCTAGAAAGGCACTTTTAAAATTTCATGGAAAATACAATTTGAATGTAAGTTTATTCATTTTGTTGCAAAAAAATAATTTGAAAACCATGCTTAGTTTTCCCATACTCTATGAGCTTTTTTTTTAAAAAAAGATTTATTTACTTGAGAGGCAGTCACAGAGAGGGAGAGGGAGAAACAGAGAGAGAGGTTTTCCACCCACTGGTTCACTTCCCAAATGCCTGCAACGGCCCTTGGCTGATCTGAAGCCAGGAGCCTGGAGCTTCTTCCAGGTCTCCCATGTGGGTACAGTAGCCATCTTCCACTGCTTTCCCAGGTACATTAGCAGGGAGCTGGATCAGAAGAGGAGCAGCCGGGATACGAACTGGCACCCATATGGGATGCTGGGGCCATAAGTAGAGGCTTAACCTATACTGCCACAGTGCCAGCCCCACTACAAACTTTTCAAACACCTTTCAAATGTATGGATTTCAAAAATATTTTGCACCACAATAAATTTATTTTTAAATTCAATACTCCCCTTAGCAACTCATGACTAGAGCCTAGGGAGATTACTGATGCCATAAACAAGAGTGTCAATTGTTAAGTCAGCAACAGGAGTCACTGTGTACTTACTTCTCATGTGGGATCTCTGTCCTTAATGTGTTGTTCAATGTGAATTAATGATATAAGTAGTACTGAAACAGTATTTTACACTTTATGTTCTGTGTGGGTGAAAACTGATGAAATCTTCACTTAATATATACTAAATCGATCTTCTGTATATAAAGATAATTGAAAATGAATCTTGATGTGAATGGAATGGGAGAGGGAGCAGGAGATGGGAGGGGTGCAGGTGGGAGGGAAGTTATGTAGGGGGAAGCCATTGTAATCCTTACACTATACTTTGGAAATTTATATTTACTAAATAAAAGTTTAAAAAAATTCAATACTCCATGAGCTTTTTGAAGTATCCTCATATATAAATTAACTTGAATATTCTGTATAGAAGATTTATCTTGTCTCATATTTTTATTTGTTAAGTTATTTACCTATTATCATATGAATCAAGGAGATTTATTTACATTTTTAAATCATATTTCAATATTACTTAATATTGTGATTAAAATTATTCCAGCTTTGGAATTACATAGAACTAAAAAGCTTCACAAAAGAAACAACACAGTGAAGAGACAACCTGGATCCTGTGAGAATATATGTGCAAACCATACATCTGATATCTACGATATTTAAGAAACTCAAATAACCCAACAGCGAGAAAACCCTAGTCCAATTAAAAAGTGAGCAAAGGATTTGAATGAACATTTCTCAAAAGAAAACATACAAATGCCAACCAGGCATATGAAAAATTTTCTCAACATCACTAATCATCAGGGAAATGCAAATTAAAATCACAATGAGATATCACCTCACATCTGTTACAATAGCTAGCATCAAAATGATGAAAGACAAGTGTTGGCAAGGATGTGAAAGAAAGGGAACTCTTGCTACTGTTGGCAGAAATGTAAATTATTACCAGTCATGGAAAACAGTATGGGGGTTTCCTCAAAAACTTTAAAAACAGAACTACTATATGATCTTGCAATTCTACTACTGGGTATATATACAAAGGAAATGAAATCTTTATGTTGAAGAGGTATCTGCACTCCCACATTCATTGCAGCATTGCTTACAATATCTAAGATAGAGAATCAACCTAAGTATCCATCAATGGATGAATGAATAAAGAAAATGTTATATATAGAAAACACACACACACACACACACACACAATGGAATATTTGACTTTAAAACAAAGAAGGCGGGTTGGGGCCAACGCTGTGGCCCAGCAGGTTAAATACCATATGGGCGCCAGTTCGAGTCCCGGCTGCTCCATTTCCAATCCAGCTCTCTGCTATGGCCTGGGAAAGCAGTAGAAGATGGCCCAAGTCCTTGGGTCCCTGCATCCACGTGGGAGACCCAGAAAAATCTCCTGTCTCTTGGCGTCAGATTGGCGCAGCTCCAGCTGTTGCAGCCAATTGGAAAGTGAACCATCAGCTGGAGACCTCTCTCTCTCTCTCTTTCTGCCTCTCTCTGTGCAACTCTTTCGAATAAATAAATAAAATATTAAAAAAAAATAAAAATAAAAAAAGAAGGTGAGCACATGCATCCCATATGGGCGCTGATTCGAGTCCTGGCTGCTCCACTTCCAATTCAGCTCTCTGCTATGGCCTGGAAAGGCAGTAGAAGACGGCCCAAGTCCTTGGGCCCCTGCAACCACATAGGAGACCCAGAAGAAGCTCCTGGCTCCTGGCTTCAGATCAGCGCAGCTCTAGCCATTGCAGTCATTTGGGAAGTAAACCAGAGAAATGGAAGACCTCTCTCTCTGTGTCTCTACCTCTTTCTGTAACTCTGTCTTTCAAATAAATAAAATTATCTTTAAAAAAAGAAAGCAGCCCTGTCATTTGGAACAACATGGATGAACCTGGTGGACATTATGTTAACTGAACTAAGTCAGGCAGAGAAAGACAAATATCACATGATCTCTTTTATATGTAGAATGTAAACAATTTGAACTCATAGAAACAGAGTGGAATGGTGGTTACTAGGGGCTTGAGGAAAGGAGAGGGTGAAGATGCATGCAGACTCAGAGTGAAAGGATGAAAAAAGATAATCCATGTTAACAGAAACCCAAAAAGAGCTGATGTGGCCATCCTAATATCAGACAAAACAGACTTTGACACAAAAACTGTTAAAAGAGACAAAGAAGGGCACTATATAATGATTAAAGGATCAATTCAACAGGAAGATATGACTATTATAAATGTATATGCACCTAATTATAGGGCACCTGGCTATCTAAAAGAAATGTTAATGGATTTAAAGGGAGATATAGACTCAAATACAATAGTAATGGGGGACTTCAGTACCCCACTTTCAGCAATGGACAGATCAACCAGGCAGAAAATCAACAAGGAAACAGCAGTTAATCTACACTATAGACCAAATGGTCCTAACAGATATCTACAGATCCTTCCACCCTACAGCCACAGAATGCACAATTTTCTAGCCAGTGCATTTAGGATTGACCACATGCTAAATCATAAAGCAAGTGTCAGCAAATTCAAAAAAATTGAAATCATACTATGCATCTTCTTGGACCACAATGCAATGAAGCTGGATATCAACAACTCAAGAGTCTCTAGAACATATGCAAACACATGGAGATTGAAGAACATACTCCTGAATGAACTGTGGGTCATAGAAAAAAATCCATTCCTTTTTCTGTTACGTTTTTTGGATATTGGGCAATGTGTAGTGTCACGTATCCACTGTTAAAGAATAGTTTGCCCCCCTAACAAATCTGTGCTTCATTGATTGAACTCTGTCCACCCTATCCTCCTACCATATTTAATGGATTATTGATGCTGCGTTAATAACTGCTTTGATTGTAGTTGTTTATGATTTGGTGCAATTGTTCATTTTCCTTTGCTCTCCTGTCCCCCTTGTTAATGCCTTTCTTGATTTTAACTGACCACTTTGTGTGAGTTTTCAAAACTTTCTTTTTTTAGTATATCAATTATACATATTTTAATATTTTCTGGATTTGGAGGGAGAGTGGATCAACCAGATATCTTTAAATTTTTAGCTTTTTAGTTTAATATATGTGACATAAAATTTTCTATTTCAACCATTTTGAATGCACAATTTAGGGACATTAACTACATTTGCAATGCACAGCCATTAACTATTAGGTTTTCAAAAATTTTCATCACTCCAAACAAAAATTCTGTACCCAATCAAGAGTAATTTCCCATTTTTCCCACCACAGCTCTTGGTAGCCTGTAATATATTTGCTATCTCTTTGAATTTGCCTGTACTAGATATTTTATATGAATAGAAATGTACAATGTAATAATGGCCTATTACATTTAGAAGAATGTCTTCCATGTCCATACATACTGTAGCATGTAGTATAACTTTATTTTTACAGCTGAACAATGCTTTATTTTATGTATATGCCACACTCTATCAAGTCATTTGTTGATGGACATATGTGTTGTTTTCACCTCTTGGCTGTTGTGAGTAATCTGTTATGCACATGGGCAAGCAGGTATATTTTTGAGTCTATGTTTTCAATTCTTCCTTTTGTACACAGGTGAGTGACATTGGCCTGGAAAAGCAGTAGAAGATGGCCCAGGCCCTTGGGCCTCTGCACCCACATGGGAGACCCAGAAGGAAGCTCCTGGCTCCTGGCTTTGGATCGGTGCAGGTCCAGCCATTGGGGCCATCTGGGGAGTAAATCAGTGGATAGAAGACCCCTCTCTCTGTCTCTCTCTTTCTTACTGTCTGTAGCTCTACCTCTCAAATAAATAAATAAAATCTTTCTAAACACAGAAACCATTGTCAAATTCAAGATCATGCAGATTTTTCTCTGTTTGCTTTTAAAACTTTTACTGTTTTAGCTCCTAATTTTAGGACTTTGAGTTTGAGTTAATGTTTGTATGAGATAAGGATCCAACTTCATTCTTTTGCATGTGAATATTTTAGTTTTTCAGCCCCATTTATTGAAAGCAATTGTTCTTTCCCAATGGAACGTTCTTACAACCCTTTACAAACATCAATTGAATATAAATATGAGAGCTTATTTCTGAGATATCAATTCTCTTTCATTGCTCTATATTTATATCCTTATGCCAATAACACAATCTTGATTATTGTAGCTCTAGGAAATATATTTTCAAATGTATTATTATTAACTATAAATTTACAAAACAAAAATTGTGTGAGTAATATAATGAGTTCCTACATACCCTTTACCCCATTTGCCCTATTAATATCCTTATTTGTCAGAAATAATTAACCACACTCAGTTTCTCCTTTTTTTTTATACAAAGTCCTTTTATCACTCCCATCCTTTTCAGTTTAAAATAATCTACATTCTGTGTTCATATTGAGGGGCTTTTTTCTTCCTTTGTAGTAAGTTTTGAAACCAGGAAATAAGAGTGTTCCAACTTTTTTTCCTCTTTATCAGATAATTTTGGCTATTTGGTCACCATTGAAATTCCATTTAATTTTATTTTTGTAGATTTAATTTATTTTATTGGAAACTCAGAGTTACAGAGATAGAGGGAGAGAGAGAGACAAAGAGAAAGATCTTCCACCTGTTGGTTCACTCTCCAGATAGCTGTAACTGCCAGGGCTGGACTAGGCTGAAGCCAGGAAGCCAGGAGGTTCTTCTAGGTCTCCTACGTGGGTAGCAGGAACACAAGCATCTATATACTGCTTTTCTCAGGCCATTAGCAGAGAGCTGGATTGGAAGGAGGGGATAGGACAGAAACTGGTGCTCATATGGAATGCTAGCATTGCAGACAGTTTTTACCCACTATGCCGCAATGATAGCCCCTCCATATTAATTTTAGAATCAGCTTCTCCACTTCTGAAAAAAAGGAAGTTGGGACTTTTGAGGGGACAAGCTTCAAATTGTTTTAGGTAATGTAATCAATCTGAATTAATCTGAAGTCTTCCAATCCTTGAACACAAGGTGTCTTTTTTTTTTAAAGATTTATGTATTTATTTGAAAGGCAGAGAGTTACAGAAAGGCAGAGAGAGAAAGAGAGAAAGAAGTCTTGTATCCGCTGGTTCACTCCCCAAATGGTCACAACCACTGGAGCTAGGCCCATCCGAGGTCAGTATCCTGTAGCTTCTTCTGGGTCTCCCACGTAGGTGCAGGGGCTTAAGGATTTGAACCATTCTCCACTGTCTTCCAGGCCATAGCAGAGAGCTGGATTGGAAGTAGAGCAGCCAGGAAGCGAAATGGCACCCAAATGGAATGTCAGCACTGTAGATGGTGGCTTTACCAGATACACCACAGTGCAGGCCTATAGGATATCTTTTTAAATTTCTAGCAACGCTTCAGGTTTCAGCATACAAGTCCTGCATTTCTTAGTTAAATATATCACTAGGTATTGTTCTTTTTGATACTATTGAAAATGAAATTATTTTGTTAATTTCCTTTTGGGATCGTCCTTAAAATTACTCAATACATTGTTATTGTTGCTACTTTTGACAGTTATATTTTGGATCTATTAATAAGTGACAGCTTTCAAGCTCGCTGCATACTAAAGCTGATAGTAAAGGTATCCCATTCTATCTGATTTATAAGAGAAAAAAAGTACCTTAATGCTATTTAATGCAATCCAGTGCATAAGGAGTCCAAATAGATACCAAAATTGATAAAATTATAGTCAATTCTCAATTATTAACATCAATACAAAAATATCAAATTTAATGTTAGCAAATAGAAGCTATCAGTGCTTCAAAAGAAAAATACAGGATAGTGAGTTTTATACCAGAAGTTAAAAGAAGATTCAATGTTAGAAAATCTATTAACATAATTAATCATGTAAATATATCAAAGAAGAAACTTGTAATCATTTCTATCAATAACAACATTCATCTTATAAAATTCAGTGACCTTGCCTGATTAATGAAGCAGACTGTTACTTAAACAAGGCAAAATGAATGGGGAGGAGCTGGCACTGTGGTGTAGTGGGTAAAGCTGACACGTGTGACACCAGCGTCTTAAGTAGAAACTGCTTCATGTCTCGGCTGCTCCACTTCTGATCCAGCTCTCTGCTATGGCCTGGGAAAGTAGCAGAGGATGGCCAAGTACTTGGGTCCCTGTACCCACGTGGGAGACCCGGAGGAAGCTCCTGGCTCCTGGCTTTGTATTGACCTGATTCTGTTATGGCCATTTAAGGAGTGAACCAGTGGACTGAAGACCTTTTTCTCTGTCTCTCCCTCTCTCTGTCTGTAACTCTACCTCTCAAATAAATAAATCTTAAAAAAAAAAAATAACAGGGAAATAATAGAAAGAACATGAGAAAGGAAAAAAGCTAGCGTCCTGTTCAACCATGAGATACTATTGAACATATTAATAAATAAATTGAAAGTATTAAAAATTAGGTCTCTCAGTCTCAGAGAAGTGGTTTACAAATATGGAAAAAGGCAAGGCTAGAAAGCCACGAAAGGGGACTGGCGCTGTGATATAGTGTATTGGGCACCAGTTTGAGTCCTGGCTGCTCCACTTCCAATCCAAGTCTTTGCTATGGCCTGGGAAAGTAGTAGAAGATGATCCAAGTCCTTGGGCCCCTGCACCTGTGTGGGAGACCCAGAGAAAGTTCCTGGCTCCTGGCTTCACTCTGGCCGAGCTCCAGGGCTGCAGCCATTTGGAGAGTGAACCAACAGATGGAAGATTCTCTCTCTCTCTCTCTCTCTCTCTCTCTCTTTCTCTTCTTTCTCTCTCTCTTCCCCCCTCCCAACTCTGCCTTTCAAATAAATAGATAAATCTTAAATAAAAAACCCACCAAAGATTCTGGATTTGAACTGGAGGCACACGTGTGCTCATGCACACACACACACAGAATATATATTGGGCGATATGAATGTGTTACATATACACATAAACATCTTTTTCATGTGTCTGCTTGAAAGCACTGAGTGCACAGATCTTGGTTTCTTAACATTGCCTTCCTCTAAAAGGACTCAGGGATCCTTGTACAATGACTTATGCTAAGAGTAAAGCAGAAAAAGTACAAGATGGTCCTGGAACATCTTACTGTGTTTGTAGGGAGGCATTTATGCTAGCAGTTAATAAGCCTGAGTCCCACGTTGAAGTCCCTGAGTTCGAGTCTTGTCTCTGGCTTCCAATGCCAGCTTCCCACTAATCCATCCTCTGGAAGATAGACATGTTGACTCAAGTAATTGGGTTCCTGACACCTACATGGGACACCTGGATTGAGTTTCCAGCTCCTGGTTTGGACCATCCATGTCCTGGCCTCTGTGGCATGTGGGAAGTGAACCAAAGGTTGGGAGCTTTCTTTGACTGTATCTTTGCCTCTCAAATACTAAAAATAGTAATGATGATAATAACAGTCAATTGAAGAGGTTATCAAAGAATGATGGAGATGTGTCAAAAGGAAACTGGAGGAAGTCTGAAAGCACTTCAACTAGCCAAATAAAGTCTGATTTGAGTATCAAAAATTATGACAGTAGGGGCCAGCTCTGTAGCGCAGAGGGTTAAAGGCACAGCTTGCAGTGCCAGAGTCCTATATGGGTGCTGGTTCGGGTCCTGGCTGCACCTCTTCTGATCCAGCTCTCTGCCAATGCACCTGTGAAAGCAGCAGAGGATGGCCCAAGTCCTTGGGTTCCTGAAGAAAGTCCTGGCTCCTGGATTTGGATTGGCCTAACTCCAGGATTGCAGCCATTTGGAGAGTGAACCAGTGGATGGAATACCTCCTCTCCCCACCCTCCGTAACTCTGACTTTTAAATAAATGAAATAAATCTTTGAAAAAATAATGACAGTGAGGATGGAACTGTGGCATAATGGGTAAAGCTGCTGCATGCAGTGCCGGCATCCCATATGGGCACCGGTTCAAGTCCCGACTGCTCCACTTCTGGTCCAGCTCTCTGCTATGACCTGGGAAAGCAGTAGAAGACAGCCCAATCCTGGGGCTCTTGCACCCATGTGAGAGACCCAGAAGAAGCTCCTGGCTCCTGGCTTCAGATCAGCACAGCTCCAGCCATTGTGGCCAGTTGGGGAGTGAACCAGTGGATGAAAGATCTCTCTCTCTCTCTCTCTCTCTCTGCCTCTCCTTCTGTGTGTAACTCTGACTTTCAAATAAATAAATAAATTTAAAAAATAATGACAGTAAAGGATTACAGCTACTGAATTACATATAATCCATTTAAGAATCCTTACCAGAACTTTTTAAAATGTGAATGAATAAAAAAGGAAATGTAGAATTGAAATATCATCCTTAGGATAGATTTAAACTAAGGAATGAAGAAGGCATGACATAAAGAGAAAAAAAAAACACCATTTGAGAGTTACCATAGTAACTTGATGGTGAGGAATCATCAGCAGATGCTAAGGCAGGTAAGTGTGTATATGACTGAAACACAGGCCAGCAGAACAGCCTCAGAGCATCTCCCTGCAAAATACCTAACCATTACACAGGGGGAATCATGTTTTTATTTTGAAGATACCTGTGAGACACCATGTTGCCTAAGTAATGTGGATAATCATCTCCACTGATGGAAAAGGATGATCACCACATGCCTCTCTAATACACTGCTCTGCTTAGAGCACACCATCATTTCTGTGGTCTCCTGCCAGGAACGCAATGCCTGAGTTTGGACAGGATAACTTACCAAATAGACCTGCGTTGAGGGGCATCCTACAAGATGAAAGATGTGTACTCTTTTACACTGGCAAGGTCATTAAAATCAGAGGAAACCTGAGGGAAGGTTCTAGACTGAAGAAAACTAAAAATGCATGCAGACGAAATGCAGCATGTGATCCTGGTTTGGACCTTGGAACCAGAAAGGGGCATAGTTGGGATACTTGGCAAAATTTGGATGGAGTCTATGGAGTGGGTGGCAGTACTGTATCAATGTTTGTTTGCTGATTTAGGTGTTTCTATTTGTGAAAGATAAGATCCTTGTTCTTGGGAAATGCATACTGACATATTTTGAGGTGACTAGGCATGATGTCTGAACCTTGCTCTCAAATCAATTGGTTCAAAAAAGATTCATTGCAGTGTTTGTGTTTGTGTGAGGAGAGAGAGACAGAGAGACAGAAAGAGAGAGAAATTGTACTGAAATGAAATAGTAGCAATTGGGGGTTGTGGGGAAAAGGGATTATAGGAGTTCTTTGTTCAGTTCTTTCAAGTGTTTAGTAAAGTTGAAGTATTTCAAAATAAATTATGAAAGAAGAAACCTACCACACAAAGTTTTAATTTAGACTTAACAGTATCATTAAAATAAATATACTGTAAGATAGAAAAATAAAACTGTAAATATTGTGAAATCACTTTATATCAGAAAAAATGATTATCAAATTTTCTATATTAAAATTTATAAACTTATCCAAACTTAGTTTATTAATCCAAAAATATACAGATATTGTTCTTTGAAAATAATAGAAATCAGAAGGATGAACAACCTGAACAGAAAAATTTAAGTGTTTCTATATAAACACAATTTTTGAGAAGCCATGGAAGAAGACATCACATTTGCAATTATAATTGTAACAGGAAATATCAAAAATAGCCCATAGGAATAAAGCTACCTAGAAATATACAGGATTAATATTAAACAATTTAAAATATTGTGTTGAGTCACAAAAATAAACTTAAATGAATGAAAAGATATTTCTCTTTAAATTCATCTATAATGTTAACATGCTTCTAGTAAAATAGAGAGGATCTTTAAAAATTAGTCAAGATTATTTTAAAGTTTCTATGGAAAAAATGAATAACCAAAACCTCTCTACAAAAGAACAATAATAAAATGGACATTTAATATAATATTTTACATATAATAAAGTAAATATAGGACAATTAAAATACTGTGGCTCTGGTTCGTGAAATCAATTTTTAAAAAAAGAGTCAAAAGGAAACCCATATCTTGTTAGAATTTGTTATATGTAAAAGATGACACTTAAAAGTAGTAAGAAAAAGAATAGATGATTAATCAGTGAATAACGCAGAGACAAATGGGTTGACAAAAGATGAAACTGGCTCCCGATCTTACTCCATACACCAAATAAACTTCAAGTGGGTCAGAGATGTAAATTTAAAAAATCAGAACAATGTACAAGAAACAAACATCGAAAATTTTGTCTTTAATTTCAGAATAGTGACATTTCTAAGTATTAAACAAAACAAGATACCATAAAAGAAAAGACATATTTATTCAATATGCAAACATTTATGAACTGTTGTTTCTGGAAAAATAAAATAGAGGTATTTTCCCTATTATTCTTGTTAAGAACAGATAAAAATTCTGGAAATTATGTGGAAAACAAGAAGCCTGAAAGGTGGAGAGTAAAAGGCAGAGTTCAAGGGACCCTAGTACCCAAGGAATAGCATGGTGGTGATGAGATTCTTCGGTGTCATATTTACTCTTTCTCTTAAGTCTGGCTAATGGAGAAGCTGGAAATATAGAAATGTGAGTGGGCATTGCCAAACATATCAGTAAGCAGAGTCTGTTGTATCTTTGTAGCTGTAGCCTAGCAAGACAAAAATCTTTGAGACAAAAAACATTCTACTCTGGTCAGATACCACCAAAAAATCTCTGGCCCCAGTCTCACTCCAGGAAAAGCCGAAGGAGGAGCTTAGACTTCTGAGTTTGGTCTAAGATGTGAGTTATATCCCAATAACATCACTATTTAAGAAAAGAATCATTACATCTAGGTTTGACTAGCTGTTATTACAAATAGTGTTATTTTAGGATATATAGAAAGATGGACTGATATTCCTAACCAAAAGGAAATACTGGAGTATCTGATCCCTAGTATCTTCCCTAGGCGAAAACAGAGCGCCCCAACACCCCTGTCAAGGTTATATTAGATAAAACCAGTTTGGCACAGACAACAGCGGGGAGACTTGGGACATCCAGGGCTCTGAGTCCACACATCGGCGCTGGAAGGGGAGTGGACCTGCGTGGAGAGCGTGGGAGCCCACAGTTCGGGACACCAGCGGCAGACTCAACACACCAGCGCTGGAACGCGAGGTGAGCCGAACCTCAATAGCCCGAGACACCGGCAGGCAAGCGGAGAGAGGAGACTAGAGGGAACGACCCCCGGGGGGGGGGGGAGAGAAAAAAAAAAAAGGTGACTGGTACGGACACGGGTTTCTCTCTCTCCGCTCACCTCTCAAGGGTGAGCAAGACAAAGAGCAGGCGCCATCTTGGACATACGTCATAAGCAGAGCGACCTCAGGTCTGCACCGGCCCTGAGCCTAGCAGAAAAACCTGACTCTGGGTGGGGCGAATTAACAGGAGATTAGGACCTAGTAAATTTGTGGTGCTACTGAACTGAGACTGTGAAAAAAGAGACGGTGGGGGAGAGAACTCACGGAATTCACGTGAGCACTCTCCAGAGACGCTACAATTCCGTAACTTTGGCAACCCAGTGGGAGACTGAAGGAGAATTTGAGCCCACTCTGAGGGCCGAACAGATTCCCTGTGTGGTCCTTGGGAAAGAGCTTCTGATCTCTGGCTCCTGTGGGTATATCATTTGCCTGCTAACTACCTCCAACTTCGTTCAGCTGTGCAGAATAACTTCCCTTTTGAATCAAAAAAAAAAAAAAAGAAAGAGAGAGAGAGAGAGAGAGGTTTACCACGCCTAACCTGGGAGTGTCACCTTTGGCACACCAAACAGAGCTCTCAGGCCACACCCATCTCAAGCCCTAAGGCTCCATCAAAAACAGATAGTCCACTTAATCTAGAGTCATAGTATAACAAGAAAAAGCACCACAGTGAAGAAACCAAATATCTCCAATATGCCAAATAACAAACGCAAAAACCGAGGTAATAAAAAAAAGGAAGTCACCACGACGGCCTCAAATGAAAAAGACACCCCAATTCAAGATTATGAAGATGATGATATAGAAGAAATGCAAGAAGCAGATCTCAAAAAATTGATAAGAACATTAAGAAGTTCTCAAAAACAAATTCTTGAACTACAGAAATCCTTAATGGACAAGATAGAAAATCTCTCTCGTGAAAATGAAATATTAAGGAGGAATCAAAATGAAACGAAACAACTAGTACAACAGGAAACTGTGATAGTGACTGAAGTGAAGAATTCAATAGATCAAATGAAAAACACAATAGAGAGCCTTACAAACAGAATGGGTGAAGCAGAAGAGAGAATATCGGACTTAGAAGACAGAGAACAGGAAAGGATACGGTCAGACCAAAGAAAAGAAGAAGAAATTAGGAATCTAAAACATATTGTCGGGAATCTTCAGGATACTATTAAAAAACCCAACATTCGGGTTCTAGGAGTTCCTGAAGGCATGGAGAGGGAGAAAGGATTAGAAGGCCTTTTTAGTGAGATATTAGCAGAAAATTTCCCAGGTTTGGAGAAGGACAGAGAAATCCTAGTACAGGAAGCCCACAGAACCCCTAATAAACACGACCAAAAGAGATCCTCACCACGACACGTTGTAATTAAACTCTCCACAGTGAAACATAAAGAAAAGATCCTAAAATGTGCAAGAGAGAAACGTCAGATTACTCTCAGAGGATCTCCAATCAGACTCACAGCTGACTTCTCATCAGAAACTCTACAAGCTAGGAGGGAATGGCGAGATATAGCCCAGGTACTAAGAGAGAAAAACTGCCAGCCCAGAATATTATATCCTGCAAAGCTATCATTTGTGAATGAAGGTGAAATAAAGACTTTTCATAGCAAACAGAAATTGAAAGAATTTGTTGCCACTCGTCCAGCCCTGCAAAAGATGCTTAAAGATGTGTTACACACACAAAGAAACACGGTCATCAATATGAAAGAAGGTAAAGGAAGGAAACCAAGGAAGGAAAGCTCACAGCAAAAGATCACAGGGAATTCAAAGCATATATTAGAACTTATCTTTGGCAAATGGCAGGGCGAAGTTACCACTTATCATTAGTCACATTGAACGTTAATGGCCTAAACTGTCCAGTTAAAAGACACCGATTGGCTGATTGGGTTAAGGAACAAAGCCCATCTATTTGCTGCTTACAAGAAACACATCTTTCCAACAAAGATCCATACAGACTGAAAGTGAAAGGCTGGAAAAAGATATACCATGCCAACAGAAATGAAAAAAGAGCGGGCGTAGCCATCTTAATTTCAGACAACATAAACTTTACCACAAAAACCATTAAGAGAGACAAAGAGGGACACTACATAATGATTAAGGGATCAATTCAACAGGAAGATATAACAATTATCAATGTATATGCACCTAACTACAGGGCACCGGTTTATCTAAAAGATTTGTTAACGGACTTAAAGGGAGACTTAGACCCCAATACAATAGTACTGGGGGACTTCAATACTCCACTCTCAGAAATAGACGGATCAATAGGACAGAAGATCAACAAGGATACAGTAGATTTAAATGACACTAGAGCCCAAATGGATCTAACAGATATATACAGAACTTTCAATCCTACAGCTAAAGACTTTACATTCTTCTCAGCAGTACATGGAACCTTCTCTAGGATTGACCACATACTAGGCCATAAAGCAAGTCTCAGCAAATTCAAAAGAATTAGAATCATACCATGCAGCTTCTCAGACCATAAAGCAATGAAGTTGGAAATTAGCAACTCAGGAATCCCTAGAGCATACGCAAACACATGGAGATTGAACAACATGCTCCTGAATGAACAATGGGTCATAGAAGAAATCAAAAGAGAAATCAAAAACTTTCTGGAAGTAAATGAGGATAACAGCACAACATACCAAAACTTATGGGACGCAGCAAAAGCAGTGTTAAGAGGAAAGTTTATATCAATAGGTGCCTACATCAAGAAATTGGAAAGGCACCAAATAGATGAGCTTTCAATTCACCTCAAGGATCTAGAAAACCTACATCAAACCAGACCCAAATCTAGTAGGAGAAGAGAAATAATTAAAATCAGAGAAGAAATCAACAGGATTGAATCAAGAAAAACATTCCAAAAAATCAGCCAAACGAGGAGCTGGTTTTTTGAAAAAATAAACAAAATTGACACCCCATTGGCCCAACTAACTAAAAAAAGAAGAGAAAAGACCCAAATCAATAAAATCGGAGATGAAAAAGGAAACGTAACAACAGACACCACAGAAATAAAAAGAATCATCAGAAATTACTACAAGGACTTGTATGCCAGCAAACAGGGAAACCTATCAGAAATGGATAGATTCCTGGACACATGCAACCTACCTAAATTGAAGCAGGAAGACATCGAAAACCTAAACAGACCCATAACTGAGACAGAAATTGAAACAGTAATAAAGGCCCTCCCAACAAAGAAAAGCCCAGGACCAGATGGATTCACTGCTGAATTCTACCAGACATTTAAAGAAGAACTAACTCCAATTCTTCTCAAACATTTCAGAACAATCAAAGAAGAGGGAATCCTCCCAAATTCTTTCTATGAAGCCAGCATCACCTTAATTCCTAAGCTGGAAAAAGATGCAGCACTGAAAGAGAATTACAGACCAATATCCCTGATGAACATAGATGCAAAAATCCTCAATAAAATTCTCGCCAATAGAATGCAACAACACATCAGAAAGATCATCCACCCAGACCAAGTGGGATTTATCCCTGGTATGCAGGGATGGATTAATGTGCGCAAGACAATCAATGTGATACACCACATTAACAGACTGCAGAAGAAAAACCATATGATTATCTCAATAGATGCCGAGAAAGCATTTGATAAAATACAACACCCGTTCATGATGAAAACTCTAAGCAAACTGGGTTTGGAAGGAACATTCCTCAATACAATCAAAGCAATCTATGAAAAACCCACAGCCAGCATCCTATTGAATGGGGAAAAGTTGGAAGCATTTCCACTGAGATCTGGGACCAGACAGGGATGTCCACTCTCACCACTGCTATTCAATATAGTTCTGGAGGTTCTAGCCAGAGCTATTAGGCAAGAAAAAGAAATTAAAGGGATACAAATTGGGAAGGAAGAACTCAAACTATCCCTCTTTGCAGATGACATGTTTCTTTATTTAGGGGACCCAAAGAACTCTACTAAGAGACTATTGGAACTCATAGAAGAGTTTGGCAAAGTAGCAGGGTATAAAATCAATGCACAAAAATCAACAACCTTTGTATACACAGACAATGCCATGGCTGAGGAAGAACTTCTAAGATCAATCCCATTCACAATAGCTACAAAAACAATCAAATACCTTGGAATAAACTTAACCAAAGACGTTAAAGATCTCTACGATGAAAATTACAAAACCTTAAAGAAAGAAATAGAAGAGGATACCAAGAAATGGAAAAATCTTCCATGCTCATGGATTGGAAGAATCAATATCATCAAAATGTCCATTCTCCCAAAAGCAATTTATAAATTCAATGCAATACCAATCAAGATATCGAAGACCTTCTTCTCAGATCTGGAAAAATTGGTGCTGAAATTTATATGGAGGCACAAGAGACCTCGAATAGCTAAAGCAATCTTGTACAACAAAAACAAAGCCGGAGGCATCACAATACCAGATTTCAGGACATACTACAGGGCAGTTGTAATCAAAACAGCATGGTACTGATACAGAAACAGATGGATAGACCAATGGAACAGAATAGAAACACCAGAAATCAACCCAAACATCTACAGCCAACTTATATTTGATCAAGGATCTAAAACCAATTCCTGGAGCAAGGACAGTCTATTCAATAAATGGTGCTGGGAAAACTGGATTTCCACGTGCAGAAGCATGAAGCAAGACCCCTACCTTACACCTTACACAAAAACCCACTCAACATGGATTAAAGACCTAAATCTATGACCTGACACCATCAAGCTACTAGAGAACATTGGAGAAACCCTTCAAGATATTGGCACAGGCAAAGAGTTTCTGGAAAAGACCCGGGAGGCACAGGCAGTCAAAGCCAAAATTAACTATTGGGATTGCATCAAATTGAGAAGTTTCTGTACTGCAAAAGAAACAGTCAGGAGAGTGAAGAGACAACCGACAGAATGGGAAAACATATTTGCAAACTATGCAACAGATAAAGGGTTAATAACCAGAATCTACAAAGAAATCAAGAAACTCCACAAAAACAAAACCAACAACCCACTTAAGAGATGGGCCAAGGACCTCAATAGACATTTTTCAAAAGAGGAAATCCAAATGGCCAACAGGCACATGAAAAAATGTTCAAGGTCATTAGCAATCAGGGAAATGCAAATCAAAACCACAATGAGGTTTCACCTCACCCCAGTTAGAATGGCTCACATGCAGAAATCTACCAACAACAGATGCTGGCGAGGATGTGGGGAAAAAGGTACACTAACCCACTGTGGGTGGGAATGCAAACTGGTCAAGCCACTATGGAAGTCAGTCTGGAGATTCCTCAGAAACCTGAAGATAACCCTACCGTTCGACCCAGCCATCCCACTCCTTGGAATTTACCCAAAGGAATTTAAATTGGCAAACAAAAAAGCGGTCTGCACCCTAATGTTTATTGCAGCTCAATTCACAATAGCTAAGACCTGGAACCAACCTAAATGCCCATCAACGGTAGACTGGATAAAGAAATTATGGGATATGTACTCTTTAGAATACTATACCGCAGTAAGAAACAACAAAATCCAGTCATTTGCAACAAAATGGAGGAATCTGGAACACATCATGCTGAGTGAAATAAGCCAGTCCCAAAGGGACAAATACCATATGTTCTCCCTGATCGATGATAACTGACTGAACACCAAAAAGGAAACCTGTTGAAGTGAAATGGACACTATGGGAAACGGTGACTTGATCAGCATAGCCCTGACTGTTAATGAACAACTTAATACATTATCCCTCTTAGTAGTTTTTTTGTCTGTTCTACTTAATACGACTGGTTTAATTCTGTAATTAATACACAGTTATTCTTAAGTGTTGAAAATTAACTGAAATGTGATCCCTGTTAAACATAAGAGTGGGAATAAGAGAGGGAAGAGATGTATAATTTGGGACATGCTCAAGCTGACTTGCCCCAAATGGTAGAGTTAAAAACATACCAGGGGATTCCAATTCAATCCCATCAAGGTGGCATGTACCAATGCCATCTCACTATTCCAAGTGATCAATTTCAGTTCACAATTGATCATAATGAAAGGACTAAGAGTCAAAGGGAGCACATAAACAAGTCTAGTACCTGCTAACACTAACCGATGGAATAAATAAAGGGGAGAGTGATCCAACATGGGAAGTGAGATACTCAGCAGACTCATAGAATGGCAGATGTCCTAAACAGCACTCTGGCCTCAGAATCAGCCCTTAAGGCATGCGGATATGGCTGAAAAGCCCATGAGAGTATTTCAGGCATGGAAAGCCAAGACACTCTGGCAAAAGATCTCTGTGAGTGAGATCCCAGTGGAAAGAACAGGTCTTCAAAGAAGGAGGTACCTTTCTCTGAAGGGAGGAGAGAACCTCCACTTTGACTATGACCTTGTCTAAACAAGATAAGAATCGGAGAACTCAGAGGGCTTCCATAGCCTTGCAAACTCATGACTGGAGCATAGGGAGACTACTGATGCCATAGACAGGAGTGTCAATTGGTAAAGTCAACAACAGGAGTCACTGTGCACTTACTCCTCATGTAGGATCTCTGTCCTTAATGTGCTGTGCATTGAGATTTAATGCTATAACGAGTACTCAAACAATATATTTCACTTGGTGTTTCTATGGGGGTGCAAACTGTTGAAATCTTTACTTAATGTATACTAAACTGATCCTCTGTAAAAAAAAAAAAAGAAAAAAAAAGAAATTATCAACTCCCAACTTGACTCTCACTGGGATTAAACATGACAATAGGTCTGATCTGATTTCATCATCATTTAAAGAAAATCATCTATTATTTTTCACTTTATGTTTCTGTGTGAGAGCAAACTGTTGAAATCCTTACTTAATGTATACTAAGCTGATCTTCTGTATATTAAGATAATCGAAAATGAATCTTGATGTGAATGGAGGGGAGAGGGAGTGGGAAAGGGGAGGATAGTGGGTGGGAGTGACGGTATGTGGGGGAAGCCATTGTAATCCATAAATCATACTTTGGAAATTTATATTCATTAAATAAAAGTAAAAAAAAAACCAGTTTGGGAGTGGGGACTTTTATCCCTACTTGGAAGTCATGAAATATCCTTTTAATCAACAATGCCAGTGTTGACTACATGGGAACATCAATGAAGATCTATTCTGCACACCATCCTGTGTTGATAGAGCCCGAGTTGAAACCTGAACTTCCATGTCAACCTAGCAGTTATCAAAGGAAGTCTTCTAAAATGCAAGATTTAAATGAAAGCAGGAAACCACAACATAAAAAACCATATATCCCTGTTTTTGAAAAAAAAAATCATACCAAGAGCCAGACATTCTCAATTGAAATCAAAAAGAACGATTAAAAAATGCCAAACCGAAGAAGACAGATACATGAGAATTATCTTCCAGGGACCAAAAGGTATCTGTCATAACAATGCTTGGCAGAAAATTATAAACACACTTGAAACAAATGAAAAAGTTAGAAAATAGGAATCTGGAAAACATTATGCTGAGTGAATTAAGCCAGTCCCAAAGGGACAAATATCATATGTTCTCCCTAATCGGCGACAACTGAGCACCAAAGGGAAAACCTGTTGAAGTGAAACGGACACTATGAGAAACAGTGACTTGATCAGCCCTTGTCCTGACTGTTGATGTACAATGTAATACTTTATCTCTTTTAGCATTTTTTTTGTTCTAGTACTATTGGTTGAACTCTATAATTAACACACAATTATTCTTAGGTGTTTAATATTAACTGAAAAGTGATCCCTGTTAAATATGAGTGGGAATAAGAGAGGGAGTAGATGTACAATTTGGGACATGCTCAATCGGACTTGACCCAAATGGTGCAGTTAGAAACGTGCCAGGGGATTCCAATTCAATCCCATCAAGGTGGCATGTACCAATGCCACCTCACTAGTCCAAGTGATCAATTTCAGTTCACAGTTGATCACACTGATAGCTCTAAGAGTCAAAGGAATCACACAAACAAGACTAGTGTCTGCTAATACTAACTGACAGAATAAAAAAGGGAGAGAATGATCCAACATGGGAAGCGAGATACAAACAGACCCATAGAATGGCAGATGTCCTAAATAGCACTCTGGCCTCAGAATCAGCCCTTAAGGCATTCAGATCTGGCAGAAGAGCCCCCATGGGAGTATTTTAGGCATGGAAAACCAAGATACTCTGGAAAAAAAAAGAAGACCTAAATGAAAAGTCTCTGCAAGTGAGATCCCAGTGGAAAGAACGGGCCATCAAAGAAGGAGGTACCTTTATCTGAAGGGAGGAGAGAACTTCCACTTTGACTATGACCCTGTCGGAATAAGACCGAAGTCAGCGAACTCAAAAGGCTTCCATAGCCTTGGCAACTCATGACTAGAGCCTAGGGAGATTACTGACGCCATAAACAAGAGTGTCAAATTGTTAAGTCAACAACAGGAGTCACTGTGTACTTACTTCTCATGTGGGATCTGTCCTTAGTGTGTTGTCCACTGTGAAGTAATGCTATAAGTAGTACTGAAACAGTATTTTACACTTTGTGTTTCTGTGTGGGTGCAAACTGATGAAATCTTTACTTAATATATACTAAGTTGATCTTCTGTATATAAAGATAATTGAAAATGAATCTTGATGTGAATGGAATGGGAGAGGGAGCGGGAGATGGGAGGGGTGCGAGTGGGAGAGAAGTTATGGCGGGGAGCCATTGTAATCCATAAACTGTACTTTGGAAATTTATATTTACTAAATAAAAGTTAAAAGAAAGAGTTTTATTAGCATATTCTATGGACAAAGACAATGTGATAGAAAAGCATCCTCATACATTATTAGTGGGACTGTAAGCTCCTTGATGTCATATTTTATTTGGTTTAGTTTGATGAATTTATACTACAGAAATACATATGCTTGCGAAGACTTATACACAAAGACATTTGTTGCGCATTGTTGCAGTAGCAAAAGGTGGGAAACAACTTGATTAATGTTCCTTAATAGGGGACTGATCCGATTATTGCACATTAACATGGTGACATACTATGCAGTCATTAAGCCAAAAATAGAACCTCTTTATCGTGTTTGATGTGGTACATTAAAAATGTGTTCACAAATTCTTGCCTCTCCAGTCAAGAAATAGAGTCTGCCAGCATCCCTTGAACTTGGATGGGACTTTGTGACCAAGTTAATATTTAAATAGAATACAGAGGAACTGAGGCTGCATGATATCAAGTTCATGCAGTTTCTGCCAGCTTCTCTTGGAATAATTGTTCTGGGAGCCTTTAGTCCC
This sequence comes from Oryctolagus cuniculus, assembly GCF_051225735.1. Classification (NCBI taxonomy): domain Eukaryota; kingdom Metazoa; phylum Chordata; class Mammalia; order Lagomorpha; family Leporidae; genus Oryctolagus; species Oryctolagus cuniculus. The sequence goes on from NC_142888.1 coordinate 108,674,236, forward strand.
CGAAGTCTCGCTACCAGGAAGCCACAATGATGGGGGAGGAGAGATGAAAGGAGAGAGGGGGAGGGAGGGAGGGAGAGAGAGAGAGAAAGAGAGAGAGAGAGAGAGAGAGAGAGAGAGAGGAATGAGAAGGAACCATAAGTGATGAAGCCTGTGAGATATAAAATGATTCTATTCCAAATCACCATCATTACAAGTATATGAGGGATCCTGAGTGGGAACTGCCTACCAGACTCCTAATCAAAATGAATGGTTGTTATTGTTTTCAGTCACTTTTTCAAGGCAGTTTCTAATGCCTGAATAGATAGTTGGAATAGCTGATACAGGGAAATGTCTAAATTATAATGTTTAATTATAAAATAAGGTACAGAACACTGTGTACAGTGAACTACTATGTATTTTCCCCCCAAAGGCATGTTTCTGTGTGTTTTTAACACTGAAGGATGAATAAGAATAGTTACTTCTTCCCAGAAGGACTGGAAGTCTTGGATCAGAGTTAGACTTCAGTGCATACTGCCTGCAGCCTGTCACCTTAAACTGTTTCATCGTATGTGTGTAGTGTGGAAAAGAATGTACAATTTTACCTTGTGTTATTTACCAAGCAGAAATGGAGTTAGTTTAGAGGAAAAACTTGCCTTTGTGATGCAAATACTCCAGTATTTCCTTTTGGTTAGGAATATCAGTCCGTCTTTCTATATATCCTAAAATGACACTATTTGTAATAACAGCTAGTCAAACCTAGATGTAATGATTCTTTTCTTAAATAGTGATGTTATTGGGATATAACTCACATCTTAGACCAAACTCAGCTATTTGAATTGTATAATTCAATGGTGTTTGGTATATTAATGGAGTATGCAACCATCAACACACTCAGTTATAGAACATTTTCATTAACCTCTTCCAAATTTCTGTACACATTAACAGTCACTCCCAAATTTCTTCTCCCCAATAGCCTGGCCAACCCCAATACAATTTTTGTCTCTATAGATTTATCTAATCTGAACATTTCATGTAAATGTAAACATACAGTAGAAGAAGGTCTTTTGTGACTGACTTCTTTTATTTAGCATAATGATTTCACATTCATCCATGTTGCAGCATGAGTCAGTATTTCATGTTTTATTGCCAAATAATATTCCATTGTATGGATATGATACATTTTGATTACACATTTCTCAGTTGATGGACATTTGTATTGTTTTTACCTCTTTTTTTAAGATCTTTTTTATTTGAGAGGTAGAATTATAGAGAGAGAGGGAGAGACAGAGAGAAAGGTCTTCCATCCACTGGTTCACTCCCTAAGTGGCTGCAACAGCCAGAGCTTCTTCCAGATCTTCCACAAGGGTGCAGGGGCCCAAGCACTTGGGCCATCTTTTTACTGTTTTCCCAGGGCATAAATAGAGAGCTGGATGGGAAGAAGAGCAGCCAGGACTAGAACCAGCGCCCACATGGGATGCCAGAGCCACAAGCGGGGAATTAATCTACTGCACCAAAGTGCTGGTCCCCTGTTTTTACCCCTTGAATATTATTAGTAACCCTGCTATGAACATTCAGGTATAAGCTTGTGTGTAGACAAATACTTTGAATTGTTTTGGATAGGTGTCCAATTGCTGGTAACTCTATTTAATGTTTTTAAGGACTACTAGAGAGTTTTCCGAAGTGACTGAACCATCTTACATTCCCATCAGTCATGAATGAGGGTTCCAATTTCTCCACGTGCTTGCCAACATTTATTATACTTCTGATTATAACCATCATAATGAATATTAAAAGATAAATGTCATATATCTTAATATATTCTGGATATTTATAAAATCCTTGCCAGATAAATGATTTATAATTTTTTCTTCTTTCTATAGATTGCAATTTCATTTTTCTTTTAATTTAGTAAGTAAATATATTGCTTTAAAATACATTTTAATTATTTATTTGATAATTGTGCTAGTTAAAGGGTAGAGGTAGAGATAAGGAATTAAGAAAGTATGAATTTATACATATGTGTGTATATATACCTATATAGGTATACAAATACACACACACATCTGAATTCCCAATTTGGTTCACAATATTAGCAGATTCTTTCCTACCCAAAATCAAGAAAGTAATTTTGTTTAGGTATCCATCATTCTGGGAACTGGTCCAAGCACAGTCTTAAGGAAAATCTTAATTAAGCCAATTATAATGACTCATTGCTAAGGATGAGAGTGTGACAGCTTTTCCTTTTAACAGATTTATTGAAATATAATTCACATGCCATTAAATTCACTCAAAGTGGACAATTTATAGATTTTTAAATATATTCACAGACTTGTGGAACTATTACCATAGTCTAATTTTAAGACATTTTCACCACCCCAGAAATAAACTCTGAACCCATAATCAATAACTCATAGTTCTTTCTGCATTCTAGCCCCTGGAAATCACTGACTCTACTTTCTGTCCCTATAGGACATTTCATATAGGCAGAATTGTACAATGAGTGGCTTGTTCTAGATGACTTCTTTAGATAGGCATGGCATTTTTAAAGTTTACCTATGTTGTAGCATGTATTCATATTCCGTTTCTTTATATGGCTGAGTAAAACTCTATTGAATGGATGCCCAAGGGTTATTAAAAAATTCATGAAAATGGAATTAGGGGCTGGTGCTGTGGCATAGTAGGTAAAGGCATGGCCTGTAGTGCCAATATCTCATATGTGCTGCCTCGACTTCTGATCCAGCTCCCTGCTAATGTGCCTGGAAAAACAGTGGAGGATGGCCTAAGTGCCTGGGTCCTGGCACCCACATGGGAGACCCAGAAGAAACACCTGCCTCTTGGCTTAAGATGGGTCCAGCTCAGGTCATTGCAGCCATTTGGGGAGTGAACTACTGGATGGAAGATCTCTGTCTCTGTTTGTCTGTCTCTCTCTGTAGCTCTAGCTTTCAAAAAAATAAATAAATCTTTTTAAAAAAATAGATCTACCATCTGACCCAGCAATCCCACTCCTGGGAATTTACCCAAACAAAAAGAAATCAGCATATGAAAGAGTTATCTGTGCCTCCCTGTTTATTGCAGCTCTATTCACAATAGCTAAGATATGGAATCAATCCAGATGTCAACTGATGACTGGATAAAGAAATTATGTTATATATACACTATGGAATATCATTCAGTGTTTAAAAAAATGAAATCCTAGGGCAGGCGCTGTGGTGTAGCTGGGAAAGTTGTTGTCTTCAGTGCCAGCATTCCATATGGGCGCTGTTTCGAGTCCTGGCTGCTCCATTTCCAATCTAGCTCTCTTCCATGGTCTGGGAAAGCAGTAGAAGATGGCCCAAGTCCTTGGGCCCCTGCATCCCCATGGGAGACCCGGAAAAAGCTCCTGGCTCCTGCCTTTGGATCAGCACAGCTCTGGCCATTGAAGCCAACTGGGGTGTGAACCAGTAGATGGAAGATTTCTCTTTCTCTCTGCCTCTCCTTCTCTTTCTGTGTAAATCTAACTTTCAAATAAATAAGCAAATCTTTAAAAAATAAAAATTAAAATGAAATAAAGTAAAATAATGAAATCCTGTCTTTTGAAACAAATGGATGCAACTGGAAAACATTATGCTTAGTGAAATAAGCCAGTCCCCAACAGATACCATATGTTTTCCCTGATCTGTGGTAACTTATAGAGTACCTAAAATGTAATGTTTTGGAGTGAAATTGACATTTTGAGATTTGTTGATTATTTATAGCCCTGTTTATACTGTTGAGGAAAAGTGTTTTTTTGTTTGTTTGTTTGTTTGTTTGTTTTTTCTTGTTGAACTCTTTACTTAGTATAGGGTTAAATTTATGGACATAAAGAAAACTGAAAATAGATTTTTGTAAAAATTATGAGTGAGAATAGGAGAGCAGGGAGGAACAAGGGAAGGAACGTGATTGGGAGGGAGGGTAGGGTGGGAAGCATCACTATCTTCCTAAATCTGTATATAGCAAATGTATATACCTTAAATAAAATTTTAAAGAATTCCTTGAGGATATCAGGGGACACTATATATAAAATGCAATATAATCCAGCCATTTAAAGTAGAAATACTTTCATTTATGACAACATGGATGAATCTCAAGACATATATGTTAAGTAAAGAAACTTATGTATGGAAAGATAAATACTGTATTATTTACTCAATATACAGAATGTAGAGAAGTCAAAATTAGAATCAGAGAGTAGAATGAAGGTTGCTAGTGGCTTGAGGGGGGTTCAGGGAAAGAGGTGTTAATCCAAGAATAAAAGTTCAGTTATATGGGCTGAAAAAGTCCTGTACAGCATGGTGACTATAGTTGATATGATAGTGTATATTTGTATTTAATGAATAGAGTAGATTTTAAATGCCCTCAACACAAAACAAAACAAAATTTTTGGAGGTGAAGAATGTGTTAAGTACTTGATTATGGTAACATTCCATAATGTATGTAGATACAAAAAGCATTATATTATATATCTTAATATATGTAAAAAAAGAAAATGGACTTAAAAGACATTTATTTTGGTGCAAAAATTAAAATCAAGTATATGAATAGTATTCAAAACATTCACAGAAAATGCATATTATGAAAAGGTGTACAAAGATTTAAACATTTTGGCATCAAAATAAACTTATCTTTTTAAAAATATATATATATATATATTTATTTGAAAGAGAGAGAGAGAGAGAAAGTAAATGTGAGTGAGAAAGAACTACTATCTGTTGGCTTACTGCCCAATGCTAGGACTGGGCCAAGACAAAACCAGGAGCCAGAGATGTAATCCAGGTCTTCCATATGGATGGCAGAAATCCAGTTACTTAAGCAGTCACCATTGCCTCTCAGAGTGTGAATTAGCCAGAAATAAAGCTCAGGAGCTGAGGCCTGGAGTTGAACCTAGGTATTCTGATTTGGGATGCAAATATTTTAAGCCCTAGGCTGAATTGTTGAAGTTTTTTTATACCAATTTTGTTTATCCATTCAATCATCAGTGGGCATTTGAGTTCCTTCAGTATTTCGGCTATTGTGAATGGTTCTATGACCATACAGGTAAAGATTTTTGTGTGGACATATCATTTTGTTTTTCTTGGCTAAATGCCCGGAAAAGGAAATTTTGAGTCATATGGTAACTCTGGTTAACCTTTTGAGGAACTGTTAAACTATTTTTCATAGTGGATGCAGCATTTTACATTCCTGGCATCATTTATGAAGTTTTCAGTTTCTCCATATCACTGCCAATAAATTGATTCTTAAAAGAAGTGACAGGGACCTAGATAGTGAGGCACATCATGAGGAAGAGAAGCAGTGAGGGAATTGAGACAGAGACTAGCAAACAACGAGAATAGGCAAGCTCATGACTTCAGGGAAAACAAGACTTTAAGAAGTTTATGTGTTAAATAAGACCAGTGTCTGCTAATAATAATTGATAGAATTAAAAAGGAGAGAATGATCCAACATGGGAAGCAGGATACACAGCAGACTCATAGAATGGCAGATGTCCTAAACAGCACTCTGGCCTCAGAATCAGCCGTTAAAGGCTTTGAGATCTGGCTAAAAGCCCTGAGTATCTCAGGTATGGAAAGCCAAGACATTGTGGCAAAAGAGTGACCTAAATGAAAGATCTCTGTGAGTGAGATCCCAGTGGAAAGAACAGGTCTTCAAAGAAGGAGGTACCTTTCTCTGAAGGGAGGAGAGAACTTGTCTAAATAAGGTCAGAGTTTGTGAACTCAAGAGGCTTCCATAGCCTTGGCAGCCCATGACAAGAGCCTCAGGTGATTACTGACGTCATAAATAAGAGGGTCAATTGTTAAATCAACAACGGGAGTCACTGTACACCTGCTTCCCATGTAGGACCTCTGCCCTTAATGTGTTGTACTATGCGAATTCATGGTAAAATTACTACTCAAACAGTACTCTATACATTGTGTGTCTGTGTGAGTGCAAACTGTTGAAATCTTTACTTAATATATACTAAATTCATCTTCTGTATATAAAGATAATTGAAAATGAATCATGATGAAGAATGGGATGGGAGAGGGAGTAGGAGATGGGAGGGTTATGGGTGGGAAGGTGCTTGGGGCGAAAAACCGCCATAATCTAAAAGCTGTACTTTCAAAATTTATATTTATTAAATAAAAGTTTTCTTAAAAAAGTTTATGTGTTAAGTATGCAGAATACATGCTCTTCCAACTATAGCATTGTTATATTTCTCTATGAAAAAATAGAAATGAAAGAAAAGTGGGGATAGAGGAAGAAAATATGAAAGTACCCAATGAAACTGAAAATTACCAAAAATCATACTTTCCCTATTGAAGCACATATAACAAAGTCTTAATTCAGTGCACTGCACATTAGAAGTAGTATCTGATCCCTGAAGAGGATGGATCTTCCTTTACCCTTGATTGCAATTGTGTTCTCCCATCTGCCACCGACTTGCCACTATCACCTTCAGTTAGGTCCAAAGAGTAGTGATGTTATCGGAGAAGCAAAGGGTCCTTTTTCGCCGGCGCCGCAGCTCACTAGGCTAATCCTCTGCCTATGGCGCTGGCACACCGAGTTCTAGTCCCAGTCAGGGCGCCAGATTCTGTCCCGGTTGCCCCTCTTCCAGGCCAGCTCTCTGCTATGACCCGGGAGTGCAGTGGAGGATGGCCCAAGTGCTTGGGCCCTGCACCTGCATGGGAGACCAGGAGAAGTACCTGGTTCGTGGCTTCAGATCAGCGCGGTGCACTGGCCGTGGCGGCCATTGGAGGGTGAACCAACAGTAAAGGAAGACCTTTCTCTCTGTCTCTCTCTTTCACTGTCCACTCTGCCTGTCAAAAAAAAAGGGGGGGGTCCTTGTCTTTGCGCAAGAAAGAATTCAGGCGTGAGACAGAGAGTAGTGGAAAGCATAGTAGCAACGTTTATTAGGGTAGGGACATCCATAAGAATGGATGGGCATCTCTCCAGACAGAACCTGAGAGAGAGTGTGCAGTTCATATTTAGGCTGGGGTTTTTAAGGAGATGGGTCTTGCCTTCCTGCCTTTTCCCTCCTTCTCCTCCCTGACAAAGGACTTGTTAGGTGTAACTTTCTGAGTTTTTCCCCCTGAAGTTATCAGACAGGGGAAGCCTGGCTTGTGTCACCCCAGCCTTAGAGAAAGTATGTTTATCAGGCGAGGTAGAAGGGGCAGGACTCCCTGGAAGGTCATCAGGATCCGGGCAGGACTTTGAAGTGCAAGATGCTGGGCTTCTGGAGCTTCTGCAGTAGGCTCTGGTCTTCAGGCCTGTCTCACACACACATAGGCTCAATTTCTGACTTCCTACCTAATGGTGACAGCTCATGCATGGTCTTACATTTACATGTATGGGCTTTCGCACTCATATGAGCTCCATGATGTGCAAGATGCCTTGATGGTATTCCTGGAAACTGAGCCCAGAACACCACTGGCTCCAAGCTGTTGTAAGGCTCTTACAGGTGGCATTCGTGCCTTGTGATTAAGGAGGTAGAGATCATACGAATCAGTTAAGAAGAATCTAATTCTACTATCCACTAGGTCCTTTTCAAAGAACTAGGTTGCAAAGCCTGCCACAATTGTCCTGTTGGTAGCTACTGTCATCATTGCTTTCTGATTGTTTGACATTTAGATGAAAATTTATTGCCTGGCCTCTCACTCAAGTTTTAGGAAGCATTTTCAAAAAGGTTGTGGAAAGTACATATTATGGAAAAAATTTGTCCATGATGAACTTATCGTTTAATTTTTCTTTTCCACAAATTTTTGGAGATCATTCATGCTTGTAGTGGCAAGTTTTCATAAATATCTATCATAGGCATTATCTTATTGAGTCCCCACGATGATCCAGAAAGAAACTCCTATTAGGTCATATATGAGGAAACTGAGGCTGTATTGACTGGATTGATCTGAGGCTAAAGTTAAAGATAAGTGAATATTTTTGGACAAACAAAAGAAGTCCCCTCTCTCAAGAGGCTACTTACTGGAGGTGAGTGGAAGAGGGGGTGGGTAGGTGTAGGGTTTTCAACACAAGTAATTATCAAGTGAAAAATGAGGCAGCCATCTATCCAGATGGTTTAGACTAATGATTCCCAACATGTTCCATGTTATGACACACTAATTTTGTCTAATTTTACTAATTCCCCAAAGCAATATGTGGGTTCTTAAAAGTAATTAAAGTAGAATTAAATATTATGTTAATTAAACATGGCTTTAAATGAATTTTAAATGATGTGAATTGGTTTTATCCCTTGGGATAACTGCAAATAGCCTATCCTGATTTTGTGACGACTCAGAGTATTAGGAACAGAAACCTTCACCAGCTTGGAGGAGGGGACTGAGCCAAAAAATCTGACAGATTTCTGAGTTTGTGTCTTAGGAGTTCTGTTGCAGGTGCCTTTTGGTAACCATGGGAGGGGATTCTGGTGGGACAGCATATAAGTTCATTTTTTAGAGATGATTAATCCTCTTTAGTTTTTTTTTACCTCACTTTTAACCCCTGTCCTTGAACTGCTCTTCTTTTCCACTAACACTGTAGAAGGCAATCTGGCTGATAACCCTCATAGGGGTCAGTTCCGATTTTCCTGTCTGTGCTGCTTAGATTTTTCCACCCACTTCCTATTATCTAGGCAACATGAAGGCCATCAGCCCCAACGTCCCTGTGAGCCCACATGTTCCACTTTCCATTCTGTGATTTCCACTATTTTTTTTTGACAGGCAGAGTGGACAGTGAGAGAGAGAGACAGAAAGGTCTTCCTTTACCTTTGGTTCACCCTCCAATGGCCGCCACGGCTGGCGCGCTGCGGCCAGCGCACTGCGCTGATCCGATGGCAGGAGCCAGGTACTTATCCTGGTCTCCCATGGGGTGCAGGGCCCAAGCACTTGGGCCATCCTCCACTGAACTCCCTGGCCACAGCAGAGAGCTGGCCTGGAAGAGGGGCAACCGGGACAGAATCTGGCGCCCCGACCGGGACTAGAACCTGGTGTGCTGGCGCCGCAAGGCAGAGGATTAGCCTAGTGAGCCGTGGGGCCAGCCTATGATTTCCACTATTGACCACTTCTGTGATACTCCTTCTTTGGTCACTTTGGTCTGCTTTCCTGCTTCTCCTGAATGACTCGGAAGCCTTTGATGCCATCTGTACTGCATCCATAAACATCCAGTGTCCTCACCACCCTTAGTCAGTTCTCTGCTGCAGGACAAGCACAAGTCCTTCTACCCTGACCTCCCACCTGACTGCTCTCAGCCTGTGCTAGAGACCCAGGGCGCTTGCCTGATTCCTCACCATACCACCTACCCCCTTCACCCAACTTCCATTCTAGAGATGGATACTCAGTGGCTTGGGACAGACTGGTCAAGTGCTCTACCCAGAGGTAATCTGTATATTCCACTCTGTAATCTGAGGACAAATGTCGGGTAACAGTTTTCAGAATTCTAGCCACTTCTCTTTTCCACCGGTTCAAATTAAAATTTCATTTAAAGCCTTTGTGTTCACATGAGGTTTGATCACAGGAGGTAATAATTCGTCTCGGTAGCTTCATTTAGTCTATGATCCAATTTATGCATTTAATAAAATGCAGTCATGTCCCTAATTTTGTATTTCACTCCTGCTTTGAGCACACTGATAGAAGCTATTGTTAGCTATATGTTCTTCCTGTCAATCTTTTCAAAGTTCTTAACAATTACTCATGAGGGTTCATCCATACACTGCCATATTATTCAATCATTAAACACAAGGGAAGGAATGCTTTTTGATGTGCATATTTTTTTCCAGTGTAGTTTAAGTGAAAAGAGCAGGGTGAAAAATAGTGTCGCATTATTATTCCTTTACAAATATATTTATACAAACAAACACGTTTATGCATATATTTTAAAGACTTCAAAACTACCCCAAAGTGCTAACAATAGTTATCTGTTGGTGCTGACACTGATCAAAGTACATAAGTATACTTCAAAAAGTACATGGAGAAATTGAAATATAGGTTCATTTTGGTGCAAAGGATTTTGAAATCCATGCATAGTTTTTTTATAGTAAGTATTTTCTGCGAGTTTTATCAAGACCCCTCTATGGATTGATTTAAAATTTCTCACACCAAAGTAATCTTTTAATTCATTTTCATGAAATTTTTGAAGCACCCTTGTTTATTCCTTTTATTTGTCCACATTTTCCAATTTTTTTTCAACTATGAGCATGTGATTCTTTCATAATCAGGAAGAAGTAATTTTAGATAATTCAATTAGTTATCAGGGTCAACCAGCATGTGTGGAAAAGGTGATGATTCTTACTAAAGAGAAATTAACACCTTTATTGTTGTCATGAATTGTGATGACTAAAGAAAAGTAGATCTCTTAACTTAGTGAGTTTTAAGGAGGAATTTTCTGTATCACTTTTCAAGAAAAACAGAAAGTAAAGCCAATTTCTGTTTGCCTTTTTCTTCAAGTGCTTACCCACTTTCTCCTTTGAGGCCCATATTTTGTGCTCCCCAGAAGAAAGGGCTATTTCTTTGGTATCTCCCATCTCTCTGCCACTCTTTTCTCCATGATATGATCAGCTAAGAATAAGTTTGTACCCACAGTGTGTACTCAGAAAATGTTTGTTGATAGATTTGCTTATTTCTGTTCTCCATTAATCCCAGCCTAGCCAGGTTCTTTACCTCCTGCCTCTTCAGAAGCCTGTGTCTCTCACTACTGCCCTGCTGAGTGCACTGACACCCATAACTCCACCCTTGTGCATTGTGAGATAGACCTCAGAGAGTTTCAAGCTCAAGGATGTATACCTTATCAGGGATTCTGGTTTTACTCAAGCCAGTCTCCCTGATGCACAGGGGCTTGGGCAGCGGGCATTCAATATCCAAGAGGCCAGTGGGGGCCGTTCCTCCTTCATAGGATGCCCCTGTCCTATTAGCTCTGTAAGGTAGGAAGTCAGAAATTTAGGCTATGTGTGTGTTTGAGACAGGCCTGAAGACCAGCACCTACTGCGGAAGCTCCAGAAGCCCAGCATCTTGCACTTCAAAGTCCTGCCCAGACCCTGATAACCTCCCAGGTGGTCCCAGCCCTTCCCCCAGGGAAAGCTCCCAGGAGAACTCTCTCCTCAGGACCAGATGGGTTACCTGACCTGATAACATGGGGCAATAAAACCTTCTCAGACACCCTAAGGGAAGCCCCTCTGCTCTGCCCAGGCACAAGCAAATCTGGGGAGGAATTTGCTAATTTTCTCCCACCAAACCCTTCTGCCAGGACTCTCCATCCTTGTCCTGGAGGAGAGGGGGAGGTGGGTAAACAGACTCCCTTACAAACCTAGGGAGTCCAAACAGACTGCCCGCTATTGCAGTTGACTTCTCTCTCTCTCTCTCTCTTTTTTTTTTTTTTTGGACAGGCAGAGTGGACAGTAAGAGAGAGAGACAGAGAGAAAGGTCTTCCTTTGCCATTGGTTCACCCTCCAATGGCCGCTGCGGCTGGCGCACCGCGCTGATCCGATGGCAGGAGCCAGGTACTCATCCTGGTCTCCCGTGGGGTGCAGGGCCCAAGCACTTGGGCCATCCTCCACTGCACTCCCTGGCCATAGCAGAGAGCTGGCCTGGAAGAGGGGCAACCTGGACAGAATCTGGGGCCCCGACCGGGACTAGAACCTGGTGTGCCAGCGCCGCAAGGCGGAGGATTAGCCTAGTGAGCCGCGGCGCCGGCGCAGTTGACTTCTCAACAATGTTGCAGTGGATTGGTTTCTGAGAGGAGGAGCGTGGTGGGGGCAAGAGGCGTGGAGTCACCACACAGACCCCAGGAATCAGGTGAAAGCAGGCTTGAGGCAAGCAGCCCACAGACTCATTTATTTCAGTTGGTACAACATCTTATATAGCCAAGACCAGCCAATCCGGTCAAGGGGCAGTCTATGCCCCAACCAATCACAGTCTGTTGCAAGGCAGTTTCCAAAGCCATCCAATCACAGCCTGTTGCCAGGCAGGCTCCGTTGCCATGTGGTTTTCAAAGCCATTCCTGAGTAACTGACGCTCACTTGCCAGCGGCCACCTTGTCATGGCCTTCTCATTCCACCACATCTCTCCCTTTTCATTTATTTTTGAGCAATGGGAGGCATGATTCTTGGCCATACCATTATTGACCCCGTTTCCATGTGGTCTCCGTATGCAGCTGTGCCTGTCTTCCGTTGTCCCTCAGGGGAACTTACCCGTCATTGACTAACCAGCGCTCAAATCGAGAGACCACAGGATTGCTTGCTCAGATAGGGGTAGGAATGAGGAATAATGGTTATCAGGAATGGCACGACTGCACACAGGCTGTGGGCTATTTGAGTGGCTGACCAGAGCTATTGGGGTACAAAACAGTAACAGATATGGCTATGGGCAGTTTCTCAGGGTAGGATGATAGGGCAGGTGTGTCTGCTAACAGGGCGGTTTCTCAGTCTTGTTCAGCTGGTTCTGGTTGGCCACACCCAGAACACATTCCACCACACCCGCTCAGCCCTCGGCCTCTCTGCTGAGCCGCCCGCCTGGCCTGCCCAGGTGTATTCTCTCCACTCAACCATGTAACCTCATTCTCCCCCAGTCCCAGTGACTGGGCGCTCTCTTTGTCCTTTCCATCCTGAGAGATGCCCTGTCCCCAATAAAGCCTTATCACTCCACTCTCTGTCTCCCGTCTGAATTCTTTTTTGCGTAAAGACAAGAACCCCACAGCTTCCATGGCCTTCCCTCTGGTAACATCTCCACGAAGCCCACATAGTTGAAGCGGAGTCAGCTCTGGGCTGACGGAAACCTAAGATGTCCCGCCTCAGATAGCAGCTGGGAAGCACCCTGGACTCTGCTGCTCAGCGCCCAGCTACTACTCTTTTGTCCTGCACCCCCACCCCCGATCTAGCCTGGAGGGTTTTCCAGAGGAGCTCAGGGAGCTTAGGAAGGCTGAGGTAGTTTCCACAGGAGCCAAGCACCAGGTGCTGCTCCCAGTGCCACTACCTGGGGAGAAGCACCAGCCCCAGGGGCAGCTGAGTGTGTGCTGCGGGCAGGGTAGCAGGCCCAGGCACGGAAAGCCAGGCCCAGCCAGTCCTGAGACTTTGGATAAGCTTATTCATGAACTCAGCTCATGAAAACACAACAACAGTTTAAGAAACAGACTGCAGAAAAAAGGGGAAAATAAAGATTTATATTTAGTACCTTTAATAATACTTGTTTCCTGTTTTTTGAACAAGAGATGTACGTCCCTGTGGCTGAATTTGGTAGTGTGGCAACCCAGTGTTTGATAAAGCCAAACACTGATTTGAAAGGAGCCTGAGTCTGCGAAAGAAAAGTCTCTGGCAGTGTCACCTGACTGGGCTCCCTCAGTTTCCAGGGGTCCAGTGATGTTCCATGAAGCCTGAGAGGCCACTAGAGTGTGGCTCGATGCTGCGGAAGCTCTGCAAATGTCATTCGTCATTGGCAACAATGGCCTATAGCAGATCCTGAGTAATTCAAACCCAGTGCTTCCTATTGCAAATCTAAAAAATGCAGAGTCCTAGAAGCCACAAACTATAGCAAGAAACAGTTACTTAGTAATAGTCACTTACTATATGCCATGTTTAGAAACTATTCTTTTTTCAATTTTCTTTTTAAAATACGATTTATTTGCTTTTCTTAGTCCATTTACAGTTTTTTTAATCAATTCATCATTCATAATTTGTTTCAAGGAAATAGAATCAATGACAATGTAACATCTGAATATTTCCTGTGTGGTTTTAACATAATAATTAATTCATTTAGACTTTAAGCCACTTCCTCTCAACAGTTTATTTAAAGGCAGAGTCACAGACACAGACACACACACACACACACACGGAGAGAGGGAGGGAGAGAAAGAGGGAGGGAGGGAGGGAGATATTTTCATTTGCTGGTTCACTCCCCAAATGGCCACAATGGCTGGGAATTGGCCAGGCTGGAATTCCATCTGTGTCTCCTACACTGGTGGCAGGGGCCCAGGACCTGGGCTATCTTCCGCTGCTCTCCCAGGCACATTAGCAGGGAGCTGGATCAGAAGTGGAGCAGTCTGGACTTGAATCCGTGCTCATATAGGATGCCAGTGTCATAAGCAGCAGCATAACCTACAGCACCATAATGCTGGTCCCCTCGACACTGTTCTAACCAATGTGAATGCATTGCCTCATAGCAACCTTAGGAGGTAGGTAAACTTTTCTCTGTTTTATAGATAGGGAAACTGAGGTTAAATAAATTGTCTGGGTCACAGAATGAAGAAGCGAAGGAGGAGGATCTCAAAGTCTGTTGGTCTGATTCCAGAGCCTGTCCTCTTAACCGCTACACTGTGCTGCCTGATGAAGAGGAAAGAATCCCCTCTCTAGACAGGGCTAGTGTCACCAGCATGCAATCAAGGCAACTGTACAGGGCCCTTAGCCTTGAAGAGCCCAAAACTAGGCCTTTATTGTCTTGAAAAGTTTAAATAATTTGAAATTTTTGGAAGTGTAATCCCAAATCCAATGGGATTGTTGAGTATTCACAGGGAACTTGGAGTCTCTGACAGCATTCAGTCCCACTTTTCACTACCAACTCACTTCCCTGGGACAGAGTTTTGGTGGCTCACCCCTCTATACCTTAACTATCCAGGACCTCATCCAGTTTTCCCCTCTATGTCTCACCCAATGGAAGCTGCAGCCTTGCACTGTTAAAAGCCTGGGCATGGTTACAGGGACGATTGGTGTCAGGTACATGTATCTAGCCAAATCTCACAGTAGCAAGTGCATAGTGACAGCCATCCTGGCCCCAGACCATCAGTGCCATGGTATGTTTGAGAGCTAATTTACCAGGCCCAATAGCTTGCCCCAAACCAGACACCTATGGCACCTTGTACAGAGGTTGCAATCCTCTTTATGGTCACCTGTTTACCATGAACTGGGGCAGCTTGCCCATGGAAAGGGAATATGCATGGTTTGACTTTTTCCCTACTCACCAGGGCACAATGTGTCTCTCCAGCTGTTGGTGGATCCCGGATCCCGGATCCCGATGTCAGCAGGCCATGACCACACGCACTGAGTCACAGGACAGGATCATCATGCAGGTCTGCACTTACCCCACAAGTGTCTCTGTGCCTGACAGAGTGGGACACTAAATAAAACTAAAACACAACCGGTGAAGAGACAGACTCCTGAAGAAAGGCAAAGGCTTTACATTTTAGTATCTTTTATAGATTATTTATTTATTTGAGGGGTAGAGTTACAGAGAGAGGGAGAGAGAGAGAGAGAGAGGTCTTCTATCCTCTGGTTCATTCCCCCAAATGACCGCAATGGCTGGACTCAGGCTGATCCGAAGCCAGGAGCCAGGAGCCAGGAGCAAGGAGCTTCTTCCGAGTCTCCCACGCGGGAACAGGGGCACAAGCACTTGAGCTATTCTCCACCGCTTTCCCAGGCACATTAGGAGGAAGCTGGATCAGAAAAGGAGCAACTGGGACTTGAACAGATGCCCATGCGGATGCTGGTACCACAGGCAGAGGCTTAGCCTGATATACCACCACATGAAAAGGTCACAGTAGATGGTCTTCCAAGGTAGTGGCACAGGAAACCTGAATTCCAATTCTGCCTCTGTCACTGACTAGCTGACTGATCTCCAGAATGTTGCTTGCCCTTGGGGATGCTGTTTCCCCATCGGTGGACAGAGTATGTCCAATTACTCTAGCATTTTCAGAGTGTTGTTGAGCTTCTGGAGGGGTCCCCCAAGGAGAGAGAGGTGAGTTCTAGGACATGGGTGCCTCATAGTTTCTTTAGCCAAACCTACCCCATTTTTATGTTTTCTATATTTTTCTTCTGTCCTGAAAATCCCTAAAACAACTCATTCTAATGCTTAAAACATTAGAATCTGTAATTCCTGGTTCTCTCTATGGGCAGTTCCCCCATCTCAGTTCTCATTCTGAGAGTCTTTAACCTTAAACCCCACAAAGAATGTGGTTTTGTTTTTTAATTCCAGGAAGAAATGTGCTGTGTCCTTGGGCCAGTGACCAGAGAAGAACAGAAATGCGATGAGGACAAGAGATTTGACTTGGGTGGTAGACAGCTGAGAATTGTAAGGACAACGAAAGAAAAGAGGTTCAGGTTCTCTGTGGGGTACACTGTCAACAACAAAAAACATCCAGGAAAATAGGTAATTCAGCTGGAAGCTGGTACCCGGCGGGGGCCGGGAGGGAGAGATTTTCTACCTTCCCTCCATTAGACAATAGGATGTAACAATGCCTGTTGATGATAATGTACAGAATAATGAAGAAGGTCAGCTGTGAAAGACTTTTCACTCTGGTAATGTTTTTTGAGGCTATACCAGGTAACTAGGCTGCATGCCAGATCTAGGGTGGAAGATGAAGAAATTAACCACACGTTACTCCATCCCTCCATAGGGCTTTGGCCTAGGTGGACAAAATGGAAATTTAGAAAAAATGCACAGAATATTCATTAGAAGCCACATCACATAACATTAAAGTCGACATGCAAAGTGTAATGGGAAAAAAGGATATGGATACACATTTCCCTCTGGAAATTAGTAAAAGTGCTTAGAAAAGAAGATGGAAGTTAAGTTTGTGCTTAAGCATGAATAGGACTTAGAGAGGACATGGAGAGATTGGCATACCATATTTGGGAATTGGGAATTTATCATCTAAGAACAGAGAGACATGGAAAATTTTAAGTGAATTAAGCCAGTCCCAAAGGGACAAATATCATATGTTCTCCCTGATCGGCGACAACTAACTGAGCACCAAAGGGGAAACTTGTTGAAGTGAAATGGACACTATGAGAAACAGTGACTTGATCAGCTCTTGTCCTGACAGTTTATGTACAATGTAATACTTTATCCATTTTAGTATTTTTTTTGTTCTAGTACCATTGGTTGAACTCTGTAATTAACACACAATTGTTCTTAGGTGTTTAAATTTTAACTGAAAAGTGATCCCTGTTAGGAATTTGGAAAACATTATGCTGAGTGAAATAAGCCAATCCCAAAGGGACAAATACCACATGTTCTCCCTGATAGGTGACAACTAACTGAGCACCAAAAAGGAAACCTGTTAAAGTGAAATGAACACTATGAGAAACGGTAACTTGATCAACCCTCACCCTGACTGTTGATGAGCAACTTAATATGTTATCCCTCTTAGTATTTTTTTGTTTGTTCTACTTAATACTTTTGGTTGAATACTGTAATCAATACACAATTCTTCTTAAGTGCTGAAACTTAACTGAAAAGTGATCGCTGTTAAATATAAGAGTGGGAATAAGAGAGGGAAGAGATGTGCAATTCGGGACATGCTCAAGCTGACTTACCTCAAATGGTAGAGTTTGAAACATATCAGGGGATTTGAATTCAATCCCATCGAGGTGGCATGTACCAATGCCATCTCACTAGTCCCAGTGATCAATTTCTGTTCACAATCGATCATAATGATGGGACTAAGAACCAAAGGGATCACATAAACAAGAATAGTGTCTGCAAATACTAGCAGATAGAATAAAAAAGGGTAAGAACGATCCAACATGGGAAGTGAGATACACAGCAGACCCATAGAATGGCAGATGTCCTAAACAGCACTCTGGCCTCATAATCAGCCCTTAAGGCATGAGGATCCGGCTGAAAAGCCCATGAGAGTATTCCAGGCATGGAAAGCCAAGACACTCTGGGGAAAAAAAAAAACCTAAATGAAAGATCTCCGCGAGTGAGATCCCAGTGGAAAGAACAGGTCTTCAAAGAAGGAGGTACCTTTCTCTGAAGGGAGGAGAGAACTTCCACTTGGACCATGGCCTTGTCTAAATATGATCAGAGTCGGTGAACTCAGGGGGCTTCCATAGCCTTGGCAGCTCATGACAAGAGCCTAGGGTGATTACTGATGCCATAAACAAGAGTGTCAATTTGTTAAGTCAACAACAGGAGTCACTGTGCACTTACTCCTCATGTAGGATCTTTGTCCTTAGTGTGCTGTACATTGAGATTGAATGCTATAACTAGTACTCAAACAGTATTTTTCACTTTATGTTTCTGTGTGGGAGCAAACTGTTGAAATCTTTACTTAATGTATGCTAAACTGATCTTCTGTATATAAAGAGAATCGAAAGTGAATCTTGATGTGAATGGAAGGGGAGAGGGAGTGGGAAAGGGGAGGGTTGTGGGTGGGAGGGACGTTATGGGGGGAAGCCATTGTAATCAATATTCTGTACTTTGGAAATTTATATTCATTAAATAAAAGTTAAAAAATTTTTAAGCAATGTGAAGGGTAGGAGGTGGCTGAGGTTAGAGCTACATTTAAACCATCATGGTGGTTTCATGGAGGAGTACAAAACTGTTTAGCTAATCTTAGTAAGAAAGGCTTGTGGCTTTAATTTGGGATGGTACCAGTGGAGAAACCAACTCCAGAGGAATTTGGGGAGAGAATTGAAAGGACTTGGCAATTGAATTGAGGGAGCTGTGGGAGAGACAAGTGTCAGGGATTGACTCATAGGTTTCATGGTTAGAAAAGAGAAGTAGGGCTGGCATTGTGGTCCAGCTGGTTAAGCTGCCAACTGTGATGCTGACATTCCATATGAGTGCTGGTTTGAGTCCCAGTCACTTCATTTCCAACCCATCTCCCTGCTAAGGTGCCTGGGAAAGCAGCAGAAGATGGCCCAAGTGCTTGTGTCCCTGCCACCCACATTGGAGACCTGCATGGAGTTTCAGGCTTCTGGCTGAGGCCTGGTCCAGTCCGGGCTGTGGTCATTTACAAAGTGAACCAGAGGATGGATGATTCTCTCTCTCTCTCTCAAGTAAATAAATGAATAAATCTTTATTTAAAAAAAGAAAACTAAGAGTTGCCATTCACTTAGGTGGGCCAGGGGAAGAGTGGAGCAGATTTAGAAGGGCTCAGCTTTTGAAAAGACAAGTTTGAAGTGCCCAAGAAATTACCAAGTGGAAATTCCAGCTGGTACCTGGAGAAAAGGATCTGGAGCTCAAAGAGAATTGGTTTTCACATGGCTGCCATGTTATCCACAGGCCCTCCCTCATAACTAGGATTTAGGAGTTCTTGGAAGATGGCTCCTAAGACTACACAGTTGCTGGAACAAGAGACAGTAAAACTATTATTGGAACCCAAAGATTGTGTCTGTGCTGTATATAGACACCTACTACTTTCTGGTTTTCCTCGTTGCTTGAGCCAGTTTGATTATTTCTCCCCAACCATTTTTTTCTGGTTACTTTCATGTTTCTAGGCTTTAATTTCCTCATTTATAAAAGATACCAAGGTTTTGTATTCTTCAGGTTATAGGATTATATGGTTTTATGTGTATGGATAGCTTTTTGTTCAATGTACTTTGACAAGATAGCAATGTTCATGAACTCCATGCATTTTTAAAAATTATGAAGACCAGAGACAGACTAACAAATTAATTGGGGTTATACTTATACTTGTGTTGCCTGTTGGAGATATATTCAAGAATAGCAACAAACTTGGCCCAGAAATTGCACACAAAACAATTGTAGCTGCAATTCAGACCTGGAACTCCCACTAACCAAAGATACACTGTCCTTCACAAAAGATATTCAAACTCTAATTGGTGAACTTAATCTATTGCTTGACCAAGTATCACCCTAAGATTTTCCCCCTATAAATCTCAATAAATGCACATGAAGGGGCAGACATCTGGCACAGTGGTTAAGATGCCACTTGATTTATCTGCATCCCACATTAGAGTGCCTAGGTTTGAGTCTCTGCTCTGCTTCTGATTCTAGCTTCTTGTTTATAAATACCCTGTGAGGTAGCAGATGAGGGATCAAGTGCTTGAGTCCCTGCCATCCTTATGGGAGACCCAGATTGAGTTTCTGGTTCCTGGCTTCAACTCAGCCCAGCCCCAGTTGTTTTTGGGCATCTGGGGAGTGAATCAGCAGATGAAAGATTTCTGTCTTATCTCTTTCTCTCTGCCTTTCAAATAAGTTAAAATGTAAAGAATAATAATTGCACCTGACAATTCATGTACACACTCACATTTTATAGACTTACAGCAGTAGTGGTGGTGCAGTATTTAGAGGACACACATTTAGGAATTTCCTGAATCCTTGTGAGACAAATGGACTGAGCTCAATTCAGTTTATAAACACCAAGTAAATCCTTGCTGTATGCACATGCACAGTACAAAAGAGTTATTTTTGTTCCAATTGCAACTCATGTTCTCTTCTATAACTTACATTGTTTTCTAACTTTCTTTTCCACTTGGAATTATTTTAACTCATGACTAATATTACCATACAGATGTACTATTGAAATTGACATATTTATACTCACATACTTCCATATTTCCCTCTTAAGTATTTCTTACCAGGCAATTGTTGCAGAAAATATGCATTATTTTGTCTAAATAATTTCCCCCATACTCTCTTACTGTTGATCTAAACAACTACAATATTCCATCAGTATCCATGGGGGACTGGTTCCAGAAACCCCCATGGATGCCAAGATCTGCAGATATTCAAGCCCCTTATATAAAATGGCAGAGGGTTTTCATGAACCCCCCCCCACATCCTCCTATAATATTTTCAATCAATCATGTCTAGATAACTTATGATGCTTGATACAATATAAAGACTATGGAAATAGATGCTATACTGCATAAACAGTATATGACTATATGTTTATATGACTATAAACAGTAATGACTGTTTAGGGAGTAATGACAAGTAAAAGTCTGTACACATTTGGTGCAAACACAATTTTTTTCTTCCAAATCATTTTGGTCTGTGCTTGGTAGAACAGGAGGGTGCAGAACTTAAGGATCAATTGTATATCTAAACACTTTGCTAGAGCAATCAAATTGTTTTTAGTAAGGCCTCCCTTGCAGTCAGGAAAAACAGTGGATGACACTGTGAGCAAATTTTCATAGAACACATTACATGATTGAGACTCACAATGGAAGATTAGGGACTGTTCCACAGTGTTTTTTGTAGGGCTGCTTTGACTTCCTGGTTTCTCAAACTGTAGATGAGAGGATTTAACATGGGAATCACCATTGTATAAAACACCGAGACCACTTGATTTCCTGCCTGCAATCCACGTCGTGAGGGCTGCAAATAAGTGTACATAGTTGTTCCATAGTACAGGCCAACAGCAGTCAGGTGGGAAGCACATGTGGAGAAGGCTTTCTGTTTCCCGGAAGTTGAAGGAATTCCCAGGATAGTTATGAGGATGGACATATAGGAAACAAGGATCACCACAATGGAGGTGACCAGGGTGAATCCCCCACACCCAACAACCAAAATCTGAGTGACCCAGGGATCGGAGCAAGCAAGTGCCAGCAGCGGAGGAATGTCACAGAAGAAGTGGAAGAGGACACGTGGTTGACAGAATGATAGTTGTGTGAGAGAAGCTGTAACGGCAACCATGTTAATTAACCCACCAAGGTAGCATCCTGCTACCAAGAAAAGGCAACGAGCTTTTGACATGGTAACATGGTAAAGCAGTGGATGACAGATAGCAGTATAGCGATCAAAGGCCATGGAAGCCAAAAAATTGCATTCAGCAGAAGCAAAGATTATGAACAAACTCATTTGGGTCACACATTCAAGGAAGGAAACCTCCTGCACCTTAGACAGCAAGTTTGCTAAAGTCTTTGGAGTTGTGATGGAAGAGAAACAAACATCAAGTAAGGACAGGTTTGAGAGGAAAAAGTACATGGGGGTGTGGAGGCGGGTGCTGATTTTGATAAGGACCACAAGGCCTAGGTTCCCCAGCACTGTGATTACATAAATAATAAGGAAGAGTCCAAACAGCAGGATCGCAAGGTGAGGGTTATCTGTCATGCCAAGAAGGATGAAGTCAGTCACTATAGATGAATTTTCCATTGATAAAAGTGAGAGTTATTCTTGACTAGTTCAAAATTCCTTAGACATTCTTTAAAGCGAGAATATAAAAGGAAACAGGATGAAATGGTAAAACAGTCCCACTCAAAACACTTTAGTCCATGACACTCTCCAACCCTTTCCCTCATCTATATTCTCACTTCAGATCTCTTCCCAAATCATATCACTATTTCCCATGCATAACATTGAAGATGTGCAGGCTGAAGAGGATAAAGGAAACTCAGAGAATAAAAGGGGATGAGGTAGTAAATCGAGTAGAGAACTCTTGTTTAAATTTATTAAAGGAATGAATAAGTGAGGGAAGAAAGAAAATAGGTGTCATTCAGAGCTGCTCTTTCATAAAGGACTATAAACTCTGAAAAAACATCAGTGCTATGGAATTCTATTTCACTTTCCCTCCCTTTTCCAAATCATGCCAAGGAGTTATCAGAAATGAGGTAACCACAAGATAACCATGTCTACTGACAGTCCCTCTCCCTCACCTTCAATATTTGGGGCATCATCTCAGAAGCAGAAGTCACAAATATTCATGCTTCTCGTTGGTCGGTAGAGGATTTCCTGGGACCTTGATCATCTCTTCACTGTTAGTTTGTTGCAGAAATCAGAATACCCCTAAATGATCATAAGAAATCAAGCTCAGGTTTGAAGTTGTCTTTTGGATCTTGTGAAAGAGCAACCAAAGAAGGGCAAAATAGCCTAGGAATCAAGCAGCTCCTGGCTGATCATCACCTGAATGATTCCTTTAGTCATGCTTGGGCAGAGGTAATGCAGCTGCAAAAGTTACTGTGACTTCCACAAGAACGTATGGAGCAGGCATGTCTGAGCAAAGGACCAGGTCATGTAGTGTTTGGAGTCACATGGCCAAGTCATGGCTTCCATGCCTCTCTCCTACAGGCTATTTCAGATACTGGCTTGCTGCCTCATGAAAATTTCAGCCCTTGCCTTGGGTAAAGCATGAGACAAGAGAAGGGATGAGTCCGTGTAGATCCTTTTCCATTTATAGAACCTAAACTAACTCAGAACTGCTATGGCTCACTGGATGGCCATCAGCCAGTGGTGTCTGGAAGGGATTCCTATATTTGGATAGAAACTGGATAAGGAAACTTATGTGGGCTCTCCCAACTTTGATTAAAAAGAAATCTGTGTCTGTTTCAATTCATCAGAAAACACAGATTCTTTCTTTGATGTTAAAATCTTTGATTCTGGAGCCATACAGATCTATTTGAACCTTGACTCAGGAGATTGACAGCTCTGAGACCTAGGACTTAACCTGTCTATGCTTTAGTTTACTAATGAAAGAGGGACATTAGTAGGACCCATGTCATGGGGCAACTGTGAAGATTAAATGAAATACTGGATGTAAAGCACTTGCTATTTATCATGTACTCACTGAAACCCCTTTTCTCCATTCCTTCATGAGCACTCCCATTTATGTAGGAAGAGACTTCAAAAGTTCAATGGAAATGTGTACTATGAAAAGCTACCTATAGATTACAAATATTTTTGCACTGAAATAAACTTATTCTGATTCCGTTTTCCACGAAATTTCAAAAGTTCCTTTATATTTACCACTTTTTGTCTCCCTCTCTCTTTCACCAAATGGAAGCAGCAGAGGTGTTGTGTGTGGGCATTAATGTCATTTTAGATTGACAGAAGTGAACTCTAGAGGGATTAACTGAAGTGTAATCTTTATAATCTCCAAGCTCCCTTCTGTCTCTCTCTCTCTCTCTCTCTCTCTCTCACACACACACACACACACACACACACACACGAGGTGTACTCAGCAGAGGTAAGAATGGTCTTTCAGTGATGGCATTAATTCACTCCTTTTTGCTCAACCGAAACTGCTGGGGTTAACTCTTATTGTTGCTGCTGTCCAGCCCAGCCCAGCCCACATCCAGGGTAGTGTTGAGGACCTTATACCTCTAAGTGAGGAGATCAGAAGAGAAAATACTGAGCTGAATGAAGGTGATGGAAAGAGAACTGCTTTCAGAGACAAAGTCAGGAGTTCTAGTCCTGGCATTACCTTGCATTGTCATTCTGCTGTGGAAAAACCACTTCTCCTCTTTGAGCCGCATATTGTCATCTTGAAAACTGGAACACACAATATTCATTTACCTTTCTTTTAGGGTTGGCAAGAGGATCAAATCACATAATGAATGTGAAAGCATTCTGTAAACTCTGAAGGGTGATACAATACACATGGAATGGATCCCTATGATTATTCTCTCATGGGAGGTGGGAGAAGGAGGAGGAATATGTCAATCTGAGCATTTTCTGCTCCTTGCTCCCGCTTACAGAGCTCCACTCTTCGTTCTCCCACTCACCCCCTACACACATGTCATCTGCTCTGCCTCTCCACTGTGCAAGTTTTAACCTGTGAATCTTTAAACAAACAGCTCGAGGCTGTTCACATACCGTGTCACAAGAAAGACAGGTTTAGAATGTTAGTTTCACATTCTTGCATCATCCTTTAAATCTCCCATTTTATGATAACTCAATTTTTTTGGCATCTGCATACATTGTAGGTATCAATAAAGAACATTTGAATGAGTAAGTGACTTTCTATTAGTCCTTAAAACAGCTGAAATCTTTTTTTATTTAAAATAAGATGGAAATTCCGTTTCTTCCCAAAGGAAATAAACATATGAAATTAAGACTTTATTAAGGAAATGATTTGATACTGCCATCCACACATGCTGCTGCATTAACTAGTGACATGACAGCAAGCAGAACAGGTTTATTATTATCTTGACTAATGTGTCTTGGATATTTACTTCTTGGAAATAATCAAGCTCCTATTTGTTGAAGAACTGACCTTTCATATTTCTAAAAAATGCATGCATGCATTTGTCTCTAGAGGAATTTACATTTATGTAGTATTGGTTCTTTTAAAATACTTACCTTCCTTTTTTAAAATTCTTTAGTTTACTGTGAGTCTTTTAAAAATAGTCTAACATTTAGAATTTAAGTAAAGGTTCACTTAATTTCATATTAGATGAAATTTCTTGAATGTTTATTAAATGCAAGGCTTTAAAAATTCATGTATTCCAACCGATTCAATTGCAGACTAACACAAAGAAGTCCACAGGGATGAAGTGACTTGTCTAAGGTCTTACAGTGAATTACTGGCGGAGCTGATGTTGAAACTTAGAACTGACCTGATTCAGTGACCTCTTCATAACACCATCTTGCTTGCTTCTGAACTAGTCTGCGGAAGTCACTCTGGAGGGAACTTTCACCTTTGGTGCATTTGTTCTTCCAATAACAGATGAAAGGTCATTGTTGACACTATATTTGAACTATATGATCTTGAGCAAATTACTTGCTCTTTCTGGGTCCTAGTTTCTTCATCACTAAAATAAAGTAGCTACACTAGGTGCTCTCTGAGGCTATTTCCAGGTTTGAGCTTTGATTTCCCACGGGTCGGTGAGTCAAACTGCACACAGATCACTATTTGTTCTCAATATCTGATAGAGAAAACCAAAAAGAGCAAATGTCTGTGGTATCATGGGTCTATGTCAGACAAAACACTCCACCTTTCACTGCCCTTTCAGCCTTCATAGTGCCAGAAATGTCATATTATCATTTGGTGCCAGTACAAGGCACTGAAGACCATTGAGGCAAGAGCACGTGAAAGATGATTTTCAAATTTCTAACTACCCAAAGGCAGAAAGTATGTGGTTAAAGATCTGGCCGATACATCCCGATAGCATGACTGGGCAAATTGCTCCATTACTCTGCCATCAATTTCCTTATCTAAAATGGAAATGTTGGGGGACAGGCGTAAGAACATTGTAGGTAGGACATTGCTTGGGATGCCTGAAATCAATATCAAAGTGTCTGGGTTTGAGTCCTAGCTCCAACTCCCAAGTCCAGCTTCATGCTGATGCCCACTCTGGGAGCCAACAAGTGATGGCTCAAGTAGTTGGATTCCTGACACTCATGTGGAAGACCTAGATTGAGCTGACATTAATTTCTTAATTCCGTTTTTAGGGAAGTTACTAAAACAAACTTTATGTATAAAGAAGCTCATCATTACAGTTCTTATCATGACATACTCTTCTACCCACCCCTGGCTCAAGCCCCTCCTGGGCCATTGGGGGTCATTTAGGAAATGAACCAGTGGCTGGAAGCTCTTGCTCTGTCTCTCTGTCTTTCTGCATCTCAAATAAATAAATAAAATAACAAATGATTTATTTTTAATGTTTGTGCTTTGGTCTCTGAAAGCTATTACAAGAGAAAGAAAATGATCATGAACACCACCAACATCTTTGGAATAAGCTTAAAGCACCTCCAGTTGTCTAACTGAAGGGAACATAGCTGTTTTATATAAAGATTTATTTGTTTAATTTGAAAGTCAGAGTTACAGAGATAGGAGAGACAGAGACAGAGACAGATCTTCCAACCTCAGCTCTTGTGGTTATTTGGAGAATGAAGCAGTAGAAGAAGATCTATGTTTGCCTGTCTGTCCTGTTTCTTTCAAATGAATAAAAATAAATAAAATAAATAGAATGGGAATATTACCTAACTTAAATGGCTGTTTCACAAATTAAATAAGAAAATATAGGTAAAGTACTTAATAAATTATTTAGGTGCTTACAAATGTTGCCTTTGCCTCTCCTTAAAAACTCACTGTTATTGTATGATTCAACTTATATGAAATGTCCAGAAATAGACACAGAAAGCAGATTAGTGGTTTCTAGCATCTTGAAGCATGGTGCAGGAGAGGGCTATATGGATTTCTTTTTTGGGTGAAGAAACTGATCTAAAGTTAATGATGGTGTCAGTTGCGCAACTCAGACTATATTAAACTATGGAATTCTGCATTTCAGAATGTGTGAGTTTTATGGTACAGAATTATATCTCAGAAAACTGTTACCCCCAAAATAATGAGAAAACTTGTCCATAATGTACCAGTCATCCTTGGCTGCATCTGCATCCTTCTATTGACCTACAGCAGAGAGTCCTGGTAAGCACTGGATGACATCATCAATTAAAAGTCTTCTTAAACAGTTAATGACAGCAAAATAATGTATTCAAAGGAAATGATAAAATCATAGTTGGAGAAATAAAGAAAAGACATGTATTAGTGGAAAGAGGCACCTTATGACTGACTGGCAAGGCTAAACTATAAGAAAGATGACATTCGTTAAGTTAATGCACAGATTTAATGCAATATCAATCAAAACTCTGCAGGATATTTTACAAAGCATAATAAATTTATAGGGAAATGTACCTCACAGAGTGAGAAGGCAAAAATACTGAAACATTATCTTAAGTATGGTAGATAGGTTCTCATATTTTAAAGTTTATTACAAAGCCTTATATTTAAAAGATCTATTTGGCATTGGGTTAAAAACAAAGAATGAACAAGAAAATGTCCTGTTTTGGAGGAAGAAAGCCAAACTCTTAAAAAAATTCCTCTAGAACACACACACACACACACACGGCATGATAAAAAATTTTTGAAAAAACTATTAGTAAGAAGAAAAGTGAATTTTGATGTGTAACTCATTTCATAGCATTCAATCAATTCCAGATGTGTCAAAAAGTTAAACAGAAATATCTAAACTGTGAAATTAGGGGGCTGAACAGAACATTATTGTTTGTGTAGCTATCGTGATCATTGAATAAATGAGGTATCATCAAAACATGTTCAAATATAATGTTATAACATGATAACATGTTCAAATATACAACTAAAAATATTTTTCACACTGTACTATAATGAAATGAACATCCAAAAGGAAGTCATTAAAAGAGAAATCTTCGCATTGAGCAGAAATTTTCAAACACACCAAAGCACAAAAAGAAATAATACGACATATGATATCAATGTATGAAGCTCACTTGATACAATTTTGGTAAAAAAGAATAGATACCATTCTCATTAGGAAACACATTGAGAATGTAATCACATGACAAAAATGTGACTTCAGCAAAATACACATTAAACCACAAGTTCACCTGACTTGGTAGGTATGTATTCAATAAAGACTACTGTTAGGAAACAAGTCACCATGTAAATTGCTGGTGGCAATTATATTTCTGGAACATACTATGGCAATGTATAACTGGTTTTTGCCTAAGCAATTCCATTTGCAGGAATATATCCCAAAAGTTATAATCTAAAATAATTGAAAATATGTAAAAATGTTCATTATATTGCTACATAAATATTCATCTACAGTATATGTATATCTGTAAATCATCATGCTTAAAGGACTCATTTACATGTAAGACACAGTCCCTGCCCTCAAGGAAGCTTAATAGCACAGGGAAGGAAATTGTATGTGCAGTAACTTCTTTCATAGAAATAGAGACAAAGAGCTATAGGAGCAAACAAGAAGGACTAATTTTATTTTAGCATAGTTGAGAGGGCAGTTAGTAGGGAAAAGAAAGGTTTCAGGGAGAGGCAGAGAGTACTGAGCATAGACCTTGAAAGATAAGATGGGTTTAATGAAGGATAGGAGTGGTTAAAAGGGAGAAAAAGGAGGAATCTTATGGGAAAAAAATCAAGTATCCAATAACTAGTGGATGGCTAAGCACACCATTGAATATTAGCAAGCTTGATGAGTATACAATCACTAGAAAAAAAGCAAAGCAACAGAAATATGATTGTGAAAGAACTTCAGGCTACCTAAAACCATGACTGTACCTTACACAGGTAGACAGGCTACCCTACAGTGTTTGATTCAGTAATGTTACACGAGTCCTACGATTTAAAAAAAAAAGCCAAAAATGCAATACAAAGGTGAGTGCTAAACCAAACCTACAAGCATTTGTTCTGATCCTTCTCTGGGAGGAATGTCTCAGGGTTGGAAGGGCTGTGAGCATTGGGTTCCCATGGAGTCTTCAGGAAAGGAAGAGTGAGATTGGGTGTGGTTACTGCAGGGGCTGGATTCTGTGTTTTCTCCACTCTGGGATCTCCTATGAACACAAGTCATCTGCTGATGTGATACTCCCCCTCCCTGCAGCCTCTCTCCCCCTCAACCCTGGCTCACTAAATCCTCTTCTATTTCAACAAAGCAATCACAGTGCCTAGTCTCCAAAATCCCTGAGTAATGGGACAGGAGTTAGGAGGACTGAAACATCTGTCTTGTTTACTAAGTCTACTGACAGAGAAAAAGAAAAGCACCCGGGATTGGGAACCTTAGTTTATGTAAGCTTAGAATTCATCAGCTCTGACTTCTGCCTACTACATTCTTACCCAAATTTATTGTGTGTTCCCTCTGCAGACATAAACTAGAAATGTGAAAAGCAATTTAGAGTTACTCAAAGAAAAACTTGTCTCTCTGCCTGAAGTTTTTCAAGTTATAGGCCCCAGGCAGTCACATCAAAATAGATCAGTTTTTATTGTATGGCCAAAATCAGTAGCTCTCAATGAAACGGCTTACCCCGTTTTTCACTTCCCTCCACTCTGTGTGATTTTGATAAAATGCACAAGGCCACTATACTCACCTACAATTTCTTGTTCTTTCCTTCTTTCTCTTTTTTTAAAGCACACCTTCAGCATTTCACTCATCTTGCCCACTTGTTTCTTCTGGAAAGATAGAGACATTAAGCTTCTTGCTCTTCTCTCCATAAAAAATGGCTACTTGTGGGCCAACTGTGTGGTGTCTGACACAGGTAATCCACATAGTATGATACAGAATCATTCTCCCCTGAGGGACTCGGAGGCTAATTTGAAAGCTACTGTGTAAAGAGACTCTTTCCTTAGTGTCATAGATTTCTGCAAACACTAAAAACAAACAAAAATTCCTTCTACTATTTTTTTTTCATCCAAATGCCACTCAATTCTTTTTCAACATTTTTCTTGTCCTAAGACCCCCTTTGAGGCTAGTGGGCCAGTGATAGTGCACATTTATACATCTCTGCTGATTAGTATCAGGCCCTATTTTCAGGCTCTCTATTGACAAAGAGCTATAAGCAGATTATCTGTGAGCTGGGTTCCAGCCTTAACTCTGACGCTAACTAGATGTCTCACTTTTGCCTAATAACACCCCTTTTCTGGTCTTCAGTTTCTTCATATGTAAAACAAGCTATTAGTCAGACTATTTGCACAGGATTTTTTCCACTTCTAAGATTCAATGAGTCAAAGTCAAGTGACATGTTTCAGAGGCAGCCTGCGATGGGCAGAAGGCAGTGTTTCGAACCAGAAAATATATTCATTTTGCAGGGAGACAAAATTGGGAGTGAAACTTGAATTTAACAGTATCAGTGTTACTTTGACCAAGTTACCCTCTCACAACTTCATCTTTACTCCATAAAATGGAGAAAATAATGCCTCATATGGTTATTGTGATGATTAAATAAGAAACATGGGTAAAGCAAATGATACATGATCAAGTCTCAATAAATGGTATCGCTGTTAGTTGCTTTATAGGCCAATACACTGTTAGCTTCTCTTGAGAATATATAGATCTCAAAATAAACATGGATGTTCTCCACTTTCTCAATCTGGATAGATTAATAAGAGTGTAATTAATACATTAGTAATTAGTAGCCTGATTTTACATATAAGGAAATTTAACTTATATAACCATTCCAAAGACATACAGTGAAGTAATGACAGAGCTGAGTCTAAAATCCAGGTCATTTCATACACCAGGTCAGTAGATTTTACCCATCCAGCTGATTTTTTTAGATTAGGCTATACTCCTATTAACTGTGATGTCAGGCAAAATTAATAGTGATTTTTATTCACTTCATTGCTTAGGTAAATTTATTAGGAAGAGAAAAATGGAATGCCATAAATTTGTGTAACTAAAGCTAAACATTTTTTCTAGATTTTGAGGACAAATAGCAACTTTTGAAAGTTTTATTTGAAAGAATTACAGAGAGAGAGAGAGAGAGGGAGAGACAGAAGACAGACACACACACACACACACACACACACACACAGAATCTTCCATCTGCTGGTTTGGTCTCCAGATGGCTGCAATAGCCAGAGCTGGGGTGATCTGAAGCCAGGAGCCAGGAGTTTCTTTCAGGTCTCCCACGTGAGTGTAGGGGCCCAAGCATTTGGACCATAGTGTTTTCCCAGACACATTAGCAGGGAGCTGGATTGGCAGTTGAGCAAACAGGACTTGAACTGGTGCCCATATGGGATGCTGGCCGGCACTGCAGATGAGGCTTAACCTACTTCACTACAGCACTGCTCCCAGAAAATAACAATTTAAAACAGTTGGGCAGTTGAGGAAGCCTAAGGGCAAATTAATGTCATGATTTGTCTCTCCATGCCTAGTCTTGTCTCTCTTCAAGTTGGTCTGAACCTCTAAATATGTCACTGTCCACCTAGCCAGAAACCCGTGAGTCATCCTTAGCATCCTAATGCTTCCTGTTTTTATCATCTCTTCCCTTCACAGAAGGTAACCAAGTCCTTCTAACTCCATGTTCAAAATTCCTCTTGATTCTGGTCTGCTAAGGTTTGATCATCTCCTCTAAAACTCATGTTGAAATTGCCATCATGACTGATGGACCTCTATGAGGCAATTAGGTTAAGAGAGACCTATCCTCATGAGTGGGTTATTGTCATGTTCTTGGGAGTGGGCTAGTTATTGTAGGAATGGCTTCCTGATGTAAAGGATGAGTTTAGCCCCATTTTACTCACTCTAGCTCAGGCATACTCTCTTGCCCTTCTGCAATTACTCTGCAAAGGGGGTTCTCACTAGATGTTAGTCCTCCGTCTTGCACTTCTCACGCCCCAGAATCATAAGCCAAATAAACTATGCTTAGAATTTATCCAGTCTTTGGAATTCTGTTATAGTAGCAGGAAACAGAGTCAGTTCTTCCTACCCCCTCTTACAGGTCATAACTTTTTCTCACCTGGGCTACTACAGCTTACAGCAATCTGTTAACTAATCTCCATTTGACTTTTCTTACTCCCCTAGAATGAATTTATTATGTATATCTAATTGATTTGTTAAGTTAAAAATGTCAAGATTGAAATTTTGTGTACTATTTTTATGTATCTTGTCTTGTATGCTTTTCCATCACTAATTACTTCATTTATATTTGACTAATTCACTATTCATTTTTGTTTTTCCCCACAAATGCTATGACATGTATGACTATAAATATAAGTTTTTCTAAATAATAAAATCTACATGATTAATTTATTAATCAACTATTTACTGACTGTTTATTATGTCCTAGGCATTAGGGAAGTATGGTGAACAACACAATGTCTCTATTCTTGTAGGTATGCATACCAGTGCACAGAGACAGACAATAAATAAATATATAATGGAATGAAAGTGCTGGAATAAGCATATTAGCTTTCATGATGAGAAATAAATAAGGGTCTTTGGTTAAAAAGAAGAGTTTAGAGACATGTTTATCTGCAAATAACATTTTGGAGGCATAAACTAGTGAATAAAAAAAAAACAGAGGACAGCAATATTTTAGGGATAGGAAAGTAGAAGAGAAAATATTAGCTGATTCCGTGACCCAAGCAAGCTGAACCCTAAAACAGCACTGAGGCAGTGAACAACACTATTTGCACCAGTGAATTCTCAGAAGGCTCAGAAATTGGCAGCATCAGGTACCTTTGTGAGAATGAAAGTGGAGCTGAAAATATAGGCAAGGTTGAAAGAGGATTTGTGGACCTCCACCCCCTCTTCATTCTTCACAGCTGGGTAATTACTCTACATAACTTCCCACTCACAGATGACTGGAGATTTATTCTTTGAGAGCCACAATATTGTTTGGGCTGGATGTCTCATATAAAATTGACCATGAAGGGCCGGCACTGTGGCATAGCGGGCTAGGCCTCTGCCTGCAGTGCTGGCATCGCATATGGATGCCAGTTTGAGTCCCAGCTGCTGCACTTCCAATCCACCTCTCTGCTATGGCCTGGGAAAGAAGTAGAAATGGCCCAAGTCCTTGGGCCCCTGCACCCATGTGGGAGACCCGGAAGAAGCTCTTGGCTCTTGGCTTTGGATAGGCCCAGTTCTGGCCATTGAGGCCAATTGGGGAGTGAACCAGCAAATGGAAGACCTTCCTCTCTCTCTCTCTCTCTCTCTCTCTCTCTCTCTCTCTCTCTCTTTCTCTCTCTGCCTCTCCTTCTCTCTCTGTATAACTCTGACTTTCAAATAAATAAATAAATCTTTAAAAAAAATTGTCTATGAGATTAAGTGAAAATCTAGCTATATACTACATGTTGAGACCACAGACCCTCCTCTCCTATGTGGCTCCCAGAAACCTATAGTCAAGGCTTATATACCTTCTATGGAATATTGGAAAATTATTTTCTTGGAAAATTGGACTAAAGTTATGGAAAGTTGTCTAATAATAATTTCAAGTTCACTAAGGGAAAGGATTTCTTCATATAATGAGGTTCATCATGAAAAAGTCCAATAAATATAATGAATTATTTTGTGTCCCATTCAAATATGAATATAATGAAACATTCAAAGATCCCAAAACAAGTGTTTTTAAACACGTTTTTCACAGCAGTAGAAAATCAAAACAAAACAAAAAACCTCTGAAAAAGAGATTTCTGATCAGAAATCTAAGAGAAGATATTACATTCTTTGCAGCACTAGAAAAAAAACCCAAAATTTATATGGAAACACAAAACACTCCAAATAGACAAAGCAATCTTGAACAATAAAAGCCAAGTTGGAGGCATTGCAATACCAAATTTCAAGAAACTCCACAAAAACAAAACCAACAACCCACTTAAGAGATGGGCCAAGGACTTCAATAGACATTTTTCAAAAGAGGAAATCCAAATGGCCAACAGGCACATGAAAAAATGTTCAAGGTCACTAGCAATCAGGGAAATGCAAATCAAAACCACAATGAGGTTTCACCTCACCCCGGTTAGAATGGCTCACATACAGAAATCTACCAACAACAGATGCTGGCGAGGATGTGGGGAAAAAGGGACACTAACCCACTGTTGGTGGGAATGCAAACTGGTTAAGCCACTATGGAAATCAGTCTGGAGATTCCTCAGAAACCTGAATATAACCCTACCGTTCGACCCAGCCATCCCACTCCTTGGAATTTACCCAAAGGAGTTTAAATTGATAAAGAAAAAAGCGGTCTGCACCCTAATGTTTATTGCAGCACAATTCACAATAGCCAAGACCTGGAACCAACCTAAATGCCCATCAATGGTAGACTGGATAAAGAAATTATGGGATATGTATTCTTTAGAATACTATACCGCAGTAAGAAACAACGAAATCCAGTCATTTGCAACAAAATGGAGGAATCTGGAACACATCATGCTGAGTGAAGTAAGCCAGTCCCAAAGGGACAAATACCATATGTTCTCCCTGATCGGTGACAACTGACTGAACACCAAAAAGGAAACCTCCTGAAGTGAAATGGACACTATGAGAAATGGTGACTTGATCAGCATAGCCCTGACTGCTAATGGACAACTTAATACATTATCCCTCATAGTATTTTTTTTTGTCTGTTCTACTTAATATGACTGGTTTAATTCTGTAATTATCACACAGTTATTCTTAAGTGTTGAAAATTAACTGAAATGTGATCCCTGTTAAACATAAAAGTGGGAATAAGAGAGGGAAGAGATGTATAATTTGGGGCATGCTCGGGCTGACTTGCCCCAATTGGTAGAGTTGGAAACATACTAGGGGATTCCAATTCAATCCCATCAAGGTGGCATGTGCCAATGCCATCTCACTATTCCAAGTGATCAATTTCAGTTCACAATTGATCATAATGAAAGGACTAAGAGTCAAAGGGAGCACATAAACAAGTCTAGTATCTGCTAACACTAACCGATAGAATAAATAAAGGGGAGAGTGATCCAACATGGGAAGTGAGATACTCAGCAGACTCATAGAATGGCAGATGTCCTAAATAGCACTCTGGCCTCAGAATCAGCCCTAAAGGCACTCGGATCTGGCTGAAAAGCCCATGAGAGTATTTCAGGCATGGAAAGCCAAGACACTCTGGCAAAAAGATCTCTGTGAGTGAGATCCCAGTGGAAAGAACAGGTCTTCAAAGAGGGAGGTGCCTTTCTCTGAAGGGAGGAGAGAACCTCCACTTTGACTATGACCTTGTCTAAACAAGATAAGAGTCGGAGAACTCAGGGGCTTCCATAGCCTTGGAAACTCATGACTGGTGCATAGGGAGATTACTGATGCCATAAACAGGAGTGTCAATTTGTAAAGTCAACAACAGGAGTCACTGTGCACTTACTCCTCATGTAGGATCTCTGTCCTTAATGTGCTGTACACTGAGGCTTAATGCTATAACGAGTACTCAAACAGTATATTTCACTTTGTGTTTCTATGGGGGTGCAAACTGTTGAAATCTTTACTTAATGTACACTAAACTGATCTTCTGTTAAAAAAAAAGAAAAAAGAAAAGAAACTATCAATTCCCAACTTGACTCTCACTGGGATTAAACATGACAATAGGTCTGATCTGATTTCATCATCATTTAAAAAAAATCATCTATTATTTTTCACTTTATGTTTCTGTGTGGGAACAAACTGTTGAAATCCTTACTTAAGGTATACTAAGCTGATCTTCTGTATACTAAGATAATCGAAAATGAATCTTGATGTGAATGGAAGGGGAGAGGGAGTGGGAAAGGGGAGGGTGGTGGGTGGGAAGGACGGTATGGGGGGGAAAGCCATTGTAACCCATGAGACGTACTTTGGAAATTTATATTCATTAAATAAAAGATAAAAAAAAAAAACAAGAAATGGGAGTATTATACAAAAATAAACTATTCAAGTATTAAAAAAAAAAAAAAGACATATTACAAGGCTTTTATAACCCAAACAGTATGGTACTGGGATAAAAATAGACACATAGATAATGAAACAGAATAGGAACACCATAAATAAATCCAATCATCTACAACTACCTTATCTTTAACAAATGTCTTAAAAACATTCCCTGGAGAAAGATGGCCTCTTCAATACATTGTGTTGGGAAAAT
This sequence comes from Oryctolagus cuniculus, assembly GCF_051225735.1. NCBI lineage: Eukaryota > Metazoa > Chordata > Mammalia > Lagomorpha > Leporidae > Oryctolagus > Oryctolagus cuniculus. Next base: position 108,709,986 of record NC_142888.1, read on the forward strand.
TGGATTTTCACAAGCAAAAGTTTGAAGCAAGACAACTACTTTGTGCCCTATACAAAAATAAACTCAAAATGGATAAAGGATTTAAAATTAAACCTGAATTATCAAATTACAAGAGGAAAATATAGGATAAACACTCCAAGCATTAGCAGAGGCAATGGATGTTTGGATAAAACCCTCAAAGCACAGGCAAAACTAGGGAAATGACATTATATAAATCTATGAAGCTTCTTCATAGTAAAGGAAACAATTATCAAGTTGCAAAATGAACTGCCTGAGCGGGCGCTGCAGCTCACTAGGCTAATCCTCCGCCTTGCGGCGCCGGCACACCGGGTTCTAGTCCCGGTCGGGGCGCCGGATTCTGTCCCGGTTGCCCCTCTTCCAGGCCAGCTCTCTGCTGTGGCCAGGGAGTGCAGTGGAGGATGGCCCAAGTACTTGGGCCCTGCACCCCATGGGAGACCAGGATAAGTACCTGGCTCCTGCCTTCGGATCAGCGTGGTGCGCCAGCTGCGGCGGCCATTGGAGGATGAACCAACGGCAAAGGAAGACCTTTCTTTCTGTCTCTCTCTCTCTCACTGTCCACTCTGCCTGTCAAAAAATAAAAAAAATAAAAAAAGCACTGCCTTAATAGAACAAAATAATTGTAAGCTGTATATACCATTAAGTATTACTATCCAGAATACATAAAGAGTTGAAGAGATTCAGCAACAACAAAACGATCAAGTTAAGAAATAGATAAAAGTTATAAATAGACAGTTTTCAAAAGAAGAAAAACAAATGGTCAACAGACACATAAAAAAATACTGAGGATCACTAGCCTTCAGGGAGATGCAATAAAAACCCCAATGAGGTACCATTTCACTCCACTTAGCATGGCTATTATCCAAAAGTATAAAAATTACAAATGCTGGTAAAATTGTGGAGAAAAGGTAACCCTAATACACTGATGGTGGGAATGCAAATTAGTACATCCATTATGGAAAAAGTATGGAGAGTTCTCAGAAAACTAAAAATACATCTATTGTATGACCAAGCTATCCTACTTCTGGGACACATTCAAAAGAAATGAAATCAGCCTATGAAAGAGATACCGAAACTTCCATATTTACTGCATCCAAATACACATTAGCAAAGATATGAAAGCCACCTAGGTGTCTATCATATGATGACTGGATAAAGAAAATGTGTTATGTATATATGATGGAATATTACTCAGCCATGAAAAAAGAGTGAAATCTTGACATTTGAAGCAAAATGGATATAAATGGAGATCATTACACTAAATCAAATAAGGCAGACACAGAATGAAAAATTCTATGTGCTTTATCTCATATGTAAATATAGTACATATAGAGATTGTAATTAATATGTGGCATATAGATAATTATAAATATTGTCATCACTGAATTATACCTGTATATAATAATATACCCTTCTTTCCCCCACTTTATGATCCTTGACATGAATCTCACATTATGTGATATTAATATCCCTACTTTAAAGAAAAGTAATATGGGGGCCATCACTTTGCAAAGCAGATAAAGCTGCTGCCTGCAGTGCCAGTATCCCATACGGGTGTCGGTTCAAGTTCTGTCTGCTCAACTTCTGATCCAGCTCTCTGAGATGGCCTGGGAGGGCAGTGGAAAATGACCCAGGTCTTTGGTCCCCTGCACCTGCATGGGAGACCTGAAAGAAGCTCCTGGCTCCTGGCTTCAGATGTGCACAGCTCTGGCTGTTGCTGCCGTCTGGGAGAGCAAACCAGCAGATGGAAGCCCTCTCTCTCTCTCTCCGCCTCTGCCTCTCTGCAATTCTGCCTTTCAAATAAATAAAGAAATCTTTTTTTAAAAAAAAAGAACAGTATGGGAAAGGAGCTCCAAGGTGGTGGAACAGGGAGGGAGTGCACTGATAGTCCGGGAAAAGATAGTTTAATAAAAGTGGACATACTGTAGTTTAGGGAAGAGTTAGGGAAAAAACTGCAGAGGAAACTCTTCCGGAACTAGTGGGACACGGTGAACCTACATGGAGGGCACAGGCACCCACGGTCAGGACCCCAGCTGCTGAGTCTATGCACCAGCGCTGGAAAGGGAGATGAGGAGAAACCTTAGTAGCCTGAGACACTGGCAGAAAAGCGGCAGGGAGAGCCGAGAGGGAACAAGGCTTGAAGCCCCGTTGGGGAAAGTACACCAGCCTAACTAGAGGAGAGAAAAAAAAATAAAAGGGACCGGCATGGACATGATTCTCTCTCTCCACACACCTTACTAAGGCTAGCAAGACATTAGAGCAAGCACCATTTTGGACATACGTAACAGCTGTGCCAGCTCAGGGCCGCGGCCATGCTCAACCAAACAAAAAACCTGATTCCGGTGGGGAGAAATAACAGGAGATTAAGACCTAGTGAGTGTATGGAACTTATGATCTGGGACTGTGAAAATTAAAAAACAAAACAAAACAAAACAAAACTGAGGGTGTGTGGGAGAACTCATGGTGTGGCTGAGATGTGAGTAGTCTCGGTGGGAGATGCCACAAATTTAGGCGGCTTTGGCTATGCAGTGAGAGACATTGCAGGGGGATCTGAGCTTACACTGAGGACTGAACAGATCCTTTGCATGGTCCTTGGGACAGAGCAGACAAATATTATAACCACTGGGTCTAGCACTCAGGCACTGATTGCCATCAAGGAGAAGAGCTCAGGTGAGTGGAATTACTTCCCTTCTGAATAAAAAGAGAGAGAGAGTGAGAGAGCGAGAGAGCGAGAGAGAGAGAGAGAGAGACAGAGATTTACCATGCCAAACCTGGGTGTGTCACCTTTGGCACACCCTTAATCCTGAAGAACTGAACAGAGCTCTCTGGCCACGCCCACCACAAGCCTCTAGAGATTCACCAAAAGCAGACAGTCCACTTAATCTACAGTCATAGTATAAAGAGAAAAACCACCACAGCAAGAAAATAAAAAAGAAGAAACCAAAGAATATATCCAAAATGCCAAACAACAAATGCAGAAACTGAGGAAACAAGAACAAGGAAGACATTATCATGCTCCCAAATGAACATGACACTCCAATCAAGAAAATGAAAATGAAATCTTAAGGAGGAATCAAAATGAAATGAGGAATTTAGTAGAACATGAAATTGAGATAGTAAAGAGAAATCAAAATGATATGAATAATTCAATGAAACAAATGACAAACGCATTTGAGAGCCTTAAAAACAGAATAAGTGAGATAGAAGAGAGAATATCGGACTTAGCAGACAGAGCACAGGAAAATATACAGTCAAACCAAAGAAAGAAGAGGAAATTAGAATTCTAAAAAATATTGTTGGGAATCTACAGGATACTATTTAAAAATCCAACATTCGGGTTCTAGGAGTTTCTGAAGGCATGGAGAGAGAGAAAGGATTAAAAGGCCTTTTTAGTGATATACTAGCAGAAAACTTTCCGGGTTTGGAGAAGGAAAGAGACATCTAAGTACAGGAAGCATATAGAACCCCCAATAAACATGACCAAAAGAGATCCTCACCACACCACATTGTAATCAAACTCACCACAGTGAAACATAAAAAAAAAAGATTCTAAAATGTGCAAGAGAGAAACGTCAAATTACTCTGAGGATCTCCAATTAGACTCACAGCACACTTCTCATCAGAAAACCTATAGGCTAGGAGGCAATGGAGAGATAGAGCCTAAGTACTAAGAGAAAAAAATTGCCAGCCCAGAATATTATATCCAGCAAAGCTCTCATTTGTGAATGAAGGTAAAATAAAGACCCTTCATAGCAAACAGAAATTGAAAGAATTTGTCACCACTCATCCAGCCCTGCAGAAGATGCTTAAAGATGTGTTACACACAGATACACAGAAACATGGCCATCAATACAAAGAACGTAAAGGAAGAAAACCTCACAGCAAAAGTTAACAGGAAGCTCAAAGCATATATTAGAAATATCTTTGGGGCTGGTGCCGTGGCTCACTAGGCTAATCCTCTGCCTTGTGGCGCCAGCACGCCGGGTACTAGTCCAGGTCGGGGCGCCGGATTCTGTCCCGGTTGCCCCTCTTCCAGGCCAGCTCTCTGCTGTGTCCCAGGAGTGCAGTGGAAGATGGCCCAAGTACTTGGGCCCTGCAACCCATGGGAGACCAGGATAAGTACATGGTTCCTGCCATCGGATCTGCACGGTACGCTGGCCGCAGCACGCCAGCTGCGGCGGCCATTGGAGGGTGAACCAAAGGCAAAGGAAGATCTTTCTCTCTGTCTCTCTCTCTCACTGTCCACTCTGCCTGTCAAAAATAGAAATAAAAAAAATCTTTGGGAAAATGACAGGGCAAAGTCACTATTTATCAAAAGTCACATTGAATATAAATGGCCTCAACTCTCCAGTTAAAAGACACAGACTGGCTGAATGGATTAAAAACCAAAACCCATCTATTTGCTGCTTACAAGAAACACATCTTTCCAACAAAGATGCATGCAGAATGAAAGTGAAAGGTTGGAAAAAGATATTCCATGCCAACAGAAATGAAAAAAGAGCAGGCATAGCCATCTTAATATCAGACAAAATAAACTTTAACACAAAAACTGTTAAGAGAGACATATAATGATTAAGGGATCAATTTAACAGGAAGATGTAACTATCATAAATGTATGTACACCTAATTACAGGGCACCAGTGTATTTAAAAGATATGTTAAGGAACGTAAAGGAAGACTTAAACTCCAATACAATGCTTTTCAGGGACTTCAATACTCCACTTTCAGAAATAGACAGATCCACTGCATAGATCAGAAAGGAAACAGCAGATTTAATCGACACTATAGCACAAATGGACTTAACAGATCTCCACAGAACTTTTCATCCTACACTTGAAGAATTCACATTCTTCTCAGCAGGACATGGAACCTACTCTAGGAATGACCACATACTAGGCCATAAAGCAAGTCTCAGCAAATTCAAAAGAATTGAAATCATACCACACATCTTCTCAGACCACAGTGGAATGAAGCTGGAAATTAGCAACTCAGGAATCTCTAGAGCATATGCAAACACACGGAGACTGAACAACATGCTCCTGAATGAACAGTGGGTCACAGAAGGAATCAAAAGAGAAATCAAAAACTTTCTGGAAGTAAATGAGGGTAGCAACACAACATATCAAATCTTATGGGATACAGCAAAAGCAGTGTTAAGAGGAAAATTTATATCAATAGGTGCCTACATCAAGAAATTGGAAAGGCACCAAATAAATGAGCTTTCAATGCATCTCAAGGATCTAGAAAAACTGCAGCAAACCAGACCGAAAACTAGCAGGAGAAGAGAAATAATTAAAATTTGAGAAGAAATCAAGAGAATTGAATCAAAAAAATTACAAAAGATCACCAAAACAAATAGCTATTTTTTGGAAAAAATAAACAAAATTAACACATCATTGGCTCAACTAACTACAAAAAGAAGAGAAAAGAACCAAATCAATAAAATCAGAGATGAAAAAGGGGATATAACAACATACACCACGGAAATAAAAACTCATCAGATGCTACTACAAAGAGTTGTATGCCAGCAAACAGCGTAATCTATCAGAAAATCTAAATAGATCCATAACTGAGACAGAAATTGAAACAGTAATAAAGGTGGTCCCAACAAAGTAAAGCCCAGGACTGGATTGATTCACTACTGAACTGTACCAGACATTTAAAGGGGAACTAACTCCAATTCTTCTCAAACTATTCAGAACAATCGAAAAAGAGGGAATCCTCCCAAATTCTTTCTATGAAGCCACCATCACCTTAATTCCTAAACCTGAAAAAGATGCAGCATTGAAAGAAAATTACAGACCAATATCCTTGATGAACATAAACGCAAAAATTCTCAATAAAATTCTGACCAGTAGAATGCAACAGAACATCAGAAAGATCATCCACCCAGACCAAGTGGGATTTATCCCTGGTATGCAGGGATGGTTCAATGTTCGCAAATTCATCAATGTGATATACCACATTAACAGACTGCAGAAGAAAAACCATATGATTATCCCAATTGATGCAGAGAAAGCATTTGATAAAATACAACACCCTTTCATGATGAAAACTCGAAGCAAACTGGGTATGGAAGGAACATTCCTTAATACAGTCAAAGCAATTTATGAAAAACCCACGGCCAGCATCCTAATGAATGGGTAAAAGTTGGAAGCATTTCCACTGAGATCTGGTACAAGACAGGGATGCCCACTCTCACCACTGCTATTCAATATACTACTGGAAGTTTTAGCCAGAGCCATTAGACAAGAAAAAGTAATTAAAGGGATACAAATTGGGAAGGAAGAACTCAAACTATCCTTCTTTCCAGATGATATGATTCTTTATTTCGAGTATGCAAAGAAGTCTACTAAGAGACTATTGGAACTCATAGAAGAGTTTGCAAAGTAGCAGGATATAAAATCATTGCACAAAAATCAACAGCCTTTGTATACACAGGCAATGCCACCCCTGAGAAAGAACTTCTAAGATCAATCCCATTCACAATAGCTACAAAAACATCAAATACCTTGAAATAAACTTAACATAAAAGATCTCTACGATGAGAATTACAAAATCTTAAAGAAAGATACCAAAAAGGATACCAAAAAATGGAAAAATCTTCCATGCTCATGGATTGGAAGAATCAATATCATCAAAATGTCCATTCTCCCAAAAGCAATTTATAGATTCAATCTCATACCAATCAAAATACCAAAGACGTTCTCCTCAGATCTGGAAAAAATGATGCAGAAATTCACATGGAGGCACAGGATACCTTGAGTAGCTAAAGCAATCTTATGCAACAAATACAAACCGGAGTCTTCACAATACCAAATTTCAGGACATACTACCAGGGAGTTATAATCAAAACAGCATGGTACTGGTACAGAAACAGATGGGTAGGTAGACCAATGGGACAGAATAGACACACCAGAAATCATTCCAAACTTCTACAGCCAACTTATATTTGTTCAAGGATGTAAAACCAATTCCTGGAGCAAGGGCAGTCTGTTCAACAGAAGGTGCTTGGAAAACTGGATTTGCATGTGCAGAAGTATGAAGCAAGACCTCAATCTTACACCTTACACAAAAATCCACTCAATGTGGATTAAAGATCTAAATCTATGACCCGACACCATCAAATTATTAGAGAGCATTGGAGAAACCCTGCAAGATATAGGTACCAGCAAAGACTTCTTGGAAAAGACTCTGGAAGCACAGGCAGTCGAAGCCAAAATTAACATTTGGGATTGCATCAAATTGAGAAGTTTCTGTACTGCAAAAGAAACAGTCAGGAAAGTGAAGAGGCAACCAACAGTATGGGAAAAAATATTTGCAAGCTATGCAACCGATAAAGGAATAATAATCAGAATGTAGAAAGAGATCAAGAAACTCCACAACAACAAAACAAACAACCCACTTAAGAGATGGGCCAAGGACCTCAATAGACATTTTCCAAAAGAGGAAATCCAAATGGCCAACAGACACATGAAAAAATGTTCAAGATCACTAGAAATCAGGGAAATGCAAATCAAAACCACAATGAGGTTTCACATCACCCCAGTTAGAAAGGCTTACCCCTAATGACAGAGCTAGAAACGTGCCAGGTGATTCCAATTCAGTCCCATCAAGGTGGCATGTACCAATGCCATCTCACTAGTCCCAGGGATCAGTTTCAGTTCACAATTGATCATAATGATAGGATTAAGAGTCAAAGGGATCACATAAACAAGACTAGTGTCTGCAAATACTAGCTGATAGAATCAAAAAGGGAGAGAATGATCCAACATGGGAAGTGAGATACACAGCAGACTCATAGAATGGTAGATGTTCTAAACAGCACTCTGGCCTCAGAATCAGCCCTTAAGGCATCCAGATCTGGCTAAAAAGCCCATGAGAGTATTTCAAGCATGGAAAGCCAAGACACTCTGGCAAAAGAAATAACCTAAATGAAAGATCTCTCTGAGTGAGATCTCAGTGGAAAGAACTTGCCATCAAAGAAGGAGGTACCTTTCTCTGAAGGGAGAAGAGAACTTCCACTTTGACTATGGCCTTGTCTAAATATGATCAGAGTTGGCGAACTCAAGCGGCTTCCATAGCCTTGGCATCTCATGACAAGAGTCTCGGGTGATTACTGACGCCATAAATAAGAATGTCAATTGTTAAATCAACAGCAGGAGTCACTGTGCACTTACTCCCCATGTTGGATATCTGTCCTTAATATGTTGTATTATGTGAACTAATGGTATAACTAGTACTCAAACAGTACTTTACACTTTGTGTTTCTGTGTGGGTGCAAACTGTTGAAATCTTCACTTAGTATTTACTAAATTGATCTTTTGTATATAAAGATAATTGAAAATGAATTTTGATGTGAATGGGATGGGAGAGAGAGTGGGAGATGGGATGGTTGTGGGTGGGAGGGAGATTATGGATGTAAAAAGCCACTGTAATCCCAAAGCTGTACTTTGGAAATTTATATTTATTAAATAAAGGTTAAAAAATAAAAAATAAAAAGAATAGTATGTATCCATATATAATATCTAAATATAAAGTGAATATAGGAAAATGTTAGATTAGAAATTGTTAAATTTTGAAAAGTAAATAAATATATAAAAATAAATAGGTAAAAGAAGACATTGTAGTCATTTCAAAAAGAAAAATATATTATTAAAATGAGCTTTAAATAACAGAGCTTTCAAATATTTTAAAAGACAAGAGAAATAAAGTTGGAATCCCTGTCCACTCTGCCTGTCAAAAAAATAAAAATAAAAATAAAAATAATTAAGTTGAGAAATTCTTGGAAAAATTGAACCAAAAAACACAGACAGAAAATAAGAAAGAAAACATTTTAATACAACATTTATTGTATTTATTTGAAAGAGTTACACAGCGAGAGGGAGAGAAAGAGATCTTCCATCCACTGGTTTACTCCCCAAGCGTTTGCAATGTTAAGGGCTTAACCAGCCTGAAGCTGGGATCCAGGAGTCAGGAACTAGGTGCCAGTAGCCAGGAGTTTCATCTGGGTCTCTCATAAGGATGGCAGGGACCCATGCACTTGAGCCATCTTCTGCTTTTCTCAGGCCATTAGCAGGGAGCTGGATTTGAAGTGGAGTAGTGGGGACATGAACTGGCATCCATATGAGATGCCAGCATTGGAGGAGGAGGCTTTACCTGCTCCACCACAAAGTCGACCCTGAAAGAAAATTTTTTTAATTGGAAGATCATGGGATGGGCATTTAGCCTGGCAGTTAGGATGTCCATGTCTCAAATTGAAGTACCTGAGTTGGATTCTTAGCTCTAGCTCCTGACTCCAGATCCTTGATAATACAAACCCTGGGAGGAAGTGGTGATGATTCCAATGATTAGGCTCCTGCCACTGAAGTAGGAGACATGGATTGCATTTCTAGGTTCCCAGAATCACCCTGCACCTAGCTCTGGTCATTGCAGGCATTTAAGGGAGTGAAACAGTGGAAAGGAACTCTCCATCATCTCTCTGTCTGTCTGTCTGTCTATATCTCATTTCTCTCTCTCTCTTTCTCTCTCTCTCTCTCTCCCTCTCTGTTTCTTCCTCTCTCACTCTTTCCCAAATAAATAACTTACAAATAAAATTAGATGATTGAACAGACAGGTCTAACCTAGGAGTAACAGGTTTTCTTGAAAGAGAACAGATAAAATGGAAGTGGGAGTAATAATTGAACAAATAATTCAAGGAAAATTCCCAGAGCTGAAGAAATAGTTTCCAGATTAAAAGGGACAATTGAGTTTCTAACAAAATTAATAAAAGTAGGTGCACACTAAGGTACACCATGTTGAAATTTAAGAACGCTGGAGACTAAGAGATTATATTTGAATAATGGAAGCTGAGAAGAAAAGCAAAGGTGAGGGAGGGCCACAGAGTGATCCTAATTATGTGACAATGTGCATCACTAGTATAGCCAACCCATCAAATTCTCCCTTTTCTACCCTAAAGGGACATCTAGTGTCCAAGGACTTCTTTCTATCTCTACTGTGACATTTTTGTTCAATCTACTATGAGAGTACTTCAAATAGTCCGTGGAAACAAGGGAAAAAAAAGAGAATTGGCATTTCTGTGAACTTTTTGAAGACCCCCTCACATAATCTTTCTTCTGGAGTCGTACGGTTGCCTATTTATAACAGAGATCTCTGCTTGTGGTAAAGCCTCCTCCAGGCAATACACAGAAGCATCTTTGCAAAGTATAAATCAGACCCATTCTCTCCCCATTCTGATCCCAATGGCTTTTCATTACATCCAAAATTAAATCCAGACTGCCCACCATAGCCTCCTGGACTACCCATAATATAGCCCCTGACTATCTTTTGACATCATTATCTGTCTCACTATGACTACTTTAATCCACATTGATCTACTTTACATTTTCTGTATATGAAGAGTCTTCCAAAAGTTTTTTTCAGGAACTTACTGCAGTACTGTTGTATACCCAACACAGTTCTGGCAGCTTTTGCACTTGTAATTCTCTTCCTTAAGATATTTGCACAGCTAGCTCTCTTTCCATCACTGAGGTCTCAGCTCATTTGTCACTTCTTGGATGAAAAATTCCCTAAACACTTTATCTAAAGTAGCCACTGACCCAGCAATTTTCTGGTATATCTTATTCATAACAATTATTACCAGCTAAAATTGTGTTTTAAACTTCTTTTGCCTATACATTTAATGTCTTCTGTCATTATGACATAAGCACTGTAAGGGAGAAAAACAAATTCATGATTTCATATTCATCATTGTATCTCAGCATCTAAAATAGAGACTTGCATGCTGTAGGTGCTTGATATATATTGGTTGAATTAATACATCAATGGATTATCTGCCAAGAGTTTGGCGTTCTTAAAGAATACCATAACAGAATGCAGTTATAGGATACACATGGTGACTTTGTGGCCATATGTTAGAGATTTCAAAAGGCAGTATATTACTGATGAGAAAATGGGAAATGATTGCACTCAAAAAGAAGCCAATAGTTTTGAACTCTGCTATAATGTCCTCTAGTTGCGGTGTTTCCATGACTCAATAAAAGTAAATGTGGAAAAAAAGGCAAATTATTGAAAAGGAAATATAGAAATAGAATGTTTGTGTGTGTGTGTGTGTGTGCATGCAGAAGGGAGGTGGTTAATACAGAGGGAGGTAATTAATACCATTTCCAAGCTATATGGAAAAATTACCTGGATTGCCCCTACCAAGAGACCCCTGAAGAGACAGTCTCTGCTAGGTTGTCAAGAATGTGCATTTAAATTGATAGTGTTCAATTTCCTTTTCTTACTTGTCACATGACAGGCCTTGTTTAGGAGATAGTGATTGTCTTAGTCTACTTGGGCTGCCCTAACAAGATATCAGAGTCTAGGTAGGTTCAACAACGGAAATTTATTTTCTTAAAGTTCTGGAGACTGGAAGTCCAAAAACAGGTTGCTAGTATGCTTGGTTTCTTACGAGGCCTGTCTTCTTGGCTTGCAGATGGCTACCTTCTCACTGTGTTGTCAGTTGGTGTGGGGTGGGAGTTGGGGAATGCTTTGGTGTCTCTTCGTACAAGGCCATTAATATCACCATGAAGGATCCACCCTCATGACGTCACCTAACCATAATTACCTTGAAAAATTCCCAATATCCAAATGCTATCATATGCTGGGGACTGAGGTCTAGGGATTCACATTTGAATTGGGAGGGGGTGGAAACACAATAAATTCACAGCAGTAATAAAACAGAGGAAAGGGACAAAGTGGAAGGCCAGACTACTAGTGATTTCAGTTGAGTGGCTACAGTCCATAATCACTTGCCTTTTCATATGAGGCAGCTTCAAACATTTTGTGGACAATGGAATTAAAAGATACGTTTACTGAAGTACAAAATATTTTGAAACCTGTAGTTTTTAAAAATAACATGTATTTTCCATTAACCTTTTGGAAATCTCTTGTATTTATGTGTTCAGCACTCACCTTTCCATCTTACTACTCTTTTGAACCATTCATTATGTGACAAATACAAAGATTGTCATATTCTAAAGTCATCCTTAGGCAAGTAAGGAAGATCATTTTATTTAATAGATAAGAAATCAAATATGCATATTAGAGAAGTTATACATTCAAAGTCACAATGAAAATAGATTTCAAGACATATTTGGAACACATTACTCTTGTCTTCCATCATAAGGCTTTTCCCTCTGAGGATTTGGTTATTATCCCAATAGACTCAGACCTTAGGTTGGTCCTTAGGGAATTCAACAGAGATTTAAGGCCTGCTAAAATGTTAGGTCACTGTGACCCTCACTGTGTACTGTTGAATTACATCTTTCTAGACATTATATGAAAGAAACTAAAAATCAGGAAGACCCCCTCCTTCTCCACCAACCTTCAAATCTCATTAGTGAAGGAGTACAGTGTGTACTTGTTCCCTTGGCACTTCAGGTAGCAAAATTTCATCCTTTCTCAGGCCAATTATAAGCTTGTAAGCACCTTGTTCAGTTGCCAGCTGTCTTTAAGGACAGTGCGCTCCTTAAGAGCCACATGGCAATAAATATTACTTAACATAGAACAATAATTCCATGCCATAATTGAAAAATATCAAGATTAGTACTGAGATTGAACCACTGACTAGAAAACAATCCCAATAATCTGATTGTGGAGCAATTATGGGGGTGGGAGCTGTCTCCTTTCCAAATATTAAGCCTACCAGGAAGTATGTTTTTATTTATTTGAAAGGCAGAGTTACAGAGAAGGAGAAGCAAGGGTTGGGAGGGGGTAGAAAGAGATAGAGAGAGAGAGGGAGAGAGAAAGAAAGAGAGACCTTCCATCTGCTGGTTCACTCCCCAGATATCTACAACAGCCAGGAAGCTGGAACTCCAGCAGAAGCCAGGAGCCTGGAACTCCATCCAAGTCTCCCACATGGGTAATAGGGACCCAACCAAGCGCTGAGGCTATCCTCCATTGCTTTTCCAGGTCTGTTAGCTGGGAGTTTGATAGGAAGCTGAGCAACCAGGACTTGAACCAGCTCCCATACGGGATACCAGCCCTGTAGGTGGTGGCTTCATTCACAACACCACAGCACCAGCTCCTACAGGAAGTATTTTTGTGATTAAAACCCACCCAACTCTGACTACCATTGCTCCACAACAGTAGTCATTCTTTTGCTTGCCTTTGTTCAGTTGTTGCTGTGAAAACACTATTGTAGAACACAAAGTCATAAATGTCCATATGTGTACTCTCCCTGACTTGTTTGTTCTACATAGCTGTTGTTGGCTATGGTCTTGACCACCTGTGCTTTGTGTGTTATAGCTTTCTCCTTCCTGCACCCCTTTCCACTGATAGAATAATGCAGACTTGTTAGAAAGCACAAGAGCTAAGGTTTGCCAAAATATAGCTCACACATCAAATACAACATGCTTAATAGTAAAATGTGACACTTAATAATATTAAGTATTATTATTATTATATTCTCACTTCATTAAGTATTATTATTATTATTATATTCTCACTTCATCTCCTATTAAGTATTATTACTATTAAGTATTTTAGCTTGGATGCTCAAATATGTCCTCTGACACCACCTTTCAACAGTATCCCTATTTGCTGGTGCTTGCCCTATGTAGCTATCAACCAAACCTTGATAAAGCTGATCACTATGGAGTTGCCTGAGAGTGACAGAAAATCTGATTCTTCTCAAGGACATCAACATGTTAGAAGTCTTCTATAGGGTATGATGAGCAGTAAACTTGGTGCCTTGGTTTGGGTAGAGCTCAAGCTGTCCTAGAGTTTCCTTTTTCTTTTTTTTGTACTGTAAAGGGTGCTTCTGGGAGAGGAAGAGAAGGTAAGAAGGGGAATCATTGTGTCCTTTGGCTCTCCCTGCCAACTGATAATTGAAGGTGAGAACAGACCAAAGGAGTGCTGTTCCCACTTCATTTCCTCTTCCCTAATCCAAAAGAGCAGCTTCAATAGTGCCTACTTCTTCTATTAATGGAGCAACGAATAATCATTCCGGTGATCCATCTCAAAGAAATTGCCAATGAGGGTGTAAGGAGAGACTTGCTTTGGTTTAGTTGACAAGCTGATAACTGTTCCTAGTGTTTTTCACAAACTCCTATTGAGCAGATTACTTAGAGCTATTTTATCTCTTTTACCGTATTCTCACATTTCCTTATCTCAAACAGAAGCTACCTCCACCACCACCTCCAGTTGACCCCTCTTAGCTAACACACTCTTCTGTAATAAGTCATCTACCCACACACAACATAGGTGAACTGATTAGGCAGAATGTAATTTTATTATCAAGAACTCCCTCAAAGCTGGAATTTGGGAAACTTCATGCATTATACATCAACACATGCACATAAAACCCACTGTTTTGGTTGAAAAGAAGATCACATCTTCACCACAACACACAAAAATGTATACAATTAGAAATCATAGAATTGTCAAATGTCAATGTGAAGGGAGTGTAGAGACAATTTAGTCTAAGCCCCTCATTTTACAGAGGTTGTGAAGCTAATACCCAGAGAGAGGCCACAGAATATTCCCAAGGTCACTCAAATGTGAGACATAAAACCATGGGCATGTTTATAATCCTCTGTGTCAAAACAATCACATATTCAACCCAAAACTTAAATGTATATGGCTCCATCCTTGAAATGAAGAAACACCAATCTCTTTTCAAAGCAAAAATGACCCCATTCATCACATCTGAATGCCCCTGTTCTTTTCTGAGCTGCTTTGCTATTTGTTGTCAATTCCTGGGACACTTTCCTTCCCTTGCCTCTGAACAGCTCCCACGAATAAGCAATTGTTAAAAGCTTTAGCTATGACGTATGCAAAGGCAGCCATTCAGAGAAAAGGTCAGTGTCACTGTCCTCTGTTTCCAAAAATGCCTCTTAAAAAATGAGACATTACAATACTGAATACCAATTGCCTAAAGACTTACAAATCTCTTCCAGGAAGCCCAAGACTCCTGAAGAAATGGTAAATCCAACAAAAGTTATAATATGATTTACCAAACCAAAAAAGGACCACAAAAGGGGCATAAAGAAACACCATTTTTCTACTGGCCTGGAGAATTGTGCTGATGGGACCACACGAGCCAAACATGGCTCCTCAATCATCTGTCCTTAAATTTTGTTTCTCTAGTGCCTTAGAAAGTCACTTAGGTCTAAGACATGGTCTTCTGGTCACTAAAAATTGGGAGTCGAGTCTCTAGGGAGCCACAGAACAGGGAAGTGGAGCTACACAGGAAAAATCAATTACTTGTAGCCATTTTGCTTTTTAGTTTATGATGTTAGTCCTTTCCTGGTACTTATCAGTCTGTTCTGAACTCTGAATTTTCCACAACATAAAAATCACACTTACTGTTTTTCTTATGCACTGCCATGCATTATTAATCAGAGAGTACACACAAAGACCTTCCCATAATGCCTAATCCACACTGCTAGTCTCACTTTTGCTACAGGCATAGTAGACAACTCCAAGTTCTTGCACACATCTTGTCCTGGGAATTTACAAGTAGAATTTTGAATTTTACAATGTGTCCCCATTATTCTTTTAATTATTCAAGTTTTAATTCAAAAGTCACTTTCTTCTTAGTAAGAAATTCTTCCATAATCCCTACCACCATGCCAAATTATTTCTTCTGTATGCAATTTCATGCTTTTTATTAATTAAATCATTCACAAATTATTGAACCCCAGCTATTTTTCAGGCACTGTGCTAAGCATCAGTACTATAGCAGAATAGAGGTGTGGTCCATGTCCTTATTTAATTTATAGGATAGGAAAGAGAAGCAGTTGCAATAAGTAGTATTTATAGGAGATGGGTAGGTAGAAACAGGATGTTACTGCAAGGAATCTAACCTATTCTTGAGAGGTCATAGGAAGTCTATTGAAGAAAGAGCATTTGAACTGGGACCTGAAATCAGAGAATGAATTAGCCAAATGAAGAGGTTACTTCCTTTCATAGAATACAGGCATAGGGAAAAACAATGAGGCAGGAAGTGATTTGGGGCTTTAAGAAAAACTGAAAGTAAGGGAGAGTAGGTACAACATAAGAAATCAGAAGATCAGACAGGATAGTCCACTTTAACAATTTTAGATCTTAAGCTAAATAGGAAGTCATTGAAATACATTAGCGAGGAACCTCTTTGGAAGTAACAACGAAAATACACATAGAGCCATGAGGATAGCTTGGAATGGAGGGATGGATATAAGCAAACACTTTTAAGGGAAATTAAAGGTGGGGGATTTTTGCAGGACTTAAATCATTGGATCTTAAGAAAGAGAGATGGGTAGAGAATGTTCTAATTTATTGAGATAAGGAAAAAATGGAAGAGGGCCAAGATTGGCTTCAGACAGTGAGGTTGGCAGACACAATGAATATACAAGTGGAGATAACAAATAGTATGTTTACTCTATGGTTTTGTGGCTCAGAAGAGAGAATTGAACCAGCGATAAGAAAAAGTATTCTCAGCATAAAGATGGAAATTGAAGTCCTGAACATGGATAATTATGTTCTAGGGTGATAGTAGAATGAACAACGAAAGTTCTATGACATTACAACACACACTTAAATGTTACATGGAAGAACCATGCAAAGAGATGGAGAAAGAAGGGTCAGAGAGGTAGAAGGAAAACCAGAGGAGTGAGTATCTCAAAATCCAAGGAATAAGGATATATTAAGATGAAAGGCAACTATCTGAGATGAATGCTTTTGACTTGCCAAGAAGGGTGATAGGGTCATGGTGACCTTATCAAGAGCTATTTCAGTGGAACTGTGTGGGGCAGAAGACAGGTTGGAGTAGGTTGAGATGAAGAAATACAGACAGAAACATAGACAACTCAATAAATGTTTGTTTAATGGTGGGAGTGAGATTGTTCATTAACTGAAGAGGCCAGAGGATCCCGGGGTTGGGGGGGAGGGGGGAGTTTGTTTCTTTAAACACCAGAGAGACTAAAACATGTTTTAAAGACAAAGACAGAATCCAGTAGATAAGGATTTGTTAAAGATATAGGTAAGCAAGCAGTTAACTGATGGCATAGTTTCCTGGGAAGAGAGAGGGGGATAGACTCCAGGGTTTAGGTAAAAGGATTGCCCTTTAATGGAAAGAAGGATATGCCTCTAAGACAACATGAGGGGAGAAAAGAGTAATTGAAATGTGTATAGTCACCAGGTTTGGAGATAGTGTCTTTTCTAGATGTAGTTCTAGAGGATTGGAGGCAAAGTTGAATAGGTGGTGAGGACATTTGCTGGGATTAGAGGGAAAGAGAATAATATGTAGAAAATTTGAGAAGATAACTTTTGGCCAAATTCTCTGCATGCCATTGCTTTTCCATTCCCCTAGAGGTTTCTCATGACTTTTAAGAGATGGTGAAATACGGTGGGTAAGAACACGGGCTCTGAAGCAGAGTAATGTGGTATGAACCTTGTCCCCACCATTACCTGGTTGTATAACTTGGGATAAATCACTCAATTTTTCTGTCCCCAGTTTCTTCATCTGTGAAAAAATGGTTGCAATTTTACCTATCTCATTATTTTACTTGATGACTAGTTAAATGAGTTAACACACATGGAGGGCTTAGAATAATACCTGACAAATCGCAAGCACTAAATATCACCTGAGTCAATTTACTATTGGATTATGTGGAGATGCAATGACAACTGCTTGATATGAAAGAGGGTGAACTTTTCCCCAAAAGTTGATGTTCTAGTTTTCTAATTAGAGTGAGTATACAACAGGGACATATGGCTTGTTTCTATTCTCAGTGGTATATCCATATTATTTATGTTCCAGGAAATCAATGAATACAAATATATCCCAGTAGAGAGGCTGTGGTCCATAGAGGATGGGATGAGAGTGGTTTCTAACAAGGAGGCTTGAGGCTGTGTTCTGAGCCTTAGGGTAATCCCTGAAACCAGAAGCACAGGCAAAACAACCAGAGATTTCTATTCCAGTCCTGTTTCCTGTCTTCTTCTATATTAGGAAGATAAAAGGTTCAGATGTTGGCGGGAAAAATCAACTACTTTTTTAGTGAAGTGAAACTGTTGCTTTCTGGAATAGCTTTGGAAATAGTCACATAACACATAACATCTGGGTAAGTTCCATGAGAGGGTCAGCCTCAACTTGCAAATGAACATTTGATCCCCACATTCTCTGGAAAGGTGCTGCACTAACATAGTGACTTGAATATGAAAGGCAAAAGCCTGAAGATAGCTATACATCTGGTTGTAAAAGATGATGACTTGTTGGAGAGAGATGAAAAGAGGTAAATGAAGCTAGCTGGTATGATGCCTTGAGGGTCGAATCAGGAATGTGGGCTGTCCAACTTTGCTAATACAATTTGCATTAATAAAAAGCCTGGATTACATGAACATAACAATATGCCAGATTTTTTTTGTTTGTTTTCAGCACATTCTGTACATATGAAATGGCTCAGGGTTGCCTAGCAGAGGTCCCACCAGACCCGGTCCTGCCTGATTTATAATTAGCACATTTATTTGTTGATATGCAAATTAGTCCAGTAAATACTGTGTTATTAAATGAATGCAACATTCTTCCCACAATCTTTTTTTTTCCTTTGGACATGCAGAGTGGACAGTGAGAGAGAGGCAGGGAGAAAGGTCGTCCTTTACCGTTGCTTCACCCTCCAATGGCCGCTGCGGCTGGCGCACCGTGCTCCAACTATTCATTAATGCTACCAAGCTCTTTCATCATAGAAGGTACGAAGTTAAACAGCAAATCAGCAAAAGTAGGTAAATTTATACACTGAAAGTTTTGTTAGATGGGGAAGATGGTATAAAAACATGGCAGATCTTTGAGTAAGTAGCGAATACATAAAATCAATCTCATAAGAGTACAAATAACAGTTTGTAAAAAGTGCACATTGGGGCCAACACCGTGGCTCAATAGGCTAATCCTCCACCTGCGGCGCCGGCACACCGGGTTCTAGTCGCGGTCAGGGCGCCTGATTCTGTCCCGGTTGCCCCTCTTCCAGGCCAGCTCTATGCTGTGGCCAGGGAGTGCAGTGGAGGATGGCCCAAGTGCTTGGGCCCTGCACCCCATGGGAGACCAGGAGAAGCACCTGGCTCCTGCCTTTGGATCAGCGCGGTGCGCCGGCGGCAGCGCGCTGGCCACAACAGCCATTAGAGGGTGAACCAACGGTAAGAGGAAGACCTTTCTTTCTGTCTCTCTCTCTCTCACTGTCCACTCTGCCTGTCAAAAAAAAAGTGCACATTGGAATAAGCAAAGATAAAGCTTCCTATTTTTAAGCACATTTCCTCTTATTTAGATTTACGTAAGTATGAGACAAACCTTTTGGAGTCAAAATTCAAAGCCTAACTCTATTATTTACTAGCTCTGTGACTAACTGAGCAAGCTCTTACATGCCTAGAATATAGATGATGCTCCACAAATATTAATTGTTGACCCCATCCTTCAAATTATGATATAAGCAATGTAGTAGCAATATAGCACAGTGTTTAGGTAAGAAGGCTCTGAGGGCAGACTGATGGAGCTCGAAATCCTGAATCCATCTTATTCGACCTCTTTAATTTTTTATTTCCTCACTTGTAAACTGAGCCTCTTAGTAGTTCTACTTAACTCACAAGGTTGTGGTGAATATTTGATAAGATAATCCATGTAATGTGCTTCGCACAGTATCTGCAACATAGTAATCCCTCAATGAACGCAGGCTCTTAAAGTATTAGCTTTATCTTTTCTTCCTTTTGGCTCCTACTCAACCATTATTAATGGTCTTGTTCGGGATTCTAAACATGACCTCTATGTTGTTTAATTTAGTGGTCAGTCTTACATGACTTCTCTGAAGTAATGCAGATGAATGCTTTCTCCTTGTTGATATGTGACAAGAGGGATGAATTCAGAAAGATTTGAAGAAGAGAATTATTTAGTGGATAAAATTTTGAATCAGACGCCAGAGTGAGGCTGTAGAGTCTCTGGAGCACTAAAAAATTATCAGCTCCAGAAGTAGGAAACATCCAACCCACTGGCTATATAAGGCCCTCAAAATTGTTTGGTCTGGCCCTGCCGAGGCAACTGCAGGCAGGACTTGAAATTCAATGAATCTGTGGCAGGCTGATTTTTAAGTTGATGATTCTGTATGGCCCTCGGATGATGTTATAAATATCCAAATGACCCTAGGCAGAATAAAGGTTCCCCACCCTTGAACATCACATGTACGTTGGATATTCACCTGTCCAAAGGCAGGAGTTGGTTTAGACCTAATCTGGAGGTTCCCTTTTGCCTTTACAGTTGTGATCTTTTCAAATTAATGAATATTTGTGTAACAATAGCTAAAACCTGACATTTAACGTGGGTCCTTGCAAACCTCGCAGCACCAAATGTAAAGTAGGTACTCTTTGTAGTTTAAAGATGATGAAAAATCTTAGAAAAGCTCAGAAAACATTACCAGATAGATAGAAATCTATAATATTCAGTTTTTCATTCATTCATTCATTCATTCATTCACTCTTGTTTAAATACAACTGATATTTATTGGTCACCTTACTTTGCACCAGACACTTGCATTTAGCAATGATGTACAGTCCTGAACGTAGAAGATAAAACCCATCCCCTCTGTGAAATTTGTTTTTCAGCAGGAGAATAATATGACCAAGACCTGGCTCATTCCATCGCCTGATTCTACTCTATAACATAATGCAGTGCACCAATGGGTTGTTGTGTCATGTTACCATCTTATAGTGAAGTTGAATTCTTCCCTTTTTAGATGCAGTGGAACCATGCACAAAGAAAATCAGAGTACTGTCTCTGAATTCTTCCTCCTGGGACTCATGGTGGGATCTGAAAAGCAGCAGCTCATTTTCATGATATTTCTGTGCATGTATCTGGTCACCATGGTAGGAAATGTACTTATCATTCTGGCTATTATCAGTGATGCTCACCTCCATAGCCCCATGTACTTCTTCCTTGCCAATCTCTCCTTCACTGACATCTGCTTCACAACCACTGCAGTCCCCAAAATGTTAGCAGATATGAGAAGCCAAAGCCCAAGCATCTCCTTTGCAGGATGTCTTGCACAAATGTATTTTTTTATGCTCCTGGTGGACCTAGATAATTTCCTCTTGGCAGCCATGGCCTAAGACCGGTACATTGCCATCTGTCGCCCGCTACATTATGCTGCATTACTGAATCCCAAGCGCTGTGCTCTGTTGGTTGTGACTCCATGGGTTATCTCCAACCTTGTCTCAGTGTTGCATCTCAGTCTGCTGAGCCACTTGACTTTCTGTGATCAGAGGGCAATCCCACACTTCTTCTGTGACCTGGAACCCATTTTAAGACTTGCTTGCTCGGACACCCAAATCAACAACCTGCTAATTCTAATCATTGGTGGAGCGGTTATCTTCATCCCCTTCACCTTCATTCTTGTCTCCTATGCGCTTATTGGCAGCACTGTGCTTGGGGTTCCATCAGCCAAGGGGAAGTGGAAAACATTCTCTACATGTGGCTCCCATCTCTCTGCTGTGTCTCTCTTCTATGGATACATAATTGGGGTCTACTTTCTCCCCTCTTCTACCTACTCAGCACAGAGGGATAACGTGGCTGCTGTCATGTATACAATTGTAACCCCCATGATGAACCCCTTCATCTATAGTCTAAGGAACAAGGACATGAAAGGAGCATTGAGGAGACTACTCAGCAGACAAAGCTTATTCTGAAGTCCATGAGCCCTACAGAAAGAGACACCTGCATGAACTTCTTCCTTAGGACAAGCGTGTAGAGGATCCGGAGCCTCAGGCTACTGTGCTCTCTTAGTTGCCTGCCTGTAAATTCTTGCCCCAAATCCTGGCCCAAGACCCTAGAACATACCCAACTCCCCATGAAAAAAACAAACAAACAAAAAAAAAACACAAAAAAACCACACTTGTTTGTTCCAAAGTCTTCATTCACAACTTACAGGCAGAGTTTTTTGTGAAAGTTCATAGTTGTATAGTCAGTGCTTAATAATTGTTCCTAATTGTTGGTTTATGTCTCTTTTCTCCCTCTATCAACCCTTACATGTTATATCATAGGGAAGGAAGGAAGGAAGGAGGGAAGGAAGGAAGGAAGGAAGGAAGGAAAAAAGGAACTGATGATAGTACCTCAAAATCTTATTCAAGGGTGTTTCAAATATTCCATGGTAAATGGTCTTTTTTTAACTTTTATTTAATAAACACAAATTTGCAAAGTACAGATTTTGGATTACAGTGGCTTTTTCCCCCACATAACTTCCCTCCCACCTGCAACCCTCCCCTCTCCCACTCCCTCTCTCCTTCCATTCACATCAAAATTCATTTTCAATTCTCTTTATATACAGAAGATCAATTTAGTATATACTAAGTAAAGATTTCAACAGTTTGCTCCCACACATTGAAACACAAAGTGTAAAGTACTGTTTGAGAACTAGTTATAGCATTAATTCACATTGTACAACACATTAAGGACAGAAATCCTACATGGGGAGTAAGAGCACAGCAACTCCTGTTGTTGACTTAACAATTGACACCCTTGTTTATGGCGTCAGTAATCACCCTAGGCTCTTGTCATGAGTTACCAAGGCTATGGAAGCATTTTGAGTTCACTGACTCCAATCTTATTTAGACAAGGTCATAGTCAAAATGGAGGTTCACTCCTCCCTTCAGAGAAAGAAGGTACCTCCTTCTTCGATGGCAAGTTCTTTCCACTGAGATCTCACTCTGAGAGATCTTTCATTTAGGATTTTTTAGTGTCTTGGCTTTCCATGCTAAAAATATTCTCATGGGCTCTTCAGCCATATCCAAATGCCTTAAGGGCTGATTCTGAGGCCAGAGTGCTGTTTAGGACATCTGCCATTCTATGAGTCTGCTGTGTATCCAGTTTCCCATGTTGGATTGTTCTCTCCTTTTTAATTCTATCAGTTAGTATTAGCAGACACTAGTCTTGTTTATGTGATCCCTTTGACTCTTAATCCTATCATTATGATCAATTGTGAACTGAAACTGATCCCTGGGACTAGTGAGATGGCATTGGTGCATGCCACCTTGATGGGATTGTATTGGAATCCCCTGGCACATTTCTAACTCTACCATTTGGGGCAATTCTGATTGAGCGTGTCCCAAATTGTACATCTCCTCCCTCTCTTATTACCACTCTTATATTTAACAGGGATCACTTTTCAGTTAAAATTTAAACACCTAAGAATAATTGTGTGTTAGTTACAGAGTTCAACCAATAGTATTAAGTAGAGCAAAAAAAATACTAAAGAGGATATAGTAGGAAGTTGTTCAACAACAGACAGGACTAGGGCTGATCAAGTCACTGTTTCTCATAGTGTCCATTTCAGTTCAAAAGTTTTCCTTTTTGGTGCTTGGTTAGTGTCACCGATCAGGGCGAACATATGATATTTGCCCCTTTGGGACTGGCTTACGTCACTCAGCGTGATGTGTTCCAGATTCCTCCATCTTGTTGCAAATGACCAGATTTCATTTTTTTACTGCTGTATAGTATTCTATAGAATACATATCCCATACTTACTTTATCCAGCCTACTGTTGATGGGCATTTAGGTTGATTCCAGGTCTTAGCTATTGTGAATTGAGCTGCAATAAACATTGAGGTGCAGACAGCTCTTTTATCTGACAATTTAATTTCCTTTGGGTAAATTCCAAGGAGTGGGATGGCTGGGTTGTATGGTAGGGTTATATTCAGGTTTCTGAGGAATCTCCAAACTGACTTCCATAGTGGCTTGACCAGTTTGCATTCCCACCAAAAGTGCATTAGTGTCCCTTTTCCCCCACCTCCTCACCAGAATCTGTTGTTGGTAGATTTCTGTATGTGAGCCATTCTAACCAGGTTGAGGTGAAACCTCATTGTGGTTTTGATTTGCATTTCCCTGATTGCTAGTTATCCTGAACATTTTTTCTTGTGTCTGTTGGCCATTTGGATTTCCTCTTTTGAAAAATGTCTATTGAGGTCCTTGGCCCATCTCTTAAGTGGGTTGTTTGTTTTGTTGTTGTGGAGTTTCTTGATCTCTTTGTAGATTCTGGTTATTAACCCTTTATCTGTTGCATAATTTGCAAATATTTTTCCCATTCTTTTGGTTGCCTCTCCACTTTCCTGACTGTTTCTTTTGCCATACAGAAACTTCTCAATTTGATGCAATCCCAAATGTTAATTTTGGATTTGACTGCCTGTGCCTCCAGGGTCTTTTCCAAGAAGTCTTTGCCTGTGCCTATAGCTTGCAGGGTTTCTCCAATGGGTAAATGGTCTTAAAAGATGTTTATTGGGGCCAGTGTTGTGGTATAGTGGGTAAAGCTGCTAATTTCGACACTGGCATTCCAATTTGGGTGTCAGTTTGTGTCACAGCTGATCCCCTCCCAAATCCAGCTCCCTGCTAATAGCCTGGGAAAAGCACTACATGATGGTGCAAGTCTTTGGCCACTGAAACCCACATGGGAGATCCAGATGAGCCTCCTCGCTCCTGGATTTGGCCTAATCCAGCAGCCATCTGAGGAGTAAGCCAGAAGATGGAAGATCTCTTCCCCCCCCACACACACACTTTCAAAATAAATCTTTACGAAAACAAAAGTATTTATTTTGGTGCCAATAGATTATAATCAAGATTTTGTTGATGTTATTCAGGATATCTTGAGCTCTTTGGGTGACTCTTAAAGTCTCAATAACACCCCACACACATACACACATAGTCTCTCTCTCTCTGTCTCTCCCTCTCTCTCACTCTCTCTCTTTCTCTCTCTCACACACACACACACACACACACTCAAACACCTTTAACATTTTATTTTTCAGAATATTCTAGTTTTACTTACTCCATGTCGACTTATATGCCTTTGCTAAACTTAGGATATAATATCAAACCCTTTCTTTGACTATAGGTCAACTGAGTTCTCTGCAATCATTCTTTTTTTTTTTTTTTTTGACAGGCAGAGTGGACAGTGAGAGAGAGAGACAGAGAGAAAGGTCTTCCTTTGCCGTTGGTTCACCCTCCAGTGGCCGCCGCGGCCAGCGCAGTGCGGCCAGTGCACCACGCTGATCCAATGGCGGGAGCCAGGTGCTTATCCTGGTCTCCCATGGCATGCAGGGCCCAAGTACTTGGGCCATCCTCCACTGCACTCCCTGGCCACAGCAGAGAGCTGGCCTGGAAGAGGGGCAACCAGGACAGAATCCGGCGCCCCAACTGGGACTAGAACCTGGTGTGCCGGCGCCGCAAGGCGGAGGATTAGCCTAGTGAGCCGCGGCGCCGGCCCTGCAATCATTCTTATATGAACCTTATCAACATTGCATCATTTTTGACTTCTAATTTCAATTTTTTTAAAGCAAAAACTTAAAGACACCCAGAAACCAAGCCAAATGTATCCTTTTCCTTTGGTAGTTTTCAATTTTGTGCTGAATCTTTTTATTTCTGATTCAACAACAGCATATTTAGTGATCTGCATTTATTGAGTCTTTTCAATGCACGCAACTTCATTTTATAGAACCAAGTTTCTTTTGCCCTCATTCTGCATTGGTTCATATAATTCTAATTAGACTTAAATTAAGTTTAATTAAAATTATAATTGTGTAGACGAGTGCAACTCACACAAACAGGTTTTGGGAAAAATACAACTGACTCTTGGGATAAGACTTAATACTTTAGACATAGTAGGGAATTGCCAACTCACTACAAGTATTCATTAGGGCATGGACATTGGCCAGAAAGTTTTGTACAGGGAATGGATATTGTCCTTAATCCAGAGAGTTTACATCATAATCAATTAAGAGTGTATTTTTAAAAAGTTACAAGCAGAGATACCCTGATTAAAGCTGAGGCAGGGGACTTGAGGGCTTGCCTTATCAGCCTACTCCTCACTTCATCTTAGGTCATATATGGAAATTTGGTCTCCAAAAGGAAACAATAATTTATGCTGTTGGCTGGCTATGTGTTACCCATGCCCTGAGAAATGCTTTCTCTCCTCCCTTGCCCCTTCTAAACCGCCCATGGCTCTTGTTACAGGATAATTTCTCTCCACTTCATAGACACAATGACCAAGTTGATGAGAGATGAGCAAAAATTATGATATACAATAAAGAAGGTTATCCTGTGTAACAGTTGCCACACTAACAAAATAAGTTTTCAGTTCTCAGATACACCATCAGGGGCCATAGTGGATCAGAAGGAGCCAGAGCAGACCATGTTCATCTTGAGATGTTGGGTAAATGACAGATAACCCTCTCCTGTGGTGCCTTAATTGCAAATTAGATTGCCAAAGAGAAAGCTGTACCCCAGTGTTTTTGTTTTTGCCATTTGAGAGGAAGAGAGGCATTTTGGAACATGTAGCTTTCAGATGGCAGATATGCTATGTCTTCTTCATTTCTAAGGCCCTCCTTTCCACCTTGGTGCCACTCACAGAGAAGCAGATAAAATTGTTAAATAAATGAGCAAAAAGATCTTGGGAACAATTTTGACTGTGTCTGATTTGATATAAATCAATCATCTTATCAGAAAACCTGACTGCATATTCCATGTCTCCAACAAAGTCACTTGTTGTAAAATCAATCAGGGCCTATAGGTTATAATTTTAAAAGCCTCAAAAACATAAAAAAGAGGTATGCATGACCTCCTGATACAGTTGCAATTAAAGAAACAATGGCCTTATTATATTAATATATAATATATATTTATATGTAATATAAATATAATATAAATATATAAATGTATAAATATAATTATGCTTTCAATGGCACATAGAGGAGAATGACTCCTGTCCCTGGAATCTTACAGTCTAAGACAAGCAACCTTGGTGCAGAACAGTCAACAACAGAGAAAGATATATATATATATATATATATATATATATAAATTCAATATGCCATTAAACGAATAATGCTTCCACTTTTGAACAAGCCAAAAATGACATACCTACTGGAAATTATGGTGAAGGAATATTTTTTAGAAAAAAACAATGGACGCAGAATCAGATAGACCTGGCTTTGATTCCTGGCTCTCCAATTCTTAGTTGTAGGACCTTGGGAAAGTCATTTCACTTATTCAGTCCTCAATTTCTACATGTGAAAAATGCAGTTAATAGTTATTATAGTTGATTATATATAATTATTTACTTCAGGGATTGAATAAAATATCTGATATAAAGAGCATAGCACATAATATGTGATTATTAAACGTGAATCTCTCTGTTTCTTCCTTCGTTACATACTTAGATCTTGCTAGCCAAAAGTGACAGTAACTACATTTCAGGTCATATGGAAGTTTTTGACTTAAGGAGGACAGGGATTTAAAAGGCTGCCCCAAAAGAACAAAATAACATAATTGAAAAGAGAAATAAATTTGAAGAAAAAACAAAGAGAGTTATATGAGGGCTCAAAGGAAAGCTTCAGTTCAAGGTAATATAATTATGTATCAAACATTAAGAAAAATAAGAATATACTTAAGCATCTTCTTTTCCAGATGGGTTTTGAACCTTATGAAAGAGCCTTTTCAAAAAATACATCACTTCCATCTTTCTCATACACTAGATAATGAGTTCAACAAAGGGTTTATTACCATGCAGAAAATGAATGCAACCTAGTCTGGGTCTAGAGAATAGTTGGAACCATATCTCATCAATATAATTGTCACATAGAAGAAAATGACAGTAATTAGGTATGAGAAAAAGTGGAAAATGCTTTGGGTTGGACTGCGGTTTAGAGGATCCTCAAAAAGGAGTAAAGATCACCGGTGGGTAGTTCATCTGGATGAGGTTCCCACTGAAAAGGAACAAATAATTCACTGTGTGAGTGTCTGAGCAAGACAGGACCAAGAGTGGGGATGTGTCAACAAAAGAAATTGTTGATGATTTGGACTCACAGAAGCCAAACGTAAAGGTTGAACTTCCTAAAAAGCCGGTGTGGATAACTCCACATTGGTAATATGCAAGGAACATGGTGAGAGGATAGAGGAAAGGATATCTGATTGTCATGTAAAATTCCTAGGCCAGGGAGGCTTCAAGAAACATGCAACAGTCACAAAGAGCAAGTACATTAGCATTTGGATCATACAGCAAGAGAAGGAATGGTCTTTTCTGTCAACAAATTCACCAGCACTTTGCAGAATGTGGCCAGGGACAAATATAAATACATGAAAGATAAGTTTCATAAGATTAAGTACCTGGAGATTGGAAAAAGGATCAATATTGATAAGCATCAGCAAGACAAAGTTTCTCACAAAAGAAACTACACACCAAAGAGAACACTTTAATGTAGAGATTCTATGTGATGCCAGATTTAAAAAAAAAACTGTCACTAAATTTTGTCAAAAAAATAACAAAATTTTGTGTATCTACAACCACAAGTGCTGCATCTTAATAGCTCAGCAGAATGTTACAGTGGTAGAAGTAATAAAACATCTACACACAGTACAGAGTAGTTGATGAGGTTATGGAAATATTGCCTTGGAGTATAGACTATAGGAATATATATGTGTCGCTCCCCGTCTTCGTGGAGGAACGACACAGGACCCTGCGCTGTTCTTTCGTCTGCTCGGCCCTCCCCGGGTTTGCTGCTGGTTCTTCCCGGGTTGGCTACCATCCCTTCCACCTCCGTGGAAGGGCGGTTCCCCCTGCCACTTTCCCCACTTCCGCGGGGAAGCGGCACACCGCCGGCCGGCTCTCTCGGGGGCTGTACAGGTGTTCCTTCAGATAGATGTTCCTGGTGCATGTTGTTTCTCTCCTCCTTTATAGTCCTCTTCCACCAATCCCAACTCTGCTACCCACACGCCGAGTACGCTGCTCTCCTCCAATCAGGAGCAGGTCCTGCTGTTTATTGGTTGAACTGGAGGCAGCTGCGTAGAAGCTGTTTCCTCCTCTCCCAGCGCCATATTGTGGGAGAGCAGATGCATAGAATAAGTCTTAATTCGAGTAACAGTCTAGTCCGAGTTGCTCCCCACATATATGAATGGCGGTCTTTATTTCTGGAGGTCTGCAACATAGGCCTTCCTACAGATCTCACCTGGGATACAAGTTGGTATGTTATGTCAACCACATCACTCCCTTGTCTCAATACATTATCTCTGTGGCTTCTCAGTACATTATCTCTGTAGCTTCTCATCTCTCCTATATCGAATATAGTCTGGTACTTTGTATGCAGTAGATGCTGTGATAAATTTTGATAATACAATCCAACTTTGGGGAAAACAATGGAAAATAACCCACAAGAAGGAAGCAGTGTTTAATACAAAGGTATTAATTATGAAAGTCAGTGCATTTTCTAACTCATTTGTATTTTGCATGTTCAAACACGCAGTTATGAATACTTAGCTTCTGAAGATTGTTAACTTTCTCCATGTATATGTATAGTCCATGCAATGTTTTATGAGCTGATATCACTGTTTTGAAATATACAACTCCTGCACTGAAGAAGCTCACATGTTAGAGGTAAAGGTAGTGACCATATAGTGTAACAAGCGCAGGTAGGGAATTACATGAGCACTGAGTCTAGATACACAGTGACTCCATCTTCAGCCCTAATGTGGGGCTTTTGGAGCTAGTAACTTAAGACACTCCAGGATCTCAAATACATACTGCCACTGTTTGGGAATGATAGCACTCTGAGGTAAAGTATCTACCAATTCAGGAGGACCGCGGTACTGAAATACTCAATATTTGCTAAGACCCTGTCACACAATGCTTTTGTACACAGTACCCTACTTACTTCTGCCAAATTCTTATACTTTCTGAAGATTCATATTTGCTTAAAATTACCCAGTTCTCGAATATCCAAGGGAAATGCGTTTCTTGCACTCAGCATTCACTTGAATATATTCTGTATAATAGACACAGCGATAGTAACACGAAGCAGTGGAGAGAATCTAAAACGGTGAAATAGCCTACATTCCCAGGAGGGGAACACAAAGCTAAGAGGAAAAAAAAAAGATATGCTCAGGTTGCATTTCAGAATGATCAGAGAAGTCTTTGCTAATATTCTCATGGTAGATCAATTAATTTAAACATGTTTCTGATAATAATGTTTATGACATTATTATAAATGTGGAAACTAGAATTGCTTGTTTTGAAATCTCACAGATTTCAATTAAAGAGAGCTCACCTTAGTTTCTAGTATCTAGATGAAGAATACTTAACTGTGACTACTAATCAGGGCCCAATGTGTTTATATGAGGATCCATTCTAGATTTACTTATCAAGAATCTCTATATGTGTCATTACGTGTTTTTTGGTTTGTGGAATAAACAACTTCATTGAGATATAATTTTCACCCCAAAATTCATCCACTTTAGTGAATAATTCAAAGAGTGGGGGAAAAGATATGCATATATGTAATTCCAAAATTAAAGAATATTATATTCCTAATACCCTAAAAAATCTCTCTGGATCCATCACAGTTCATTCATCCTATTGGTGGCCCTAGTTAAAGAGTTTAAATGCTACAAGCATATGTTTATCTAAATTGAGATTTGAAAAAAAAAACCCTTATGCAATTTATATGCTTCAATATGAGGACTATTAAAAATTAATGGATGATATTGGTGCCAGGTTGAGTTCCGGCTGCTCCACTTTTGACCCAGCTCCCTGCTAGTGTGCCTAGGAATGCAGTGGAGGATGGCCTAAGTCACTGGGCCCCTGTGCCAGTGTGGGAGACCTGGAGGAAGCTCCTAGTTCCTGGATTCAGATTGGCTCAGCTCCAGCCACTTGGGGAATGAACCAGTGGATGGAAGACCTCTTTCTCCCTCTGTCTCTACCTCTCTATTTCTAACTATTTAAAATAAATAAAATAAATATTTTAAACAATTAATGGATGAAGATTTAGATTTATATTTAATTACATTTTGGAAACCTATAGCATGTCACTTACCACTTAGTCAAATGAATCACCCATCCCTCAGATTTATTGTCAAGTGCAAAATCAACCCCCTCTTTTAAATTCTGCCTCAAAAATAAGCCAGCCAAATACCAAAGCACATTATTTAGCAGTATTGAACTGCAATGTGGAACAGGAAAGAAACCCAAATTTACAGATATATTTTAATAGACACAGCCATGAGCATCATAATAGGACTCACTGGCATGAGCTGAATCAGTAATATGTGCACAAGGCCAATTACTTGTTGTCATGGAGCAATGATCTGAACTCTGACACTATCTCCGTGGATATCTTTTTCTCTTTATTCTCAAGATTTCCCCATTTACCAAATAAGGGGATTAGACTACATGCTTTCAAAGGTTGTTTTTTTTTTTTACCTCAACATCCTGGGATTCTTTTAGTAAATTTACTGATAAAAATATTGCCTTAACACCAATGCTTAATATTGCTTTATAGTATTAGTGAGAAAATCAAAATCTCATTAGAAGCATTTGTGACTTCAAGTTATCCCAGCTCCAAGGGTGACCACAGCACTCGTGTCAGGAATAACATCTTAATGCGGGTTCTTGTTCCTTGGAGCTAAATGTGTTCTTTGAACATTACATAGCACTGTATATTATTTTTAATATTCCTTTAGGAGTCATGCAGAAAGCCAAATAAGATGTCAAACTTTATTTGAAGAAATTATACCATCATAGAGTTGCCTTGGCTTTACATATTTTCCTTATTACAATGCAAGAAAGGAAAGGTCTACAGAAATAATATTAGTTCCAAGTTTTGAATTTGAACAGGCAAGTGCATTTTTCTTTCTTCTCCCTAGTGAAGAAGAGTTTTATGACCCACTCACAGAACAGACATTGAAAATCTAAATCCAAGTTAATTTGATAGAGATCTTCTGGGAGTATCCACATATACTAGAAAGTCTATGTAACCCACAAAACTGTACCTCTATTCATGTATTCAATTCACAGTGTGTCTTCAGAGTAAAAGAAAAAGGATGAAGTGCAGATTTGGGTTAGTTTAGATTTAAAAACCCCATATATACTTAACTCAAAAGGTAAAAATTGTACACTCAAAATTATACAGATATTACAATATTTAACTCAACCTATACTGATGAGAATACCTCATGACAATGAAGAAACCAAAAGGATGCTTTGTGGAATGCATTCCAATGAATATTTTGCAAAAGAACAAGTAAATGTTTCATTGGAAATACGGGAACACATGTAAAAATCCAACTTGCTAAATGTAAAATAGCAAAAAATAAATAAATAAAAGAAAAAAAGGAAGACTTACAAAACGGTTTGTGAAAAAAAGAGTCTGAAGTAAAAGCATATCAAAAAAATACAAGGTTCATTATAAATGTAATTTCTCCTAAATGCATGGAATGTGAGCCAGAGGGAAGGTTAAGGACAGCTTCCATCTATGTTATAAAGAGAAAGGCAGGAATTCCACTTTAAAAGCACCCCAAGGCCGGTGCCATGCCTCACTTGGCTAATCCTCCACCTGCGGTGCCGGCATCTTACATGGGCGCTAGGTACTAGTCTCAGTTGCTTCTCTTCCAGCCCAGCTCTCTACTGTGGCCCGGGAAGGCAGTGGAGGATGGCCCAAGTGCCTGGGTCCCTGCACCTGCATGAGAGACCAGGAGGAAGCACCCGGCTGCTGGTTTCGGATTGGCGTAGCGCTGGCCGTGGCGGCCATTAGGGGAGTGAACCAACGGAAGGAAGACCTTTCTCTCTGTCTCTCTCTCACTGTATAAATCTGCCTGGCAAACAAACAAACAAACAAACAAAAACACAAATGTACAGTGACAGTTGAAAAAAACAACAGGGTGTCCATGAAGGAAAATAAGGCCCTTAAGGGAGAAGGAGTTGGAAAAAGGATCCAAGGAAAGAAAATCCAAGTGATCAGCGCCCCACAAAGGAGCCTTCTGACTCTGGGCAGGTGGCCATTGTCAGCTGGCTACCCACTGACCCCTGACCTGTCTCCCTGTCCATAGGCACAGGGTCTCTCTCTAGGGAAGCCTGCTCATGGTGGACAGTCTCCAGATGACATTCACTGCAGGGTAGACTCACGCCAGAGAGCTGGGACGCCTGGGAGTGGCTGAAGGAGGGGAAGGCAGGGATGAGGGGCTGAAGAGGAGGCAGTGGCTGGTGCGCATTGAGCAAGATCACAGCCGTGGACTCAGTTGATGGCGCTGGTACCTCCAGAAGAGGTGGAGGCAGGATGTCTGCCCTCAGTGCCTGCAGCCGGGTGGGGCTGTGCCTGGTGATGGCCGCTCTCAGAAAAATGTCTGGGTGCGAACAAGCGCCAATTTCCTTGCTGTGATAACAAGAGGGAAGTGACGCCGTGGACCCAGCAAGGAGGCTGTTTCTGTTCAATGTCTCTCTTCGACAACGGTAATTTGCCACATCAACTTACCTTCCCAGACACGAAGCAGCAGAGGATTAGCTATTAAAAGAAAGACATTTGCTCGCTCATTACAGCCTGCAATGTAAAACGTCCAGAGATGCAAGGAGCCCTGTTTTCACCATTAAAATAGAAATTATTTCCGGCGGCTTTGGGAGAAAATGCAATTATTGTCCTTCCTGTCACCGTGTTTCCACACTCACCTAGAGATGAGAGCACCCCATTAAAACGGACTTGTCTTCCTTGGAATGGTGCCAACGAGTGATCTGGCCCGTCCTGAGGGTGGGGGCTGGCCCCTGAGGCCTCAGCCCTTGGGACTCATGGTCAGCAAGGACAGAGGTAATTAGACAGCACTGAGTCACTGCCACTCTCATGCTCTCCACAGGAAGAGGAAACACTTTGCAGACAAGCAAGTGAAGGGCTGGGGCATTCATTGCCCAGCCCCTTTGGCCAAGGGCCAGACCCATTCCTGCCAAGTGGCTGCCTCTCGAGCCCGGCCATCTTTGAACACCCAGCCAGGGGTGGGCGTATGGCCTAGAGGTGAAATCACTCATTAGGATAGGCACTTGAGTCCCAGCCCCAGCGTCTATTCCAGCTTCCTGCTGAGGTGCATCCTGGGAGGCTGTGGTGATGGTTCACATAGTTGGGCCCCTGCTCTGTCCCCAGGAAACCTCACCTTTGCATCTGTCTGCACACAGGTCTTTTGCCACTTGCCTGCCCCCTCAGGGAAGGAGACACACCTGCAGTGCGCCTACACTGCTACTGGCCTCCTGGCTTTTGGAGGATCACTTAGCCCATGTGGCTGTTAAGCAACGTTGGGCAGGGTGGCGAGTGGCCTCCCTGCACTATGACCGAGGCTTTGTTCTGGCCACTGGGCTGGTTGCAGTCTCAGCTGCTCTCCCAGGCCCTCTTCGTCTCTGTCAACAAAGAGGAGCCCAGGGAGGTGGTGTCTACCTCTCAGTGCAATCTCATCCCTACAAATTCAGGATCAACCTCGTGATTGTGATTCATGCAGACCATCTGGCATCACAAACAATCATATCACCACCCAAGATGAGTGTCCAGAAGACATCCGTAAGCAGAGCCCACACCTCCAAAACACATTCCATGTTTGTACTTCAGAGTTTTTTCTATATTGCAATGAGAATCACTGTTATGATATAGGCATAGTAGTGATGTATTCTGATTATGGCTTTTAAAAGATCATTCTTGTTATGAAGTCCAAAACAGATTTAAAGGGAAAAGTTAAATTAAAATTTTTGGGGTCTATGATACAGTGAGAGAGGCGGTAAGGGAACTCAGAGAGATATGATTGGATCCAAGATGCATTTTATGCATCATTACACAGCATTCAGGGATGAATTTCAAATTGACAATTAAAGTAAAGGAGGATAAAGGGATGATTCCCAATTCTCTGGCTTGAATATCTGATTTTTGGGGGGAGAGTTTTACTACTAAATACCGAAGTCTATGTTTGAGAGAACAGGTTGTTGTGTAAAAACTGGTAGTTCCATCAGATTTCTGTCCATTTCTCTCAAATCTCTGAAATCGAATCTACCAGGTCAACCTCATCTTGGAAAGGCTAGCCAACCACAACCCAGTGTTCACAAAGTGTGGTACTGCATTCTCATTTTTATGTGGATCCAACATATAATGTGAAGAAAATAAGTCACCATAGATGCAACACTTACACAATGAAAAATATTTTGATCCAAAATTGAATCTACCATCCAGAAGTTTTCAATGAAAAAACACAGATATGTAAGTCAAATGTTTAGATATTTGAGATCTTATTTTTTTTTTATCCAGATATTTTGTATCTTGTAGACCATATCTTGAGCATGCCAACAGAAATGAGGAACCATGTGGTCATCCTAAAGACCACTCAGGATAACAAGTTTTCTTCCTGGAACACTCATATAGTGAAGGATCACAGTTATTTGACCATGTGCATCACCAGTGACGCAAATGCCACAACCTCAGGCATCTGGGCACATTATTACACTTTTCTTTGTCAAGGGAAGATTTGCTGAGGCTGTCATTCTTGAAGACATGTAATAAAAATGTCATGATCTGCTTCCTTCTTAAGGTAGATGCAAAGCCTAGGTTTCCATGACACCAAACAATTTAATAAAAAGTAGAAAATTCAATCAATACATCAATCAGTCAATCCTTCCATTTCCAGAAGGATCAAACCACTTACGAGGCATAATATGACCTATTCTTTTATTGTCTTTAGGGAGAAACAGAACCTTTTTACCAACTTTCACTATGATGATACAAATAATTAAAGCAAATATCCTTCAAGTTTCCTATTTAACTGGGTATTTCCAACAAAAATGTTAATGTTGCTGAATTGAGTTGATGAATGTTCTGAAACCCCCATGTCACTTGACAACTCTGAACAATTTAAGTTACCTTCATGTTTCAAGCACCTAATACTAATAAAAATAAAGCCTGTAATAAGAGAGTAACTTTTAGCATATGAAAGTCCAGATTCTCATGATGGATTAACAGGATATGAGAATGATGACTGTAGGACATGTATGTGTGTTGAAACTTGCATAATGTAGTGTCATTGCACTAAGCCACTCACAGACCCTTATTCTTACCCCTTTGGGGCAACAGTGTGAATTTTTGAAATTTTATTTATGGAATCAGTCAGTTTGTGATTGATGTGATGGATCTCTCTGATGCCATGGCCTGGATCTGCTTATATACCTATCATCTCTATCCAAATCAGTGTAACTATCTATTATTCTATCAATGAAAAAAGTAGAGGCAGATAACCAAGTGAAACATAAATACAAGATACACATAAAAACGTGAGTAAGGCTAATGTGATATATATATATATGAGATATATTTACAGTAGTTGCTGTACAATGGTACAAAAAGACCCACAAATTTGGCTTTCACCTCCACAGATGGAAAAACAGAGGCAAATCCAATCAGCTACAAGAGTCTTGATGTTCACAAGAGTATTATGGAAATAAAATTTGCATGAGTAACTGTTTTCTTGGTGTTGAGTCCAGATTTGTGCTATGGGTCTTTATAAAACTGGAAAATATATTATAGAGAATAATGTCATCAAAAGCATCATGGCACTGAAGTACAATAAGTAGGTAGTTGCTTAATACTTTTATTTTTGTGATGATATACTTTAATGCAGGCTGAGAGTGGTAGGTCAAAGGATATTTTCATTAAGATAATTCTACAAAAAGAAAATAATATGGTCTAAATATACATCTCTCTGATGGTTAGTTTGGTTATTGAAATACAAATCTGAAGAAATGAATATATTTCATGTAAGCTATTATATATAACATTTTCCCTCTCACAACTCAGTTCTAGATAAGATACAAGCAGCAAAAAATAAGATTATACGCTCTCATGACTAATTGGAGGTAACAGTTTTCCAGGTTGCTAATTAAGGAGCAACTCTTAAGATTTGATGGTTTCCTAACTACCCTTGAAGTAGTTATCACATCATGAAAATTACTCGGTTTACTTAATCATTTCTGAACGTATGGCCAAATATGAATATCATGTATTCTCCAAAATATAAGCAGATGGGCTGACAAGGTCCCAAATTTCTACATTTATTTTCATTTTTTAAAATGCACTTGTTCAACTTAGTGCTTTAAAATATATTCACAAAGTTGAGCAACTACCACAAATTATGTAATTTTAGAACATTTTCATCACCCCTAGTAGCCCCTGCCCCCAGGCACATTAACAGTCATTCTGTATTTTCCCATTCCCACCCCAGCTACTATTCTACTTTGTGTCTTTATGATTTGCCTATTCTGTGTATTTCTTATTATACAACATGTGGCTTTTTGTGACTGGCTTCATGTGCATAGTATAATGTCTTCAAGGTTCATCTATGTATCAGTAAGTCATTCCTGTTTATCACTAAATATATTCTGTTGCATGAATTTACCACATTCTGTTGATGCATTCATAAACTGATAGACATTTGGGTGATTTCCCATATCTGAGCTTACAATTAACACCAATATGAACTTTGATGCACACATGTTCTCAATTGTCTTGAGTATTTACCTAAAAGTGTAATTGCTGAGCCATAAAATAACATTATATTTAATTTGGGGGGTTCTGGTGTTCTGGTGCAATAGGTTAAACCACCCCTTGGGACACCCCCAATTCCATACTGGAGTGCTGGTTCGAGTCCTGGCCACTTCACTTCTTATCCAGTTTTCTGATAATGTGCCTGGGAAGGCAGCAGAAGATGGCCTAACTACTTGGGTTCCTACCACCCAGGTGGAAGACCCAGTTTGAGTTCCTGATCCAAGTATTTACACCATCTT
This sequence comes from Oryctolagus cuniculus, assembly GCF_051225735.1. Taxonomy (NCBI): domain Eukaryota; kingdom Metazoa; phylum Chordata; class Mammalia; order Lagomorpha; family Leporidae; genus Oryctolagus; species Oryctolagus cuniculus. Next base: position 108,747,605 of record NC_142888.1, read on the forward strand.
CCACTGCGTTCCCAGGCACATTAGCAAAAAAAAAATGGATAAGAGATGTACTAGCCACAATGTACATCATCACTCCAATATAGAATGGGGGAATCTTTGTCTTTTGAAACATGGGATTACAATGGAAATAACTGCATGTCTCAAACTTTATTTAAAAAGACTCTAGGGAAACTCAAAGATAATAGGGAAGGGATGCATAAAAACAAGGACATCAGAGGAAATTCTAATGTCCAACCCATACAGATCCAGCAAACAGTTAATATAGCCTGACTCCTAGGAAAATAAACACAAAAATTCACACTAGAGGCCAATATACTCCAGCTCCTTTTAACTAGTAGAGTATGTTTACCATTCAACAAAAAATTATAAGGCATACAAAGAAATAAAATATTGAGAATGAAGACAGCAATAATACATCAGAAGCAGACTGAAATTTTATAAAGAAATCAAAATTATTAGACACGAGATTTTAAACATATTGGTTAATATGTTATCCAGAGGGAACACTTCTTACCTACAAGAACAATACTCTCCTAATAACAAATGTAAAAAAAAATATTACAAGAAAGGAAAAATAAAAACCAAATATATCTCATGAAAAAAATGCAAAAATTATTAACAAAGTATTAGTAAATTGAATCCAAAAATGTATAAAACAATGATACTACAAGAATAAGTGAGATTTATTCTGAGTGTTTAAGCCTGATTCAATATTCAAAAATCAATGTATTCTACCACATGAATAGGTTAAACAACAAAAATCATATGATCATATCAATAGATATGCATTCAATAAAATTCGAAAAGCATTTGATAAAATCCAACTCAGAGTCATCACAAAAACTCTCAGAAAGCTAAGAATAAAGGGAACATCTTTAACTTGAAAACACCACAGCAAATATCAGACTTAATGACAAACTAGATGCTTTATCACTCTTACCAGGAACAAGTCAAGTATGTTCCCTCTCAGCACTCCTATTCAATGTTGTTCTCAAAGTTCAAGCTAATGTAATAAGACCAGAAAAGGAAATAAAAGGTACACAGGGAAGCAAGAAATAGAATTATTTTTGTTTATAGATGACATGTTTGTCTATATAAACCACCCCCCACCAAATTCAACAAAAATCTCCCAGAAATAATAAGCTATTATAGCAAGGTTGCAGAATACATGGTTAAAATACAAAAGTCAATTGCTTTCTTATATATCAGCAATAAAATTTGGAATTTGGAATTTAAAACACAATATCAGAGGCAGACTTTTGGTCTAGCAGTTCAGGTGCTGGTTCATAAGCAAGCCTTATTCTAACGCCTGGGTTTGATACCTGCCTCCCAGCTCTTGACTCCAGCTTTCTGCTAATGTGGACCCTGGGAGGCAGCAGTGATGCTCAAGTCATTGGGTTCCTTTCACCATGTAGAAGACCTGAATTGCTGGATTGAGTTCCCAATTCCTGACTTCAGCCTCAGCCTAGCCCTGGCTATCATGAGCATTTAGGGAGTGATCTAGAAAGCTGGAACTCTTTTCCTATTTCTCTGCCTATGAATTTTTTTTAAAACATACACACAAACACACAATGTTACGTACATTAGCATAACATAATGAAATACTTAGGTGTAATTTTAACAAAATCTGCACAAGGTCTATATGGAGAAAACTACAAAAGTGATGAAAGCAACCAAACAAAATCTAAGTAGAGATATTACCTGTGCATAGAGCTGAAGGATAAATAGTCAAAATTTCATTTCTTCCCAAATGGATCTGTAGATTCAAATGTTATTCCAAGCAAAATTCCAGGAAGTTATTTTATGAGTATCAACAAACTGATTTTTAAATTTTATATGGAAAGGGAAAAGACCCAGAATAGTGAACAAAATATTAAAGTCAGAAGACCAACATTACCTTACTTCAAAATTTAGTAGAAAGCCACAGTACCAAAGATGTTGAGGCACTAGAAAAAGAATAGAAAATTCATCAATAGAACAGAATAGCTCTGAAATAGAACTACATAAATATGGTAAACTGATCTTTGACAAAGCAGAAAAGGCAATTCAATGGAGAAAAAGCAGGTAGTTAGAACAAATGGTGTTAGAACAAATATTTCAGAAAATTAACTCAAAATGAATCATAGGGGCAAGTGTTTGGTGGAGCAGGTAAGACCCCCAAGTGGGATACCCACCCGTATTCCAAATTAAAGTGCCTGGGTTCAAGTCTTAGTTCCATTTCCAATTCCAGCTTCCAGCCAACACAATCTCTGTTGGCAGCAAGTGATGGGTCAAGTACTTTTATCCCTGACACCCATGGGTGAGATCCAGGTTGAGTTTTCAGCTCCTGTCATCATCCTGGCCCATTCCTGGCTGTTGTAGGCATTTGAAGATTAAATCAACAGATGGGAGATATATTTCTCTCTCTCCCTCTCCTTCTTCCTCTCCCTCTCCTTCTCTCTCCTTCCCTTTCTCTCTGTCCCTCCCTACCTTTCAAACAAATTTTTAAAAAGGATCATGGACTTAAATGACTACATGGGGATGATGTAAAAGAACATGTAGGTGACCTCAGTGATGACTTTTTACACACAACAGCAAAGGTGTGACCCACTATAGAAAAATTTGATAAGTTGAAATTCATGACAGTAAACACTTAAGCCCTATAAAAGACAGTGTTAAGAAAATGAAAAGATAAGCCACAGACTAAGGGTGAGGAGGGAATATTTTCAGACTACACATCCAGTAAAGAATAGGTATCCAAAAGGTACAAAGACATCTTAAACTCAACAATAAGAAGACTGTCAATTCAATTTTTAAAGGGCAAGATATATTAACAGATGCATCAATAAAGAGACACAGCATGAGCAACAAAATTAAAAGTAGGCTAATAGGATTACATCAAATGAAACACATTCTGCACAGAAAAGGAAATAATGAAGTGAAGCAACAATACATATATTGGGGAAAATATTACAAACCAAACATCTGATCAAAGGCTACTATCTAAAATATGTAAGGAATTTGAACGACTCCATAGCAAGAAAGCAAAGAACACAAAATGGACAAAGGACCTAAATAGACATTTCTCAAAAGAAGACATATAGATGCATGAAAAAATACTCATTATTACTAATCATTAGGAAAATGAAAATTAAAACCACAATGAGCTATCACTTCACAGAAGAAGGATAGTAAGTATCAGCAAGGGTGTGGAGAAATCTGCATCATTGATGGGGATGTGAAAATTAGTATAGTCATTATGGAAAACACTATAGAAATTCCTCAAATATATAAAAAAAAGACATCCAGCAAGCCCATGCCGGGTGTATAACGAAGAAATTGAAATCAGTCTGTCAAGGGGACACAGGTACTGCCATTGTTGTTAAAAGATTATTCGAAGTCATCAAGGTGTGGAAGAAACCTACGGATTCATCAGATGAATGGTTAAAGTAACTATGGTGTACACATGCTCTTCAGCTCATACTGGGGTTACATCCAATAAAACCAGCATACATTGAAAATATTGAAAGTCAAGAATTCTTTTCATCAGTCTAAACTACAGACCATCAGGCTTAGCAACACAGTGCACTGTAGAGTATCATATGGCTGTCAGGCAGCTGCAACAAACTGCCACTCTCCAACATGGCAAGTGAGGATTGCTTTGCATATCACTAACTTGGGAAAAGATCAAAACTCAACATTTGAAGTCTAATTTTAATTAAATTAATGTTATTGTTATATCATTATAGTGTTGAAAAGTAGTTAAGTGAAACCATCATAATTTGGGGAAGGACTGTATATACAAAATGAAATACTATTCAGAATTTAAAAAGAAAGGCTATCCTGTCATTTGGGTGGACCTAGAGGCTATCCTGCTAAGTGAAATAATCCAGGCATAGAAAGACAAATACCAAATGATCTCACTTAAATGTGAGCCTGAAACATTTCTAGCACATAGAAGTTGATAGTAGAATGGTGGTGACCACAGGCTGAGGAAGGAGAGTGTATGGGGGAAAGGGAGATACTCACCAAAGAGTAAAAAATTTCATTTAGATAACAGGAATAATCTTTAGTGATACAGTGAAAAAATGATGACTATAATAAATAACAATGCATGGTATATTTCAAAAATGCTAAAACAAGATATTAAATATTCTCACCACAAAACATGGTAAATAAGTGAGATGATGGCTTTGACAATCACCTTGATTTAATCATTCCACAATGCAAATGCATATCAAAAGATCATATTGTACCCCATAAATAGATAATGTAGATAATAAAATAAACCAAAGAAAGGGAAAATGAGAAGTTACAGATGGAATCACAAATTAAAGCAATGAGATCCTACTAGTCAGTTATTAAAATGGCTGTAATTCATGACATTAACAATACCCAATTCTGGCAAGTTTGTGGAGCAACAGGAGTTCTCATTCACTGTGGGTAAGAATTCAAAACAGAATAGCCATTTTAGAAAGTAGTTTGGCAGTCTCTAACAAAAATAAGCATATTCTTACCATAGGATCCAACAATTGCACTCCTTAGTATTTCCAAATGGACTGAAAACATATTCACATAGCAACCTGTACACAAACCTTTAGAGCATCTTCACAGGTGCCAAAACTTAGAAATGACGAAGGTGATTTTCAATATCAATAAATGAATGGATAAACAAACTATAGTGCATATTATATAGTGAAATATTATTCATCAATAAAGCTAAGTGAGCTTAAATGCATATTGCTAAGGGAGAGAGGTCAATCTTCAAAGGCTACATATCGTATGTTTCCAACTTTCTAACATTATTGGAAAGGAAAGATGATGGTAACAATGAAAAGGTCAGTCATTGCCAGAGTTTAGAAGGGAAGGAGGCAGAAACACATGGAATATAGGGTATATTTAGAGCAATGATGCTATCCTGTATTATACTGTAATTGCGGGTGGCTATCATACCATTGTGTTTTTGTCAAGATCCATAGAATATACAACACTAAGTGTGAACTCTAATGTAAACTATTGAATTTAGTTAATAATAAAGTATTAAAATTTCCACATTGATACAAGAAGTTAATAAAGGGACAACTGTGTGGCATGGGTGAGGAAGTATATGAGAACTCCCTGTACTTCTTGCTCAATTTTTAAATAAAACGAAAAACGTTCATAAATCAAAATGATCTTAAAAAGCAGTCTATTCATTTAAAGTATAACATAATGCAACGATTAAACTCACACAGCACATCTGCCATGATTTTAATGTGGCAAACTTACAAACAAGTGTTACTGATTACCCACTACAGTCATAGAAACTTCCACAAAGGGACTATGGAGCACTCAATTTGGAGTAAAAGCAAAACAGTATCATTTCTTGAAGAATCACTCTCTCTCTCTCTCTCTCTCTATATATATATATATATACACATATATATATATATATTCCAATCTAGCAAAATACACAGTTGTGCTGTATAAGGCTCTTATTCATAAAGCACTTAATTGTTGGAAGATGTCTAATAGAAATAATGGTTTGGGTTTGGAGGTAGCTGATCTAAAACCATTATCATTGACAGTAATTAGATAGTAGAGTCAGTGTCTATTGAAGCCATTCTGATTTTTCTGCGATGAAACCAAATCATCTGCATATAGAATGATGTTTGTTCTTCTCTTTTTATGACAGGGTTCATGAATCCAAATTTTCCGAAGTGGTATCCAGTTATTAAGATACAATATAAAAAGAAAGGAGAACCAAAACACATGTCACTACACTCTGCTCAAAATTATTATGTATCTGTGAAAAAAAACCTGTTTTTTCCTGACTCCTGACTTTGTCAGAGGTACTGCAGGAGAAGTTCAGTATAAAGATCTCTAGCCAGGGTTCCATACTGTGTTCAGACATTTTAATGCATGCAATTTACTTCTATGCATAACATACCAAATAATGATCAATAAGAGACACAAACACTTTGATACTTTCTCAATGCATAAATGCATGATAGGAATATAAAATTTGTTGTAAGTGTATTGCCATTCCGAGACCCTCTCTCTTGTGAAACATTTCCCTGAGAATTTCAGATGTGGATCTCGTCAAAAAGGAGGCTGGCATGCATTATTGATGAATTGTGAATAAGGCCCATCATTTCGGAGGAGTAATGAAGCTTCCCTTCTAAAATAATTTAATAGCTTATATAAGAATAGCTTATATTCTGCGTTCAAAGAAATGAGACTCTAGTGGTACAATTATAAGGGTAAACAAATTGCAAGTACTTGAAACCTTTATTTAACATAATATTTAGTTTGGAGTGAAGAATCTTTATTTAATCAGAGCAATAAAATTTTTATAGACATAAAATAATGTTGCTATATGGGGTGAATTAAGAGGATTCAAGAATCAAAAATCCAGGACAAATTTACAGCTATACACCAGAGCAAACTGAATGGGCTGTGAACAGGTTCTGCTCACTTTTTTAACCAACACAGGTAAAATTAGATAAGCAAATAATCAGCTGTTTTGTTTGCCTTTAAGGTGATGAGAACACACCATACCTCCCGGTTTCCTCCACTATAGACTCACAGATTCATCATGGGGATAATCTTGCTGTAAAAGACAGGTTTTACCTAGTTCGAGATGCTCCATTAAAAATTACTGACAGTTTTAACTCAATATGGCTAGGTATGGAAGTCTTTGCACTTCCCTATAGAGAAATAAATCCATAAGTTGATCACAGTAATGAAAATTATGGGACCCATAACTGTGATCAGGAAGCTGAGCTCAAGATCAGAAAGTCACAAATGCACAGGATGAAGCTACTAGCAAGAGGATGTCAGAAAAGAAGTTCACCACTTTGAACTTACAGAAGAGCTAAGATAGTGCACTTGATGTTGTTATTGAAACACACATTCTCTCCTGGGATCAAGTAGTCAGTAGTGAACAGAAAACTTAGTTACTGTGAGTGTGGGGTAGAGAATGAGTCACAAAATGACAGCATCATAATGATAGATCTTGGGGACAAAGGGCTAAAATTCTGTAGGAAAAAAACGAAAATATGCAAACAGAATTTTAGCACATATCAAAGCAGTGAGATAATCTTAAGTAGAAAAAAAATGCCTCCTGTCCTTCTTGGAAAAATTATGGAAGAATAATAGGAGTCTAGTAAGTGCAGGTAGGCAAGAAATGAGTATGTGGTAATGTGGAGTTTATGATTGTTGAAATCTTTACTTAATATATGCTAAACTGATCTTCTGTATACAAAGAGAATTGAAACCGAATCTTGATGTGAATGGAAGGGGAGAGGGAGCGGGAAAGGGGAGGGTTGCGGGTGGGAGGGAAGTTATGGGGGGGAAGCCATTGTAATCCATAAGCTGTACTTTGGAAATTTATATTCATTAAATAAAAGTTAAAAAAATGTGGAGTTTATGATTGACACCCATAGCAAAGATTAGTCTCTGAAAACACGTGGAAGAAAAGAAAAACAGGAGTTTCTACTGTTCAGGTACATTACAACAGAAATTCCTGAAAGCAGGAATTCACCAAAATTCTGTTACTACTTCCTATTAGATCAGGGTACTCTGTCAGATAGAAAATAATGTGGTTATCATTCTTACCAAAAACTATGAGATGAAAATTTAAGCTTTGAAATTTGCCAGGTGAAAATCTAATTCCTAGTTTTTGACCTTACAAGTGTGTGGCCAAGTTCAAAAATCTAAGTCATAGTTGTCTTATCCTCAGAATGAGATCATGTATGCAATGTTCTCTGAATATTGCCTGGCACATACTTGTTTCTCAATAATTGGTTGATAATCTCCTTAAGAGCAAGGCTGGACCCTATTAAAAAGGATGTGAGCTATCTTGCCTTCAGAGAGATTCCCAGAGAAGACACTCACATACCGATACACAAAATATTATAGATAAATGACACCAGAAATCACCATCAAGCACAATTTTACCAAGAATCCAGGTTGCAGCATAGTGAATCTTGCAAGGACTTTACGCTATGCAACTGGTGGTATTAACTACCCTGTGTTATTAGATCTTTAAGCCCTCTATGAACTTAAGAGGCAAAGTGCAATTGGAGACTCACAGAACAGCATTTAGAATCTCGGAGATTGTAGAACTGTTAAGTAATTGCTAACCCTAGGCAGTTAACTTCTCCACTGTGTTTATTCCATACCACTGGCTGTATCTACTGATTTCAAAAAATATTTTGATAAATGCATGTTGATATCTAGAGGGTCTCCCTGTGGTAATAGAGTAGCTCATCTCCCCTACTCCTATTGATTTGCATTCATACTGTGTTCAAGAAATATCTATTTTTTAAAGATTTGCTTATTTATTTGAAAAGCAGAGTTACAGAGAGGCAGAGGCAGAGGTAGAGAGATCTTTCACCCACTGATTCACTCCCCAAATGGCCACAACAGTTGGAGCTGAGCCAATCTGAAGCCAAGAGCCAGGAGCTTCTTCCAGATCTCCCACCTGGGTGCAGGGGCCAAAGCAATTGGACCATCTTCTACTGCTTTCCCAAGCCATAGCAGAGAGCTGGATCAGAAGAGGAGCAGCCGGGTTGAGAACCGGCACCCATATGGGATGCTGGCGCTGCAAGTGGCAGCTTTACCCACTACACCACAGCGCCGGTCCCATGACCATCTACTTTTATAAAGCACTTCTCCAGACATTGAGGTAAGTTCTAGGAAGAACAAGAAACTCTTCCCGCCTTCAAAGACCTGAGAACTAATCAGGAGAAGGGAAGACTTAAGTGCAAAGCTCACCAAGGCATAGTATAGAGTGGGGATGTTCTTTCTAAAAATGCTACAAAAGTGCAGAAGCTCAGCAGAGGTGAGAAAGGAAAAGGAAGGGATTAGGAAGGCTTTGAAGGGAGATAATGTTTGCATTGGTGATGATTTTAGAGGGGGCATTTCAGACATGAACAAAATCACAGCAGCAGCAAATTAGGGGACGTGTGTAGGGGGAAAAAAGGAAATCATCAGATAAGGCTGAACGATCAGGTGGGAAGAGATTCTACATGACAACTTGCCAGAGTTTTCTTATTATCATTTGTAAAAACATCATGGAGGGTCCCGAATAGCACATTGAAGGATTTGGACATGTGTTTGTAGGCAACAAGCAGCCAGTGAATATTTCCGGACAGAAAATGACAGAGATCTGTTTCACCAATGCTAGCAGAGTAAGGACATGTAGAGTGGCACAGGAGCCAGAAAGTCTGGAAGAAATAATAAACCAGAAAAACAAAATTGAAATGACCCGGCTGCTTCACTAGCCTGAAGACAGTTTACTAGACTGTGAACGAGGAGAACAGAAGTGAACAGAGAAAGGAGATGACAATATCAAGCAATGTTGAAGATGTATAATTGGCAGGCTTTGGCAATGGATGGGATGTGAGAAACATGAGAGATGATGGTGACAAATATGACTGACAATTTCAGCCTGGCTACCTGGGAAGATTGCACTGTCATTAACGGCAGCAAGGCACACAAAAAAAGAAGACAAGGTATGAGAGGTGTTAATGATGTGTTTGATTTTGCAGAGTAGCTCTGGAGCAGAGCACTTCTCAAACTTTTAGTACATGCGAATCATCCAAGGATTTTGCTAAAATGAAGATTGATTTTGTAGTTCAGGAGCTGGACATGAGATTCTACATTTGTAAGAAACTCAACAGAAAAGTCAATGGCACTGGCCCTCAGGCCACACTTTACAGCAGCAACACTGCAGAGGATGACAAGCCCAGCAGACAGAGAATTTGGGGAGAAAAAAAGCCAGCTCAGTACATGTATCAAGAACTAAGTTTGAGGACAGTATTAATTCAAAGATCTATGTAAAAGGAAAAACAACACAACTCAAGTTGACTGTGTTTTAAAATTAGCACATTTGCTTTTTAAAGTACTTTTAATATTTTTGTACTTATTAAAAGTGTCCAAATACACATACACATATGCACAGTTACACACAAACATATACAATTTTTGCTCATAACATTAATTGATTTTGGTCCAAAGTGAAACTTCTGTTAAACCACTTAAGTGTCCTGGCATTTATCAATATCTACAGTGTCATGGTAAGATGCAGAACTGAGAGATTCAAGTTCCTTCTAAAAGATCTGTAAACAAAGGATGTACATAATTAACTCCAAGTTGCTCTTTCTCCACCCTTGTCAGCTTCATGACGAATTTGATCATATAGACAAATAACTCTCCTTGTGATTCTCAGAGAGAATATGGAACCTTGTTACTAGTCAGTAAATGACCATTTCTATCATATGTATTGTAATGTAATCCAAATTAATTGTTCACCACTTTGCATCTACTCTAAATGATGTGGTGAATCTGATCCATGTGTGAATAGAGACAGATCTTATTAATGGGCTGGAAATATACAATGATACAACATGAACCCATGACCATGCACAACTTCTCAGGGAATGTATAAATTTTCTCTGAACCAAAAAGTTGTCTTCTCTGCTTTCCAAAAAAAGGACAACAAAACAGCCCAAACACCTGCTGCGGCAAAGTCTTTTTCATTGGCCTCTGAAATCTCTGCTTCACGCTGACTTTCATACGAAGTATCAAATCTTCCCTACTCCGTTGCCTGGGCAGTTAACATCGTAACTGCCCAGCACCCGCGTGACAAAAAAGCTGAAATCCAAGGACAAGAAGAGGCTGCATGTGGATAAGCCAGCAAGGGCAGTGGCAGCCTCATCGCAGACATGCATTGTGAGTGCGCAAGAAGAGTGCAGGGACTGGCAGGTGGCATTTCTCCTGGCCCTTAGTTTGCAGAAGGCTCCCTGCAAACTCACAGCAGAGAAAATGGCAGCAGTGATGAGCCAATTTCCAAAGCCCTTTCCAGCAACCCTCCAATTTCACCATTCAGATTGCACTTAAAAATATCAGTCAACTCACCAGTCTTTTCAGGAGCCTTCCAAATGGGTCACCTTTCAAAGACATAATTGGGGGCAGGCTGAGAAAACAGCAGGCCCTTGACAATGTTTCTATGAATGAATGAGTGAAGTGAATGAACGTGTGAGGAGGTGAATGAAAAACCTACAAACTTCTAGAGTCTAAATCTGTAAATGACCAGAAAAGTGCATTTCCTGAGGGACCCATTTCATCTCAGTTTGGGAATACTAATTGCTGATCTCAGAGAGTGCATATAGTATATTTTCTCATTCAGTCAATTCACATTTATAAAAGGAGAATTTTTAAGACAAAGCCCATTACAGTAAAAGGAGAAAAAACCGATAACATTTTCACATCCTACTCCTGAGATTTTGATTCTCATTGTTCAAATGAGATGCTTGGTCTTGCTGTCTTTTGTCAGCTGTTGGAGCTCCTGAAGGAAGTTCTAGCTGAATTAGACTTGTTCTCAGACCATTAAAACCCACAAAGCCTAAGGGTGCAGGAGGGGTACCCAAAATAGGAGAGACAACAAGTCCTCTTCTGCTGGTATCCAATCCCATTTTCCATGGTCAGTATAATTTTATAATAAGCCAATCATTCTCCTCTTTTTAACCTTTTCAGTGGGGAATATTATTTTATTTATGTTTTGAATACATTTAAGCTGTTCAACATGATACTTATATTTTATATGTGCTTATATAAAATAGGTAAAAAGTGAAATGATTACTATATGGACAAATTTACATAACCATCACTTGTTTAGTTATCCTTTTTGTGTGTGCACTACAAGCACCTAAAATCTACTCTCTCAGCAAATATTCTGTATACAACACAGTATGACTAAGTATATTCTCATGCTGCATATTAGGTTGCTACATGTATCCATCTTAGGTAATGGCAAATTCGAACCCTTTCACCTGCAACTTCTGGTTTCTATCCTCTCCTCCTCCTGGGGACCATCACTTGCTACTCTGTATCTATCCATTTGACTTTTTATATTCTGTGTCCCGAACTGTACATCTCCTCCGTTTCTTATTCCCACTCTTATATTTAACAGGGATCACTTTTCAGTTAAATTTAAACACCTAAGAATAATTGTGTGTTAATTAAAGAGTTCAACCAATAGTATTAAGTAGAACAAAAACTACTAAAAGAGATAAAGTTGTTCCTCGACAGTCAGGACAAGGGCTGATCAAGTCATTGTTTCTCATAGAGTCCATTTCACTTCAACAGGTTTCCTTTTTGGTACTCGGTTAGTTGTCACTGATCAGGGAGAACATATGATATTTGTCCCTTTGGGACTGGCTTATTTCACTCAGCACGATGTTTTCCAGATTCCTCCATTTGGTTGCAAATGACCAGATTTCATTGTATGTCATGAATTTTAATGTATTCAAATGCAAATGAGGAAGTTCCTAAGAAGACATTGGAAGTCCTCTATAATAATCATTTTTAATGATCTAGCTAGAACATCTGAAGCTGGAAAATAAAATAAACTGAAAATTTATATTTGTTGATGACATTTGAAAAATATGAAATGTGGGCTCAGATATGTCTTTGTTGAAAAATTGTTCATATTAACTTTTTAGGACAATAAATTGCAGCTAACTCCATAAGAAAGCATTACTGGAAAAAGTATATGAGATGAACAATTACCTCAAAATTAATGGAAATGCAGTGAATCAAAACATGTTAAGGTGCAAAGACCCTAAAGTGCAGAAACTACATAAACACTTATGAAAAGAATCCTAAGTAAAGGAACAGTTAAAATATATCATCCTAATATGAGATGCTAGTAACAGGAGTATAGGATAACTACATACTACTACTTCACAATTAAAATTATTATGATATGATGTGTTAAAAATTCCTAGAACATTCATTAAAAGTGATTATCTCCTAAATGCATGGAATGTGAGCCAGAGAGAAGGTTAAGGACAGCTTCCATCTTGTTATAAAGAGAAAGGCAGGAATTCCAGCTTAAAAAGCAGCACAAATGTACAGTGACAGTTGAAAAAAACAACAGGGTGTCCATGAAGGAAAATAAGGCCCTTAAGGGAGAAGGAGTTGGAAAAAGGATCCAAGGAAAGAAAATCCAAGTGATCAGCACCCCACAAGGGAGCCTTCTGACTCTGGGCAGGTGGCCATTGTCAGCTGGCTACCCACTGACCCCTGACCTGTCTCCCTGTCCATAGGCACAGGGTCTCTCTCTAGGGAAGCCTGCTCATGGTGGACAGTCTCCAGATGACATTCACTGCAGGGTAGACTCACGCCAGAGAGCTGGGACGCCTCGGAGTGGCTGGAGGAGGGGAGGGCAGGGATGAGGGGCTGAAGAGGAGGCAGTGGCTGGTGCGCATTGAGCAAGATCACAGCCGTGGACTCAGTTGATGGCGCTGGTACCTCCAGAAGAGGTGGAGGCAGGATGTCTGCCCTCAGTGCCTGCAGCCGGGTGGGGCTGTGCCTGGTGATGGCCGCTCTCAGAAAAATGTCTGGGTGCGAACAAGCGCCAATTTCCTTGCTGTGATAACAAGAGGGAAGTGACGCCGTGGACCCAGCAAGGAGGCTGTTTCTGTTCAATGTCTCTCTTCGACAACGGTAATTTGCCACATCAACTTACCTTCCCAGACACGAAGCAGCAGAGGATTAGCTATTAAAAGAAAGACATTTGCTCGCTCATTACAGCCTGCAATGTAAAACGTCCAGAGATGCAAGGAGCCCTGTTTTCACCATTAAAATAGAAATTATTTCCGGCGGCTTTGGGAGAAAATGCAATTATTGTCCTTCCTGTCACCGTGTTTCCACACTCACCTAGAGATGAGAGCACCCCATTAAAACGGACTTGTCTTCCTTGGAATGGTGCCAACGAGTGATCTGGCCCGTCCTGAGGGTGGGGGCTGGCCCCTGAGGCCTCAGCCCTTGGGACTCATGGTCAGCAAGGACAGAGGTAATTAGACAGCACTGAGTCACTGCCACTCTCATGCTCTCCACAGGAAGAGGAAACACTTTGCAGACAAGCAAGTGAAGGGCTGGGGCATTCATTGCCCAGCCCCTTTGGCCAAGGGCCAGACCCATTCCTGCCAAGTGGCTGCCTCTCGAGCCCGGCCATCTTTGAACACCCAGCCAGGGGTGGGCGTATGGCCTAGAGGTGAAATCACTCATTAGGATAGGCACTTGAGTCCCAGCCCCAGCGTCTATTCCAGCTTCCTGCTGAGGTGCATCCTGGGAGGCTGTGGTGATGGTTCACATAGTTGGGCCCCTGCTCTGTCCCCAGGAAACCTCACCTTTGCATCTGTCTGCACACAGGTCTTTTGCCACTTGCCTGCCCCCTCAGGGAAGGAGACACACCTGCAGTGCGCCTACACTGCTACTGGCCTCCTGGCTTTTGGAGGATCACTTAGCCCATGTGGCTGTTAAGCAACGTTGGGCAGGGTGGCGAGTGGCCTCCCTGCACTATGACCGAGGCTTTGTTCTGGCCACTGGGCTGGTTGCAGTCTCAGCTGCTCTCCCAGGCCCTCTTCGTCTCTGTCAACAAAGAGGAGCCCAGGGAGGTGGTGTCTACCTCTCAGTGCAATCTCATCCCTACAAATTCAGGATCAACCTCGTGATTGTGATTCATGCAGACCATCTGGCATCACAAACAATCATATCACCACCCAAGATGAGTGTCCAGAAGACATCCGTAAGCAGAGCCCATACGCATACATCTCACACTCTGATTTCGCTTTATTTTTATACTATAGTGCAAGGACACAATGTAACATTATAAGCATAGCAATAATTTTTCCTATTTCATATACTTAAAATAAAACTTCTGTATATTGTGGATATCATTTTAAAATATATAATGAAGATATTCAAAAATTTTATGGAAAATATGCATTTTGACAAATATGTTCTTAGATTCAAAAATTTTGTAGCAAAATGAGCTTTTATTTAATTCCATTTCCCCAAACACCTTGTGAAGTGTCCTTTTAGTAATGTTTATTTTTCTGTGGTTCTGTTTGGTTGCTTTGTATAATGTGCCATAGGTGCAACCACCGGTGGGAAAGCCTAGCAAATGAAATGGAAGTTAATAGTAAAGGAATGAATTCTGTGTTTTCATTATTTTTACTAAGTGTGCTTTTTTAAAATATGGTTGTTTCATATTGTATCTAATTTATAGCATTAGGTAGTTGTGTAATCTTTTTAAAATTATTTATTTATTAATTTGAGAGAAGGAGAGCTCCCATCCTCTGGTTCATTATCCAAATGTCTGCAATGCCAGAGGGGGCCAAAGTCAGAAGTTTGAACTCTATCCAGGTCCCTTGTGGGCACCAGGGAATCAACTACACGCATGCCACTATCATTCCCAGGGTGTACAGTAGCCAGAATTCCAATTAGGAGCTGGAAACAGGATTCAAACAGAGGCGCTTGAATGTGGTGGGCAGGCATCTTACCCAGTGACTTAACCTTTATGGCAAACATTCACCCCTGAGAGAGTGTTCAAAGGCAGTCATTATTCCGATGTATAAGAGTATTCCATGGATGAAATTTTGTGGCATAACCAGTTTCATAATTTTTAAGGTATGTTTCTAAAACCAATCCCTTCCCAAAGAAAAACTAGGAGGGAACAATGGGAACAAGAAAGGAAGAAGACTTTGGAAAAGATTATTTTAGGACTACTACTGTAAGAATGCTAACTTTTGGGCTAAGAACATGAGGGGAGAAATAAGCCGAGGGCTCACTAATTGAGCTGAGAACCTTGCCAGGGCCTACCATGACTCATGGAAAATGATATACCACAAACACCAACAATAAGAGAAGCAAGTATGATATTAAGTTTTGGAACATGTAGTTCTCACAAAATTAGATAACAAAGTGAGTTCAAAATCAAACATGACCAAATATGAGACAAGATCACACTCTGAGTAAGAGTTCGCAAACATTGGAAATAGACACTTAAGGACTGAAAATCCTGCCATCGATATCTTTTCCAATGTTTACTACTGTTGAGAACAATCACACTAACAGCTGACTTTGTAACAGATATAATGAAAGGCAGGGGATATCAAATGTTGGAAAAGCATAACTGTCAATATCAAATTATTACTCAGAAAAGTAATTTTTATTTATTTATTTATTTATTTGAGAGATAGTGTTGTAGAGAGAGGTAGAGCCAGAGAGAGAGAAAGGTCTTCCATCTACTGGTTCACTCCTCAAATAGCCACAACAGCCAAAGCTGGGCTTATCTGAAGCCAGGAGCCAGGAGCTTTTGGGTCTCCCACATAGGTGCAGGGGACCAAACACTTGGGCCATCTTCTACTGCTTTCCCAGGCCATAGCGGAGAGCTGGATTGGAAGAGGAGCAACCAGGACTAGAACTGACACCCATATGGGACACCAGTGCCACAGGTGCAGAATTAACCTACTGCACCACGGTGCCAGCCCCAAGAAAAGCAATTTTTTTAAATACAATGATAGGAGATTCCTAGATGGTGGGTTACAGAATGACATACTGAACTAGGCTAGGGATGAACAGTAAAAAGAACTTCAAAAAAGTGTAGGACGTGCACTCTGAGGGGAGAATAGGAGAGAAAACCATGCCAGAATTACTACAATAGGAATAGGAATGTCAAGGACCTGCATGGAAGGTGCGGACATGCAGCACGAACACGAACACAAGCGCAACTGCAGTAGGTGAGAGCCGGAGCAGGAGGCAGCATGGAGACAGAGGCGAGACTGGACGGTAGCACCCATGGTGATACAGCTGAGGGAGAGCGTGGTGTGAGCCCTACTGGAGCCCTGGGGGCTAGCAATTGCTAGTGGTTGCCCACGGACCAAGTGGAAGTAGAGGAGGCACGTCTATCTCACCCCGACTTTCCACACAACAGTGCCTGCTGCCTGGCTGAGAAAGGGCAGGTGCCATTTCCAATTAGGACAGGAGCTGCAGAAACTTTATGTCCCTGCACAGTAACTGGCTGAGTCAGGATACCATCTTCTCAGCAGGACTGGCAGTAGCTGCAGGGAGAAAACATCATTTGGCCAATGTTTCTTGTATACATGTCTGATCCAGAGAGTCTAGCAGAGGGAACAATCTGCCGTCCCCACTGACTTTGAGCTTGGCTGGGAGGTGGCTGGGCAACCATGTAGGATGGTGCAGCACCTGCAGCCTTCCAGGAGCAAGACATCTAGCTGTCTCTTGGAACATCTGCCTCTCTATTAACCAGACAGGCTGGTGGGGCAGAGAGAAACCTGTGCACACAGTGACTATGGGAGCCTTGTGTCCTGCGACAGTGGGGACTCTTTAGTTATGTAAGAATGAGCAGGGTGTAGCAGGGTCTCTGGGAAATCAGTGGGTGCAGCTCCACACACTCAGAGCTCCTTGGTTGCCTACAGCAGGTCATTAGAGTGGGAAATATGCTCACAGTCAAGACTGCACAAATCATTTTCACAGTTCATACAATGTTGCCAAACATACTGGGGGTTAACACTCTGGCGTTGAAGTCTACCATGCCCAACTTGGGTGTCAGCCTGGATGCTCATCCAAACCCTGACAACTGACCAGAGATCCCTGGACACACCTACCGACACACCACTTGGTATTCACTGAAAGTGCAGGCATTACACTAAGCCAAAGAGGCATAGCTCAAAATTGAGGTATAAAGACATAGAAAACCTAGACAGACGAATATCAAGACAGAAATTGAATCAGTAATAAAGATGCTCCCAACAAATAAAAACCCATGACTGAATGGCTTCACTGCTGAATTCTACCAGAATTTAAGGAATAAGTAATTCCAATTCTCCTCAAGCTATTCAAAACAATTGAAAGAGAGGGAATCTACCCAAACTCTTTCTATGAACCCTGTATCACCTTAATTCCTAAGCCAGAAAAAGATACCACAGAGAAGGAGAACTATAGATCAATATCATTCATGAACATAGATGCAGAAATCCTCAACAAAATATTAGCTAATCAAAGCCAGCAATACATCAGAAAGATCATTCACTTGGACCAAGTGGGATTTAAGCCTGGTATGTAGGCATGGTTCAACATTCAGGAATCAATCAATGTGACACATCACATTAACAAACTGAAGAACAAAAACCATTTGGTTATCTCAATAATTGAAGAGAGAGCATTTGATAAAATAGAACATCCTTTCATTATGAAAACCTTAAGCAAATTGGGTGCAAAATGAGCATTCCTCAACATATTCAAGGCTATTTATGACAAACCCATTGCAGGCATCCTATTGAATGGGGAAAATCTGGAATCTTTCTCCTTAAGATCTAGAACCAGACAAGGATGCCCACTCTGACCATTGCTAATTAATATACTCCTGAAGTATTAGCCAGAGCCATTAGGCATGAAAAAGAAATCAAAAGGATACAAATTGGAAAGGAGGAATTCAAGGTACCCCTATTTGTAAATGACATGATCCTATATGTAGGTGATCCAAAAGTCTCAACTAATAGACTATTGGAACTCATAGAAAAGTTTGGTAATGTGGCAGGGTATTAAATCAACACAGAAAAATCAATAGCCTTGATCATGGTTACAAAGGAACTGTCAAGATTGGTCCCATTCAAAATAGCTTCATAAATAATTAAATACCAAGGAATAAATCTAACTAAGGATGTCAAAGACCTTTATGATGAAAATTATAAAACACTAAAGAAAGAAATAGCAGAAGACATTGGAAAATGGAAAAATCGGGCCGGCGCCGCAGCTCACTAGGCTAAACCTCCACCTTGCGGCGCTGGCACACCAGGTTCTAGTCCCAGTCGGGTGCCGGATTCTGTCCTGGTTGCCCCTCTTCCAGGCCAGCTCTCTGCTGTGGCCAGGGAGTGCAGTGGAGGATGACCCAAGTGCTTGGGCCCTGCACCCCATGGGAAACCATGAGAAGTACCTGGCTCCTGCCATCAGATCAGCGTGGTGCGCCGGCTGCAGCACTCTGGCCACGGCAGCCATTGGAGGGTGAACCAACGGCAAAGGAAAACCTTTCTCTCAGTCTCTCTCTCTCACTGTCCACTATGCCTGTCAAAAAAATCTTCCATGTTCATGATTTGGAAGAATCAACATCATCAAAATGTTCTTACTTCTTCTCAGAGCTAGAAAAATGATGCTAACATTCATACAAAAACGCCAGAGACTGCCAAATAGCTAAAGCCATCTTACACAACAAAAACAAAGCCAGAACAATCACATTACCTGATTTCCAGAGATACTACAGGGCAGTTATAATCAAAAGAGCCTGGGACTGGCACAAAAAGAGACTTGTAGACCAATGGAGCAGAATAGAGAGTCCAGAAATCAATCCATTCATCTATCTATAACCAACTTATCTTTGATAAAGGAGCTAAAATCAATCCCCAGAGCAATGACAATCTCTTTAACAAATAGTGCTGGGGAAACTGAATCTCCATGTGCAGAAGTATGAAATTAGACCCATACCTTACACCTTACACAAAAAAATCACTCAAAATTAATCAAAGACCTAAATCTATGACTCAATACCCTCAAATTACTAGAGAACATTGGCATAGGCAAATTACTAGAAGACATTGAATAGGCAAAGACTTCTTGGAAAAGACCCCGGAAGCACAGGCAATCAAAACCAAAACTGATAAATGGGATTACGTCAAGCAGAGAAGCTTCTGCACTGCAAAAGAAACACAATTCAAAGTGAAGAGGAAACTGAATGAATGGGAGAACGTATTTTATTTTAACTTTTATTTAATGAATATAAATTTACAAAGTACAGCTTATGGAATACAATGGCTTCCCCACCCCCATAAATTCCCTCCCACCCGCAACCCTCCCCTTTCCCTCTCCCTCCCCCCTACCATTCACATCAAGATTCATTTTCAATTCTCTCTATATACAGATCAGTTTAGCATATATTAAGTAAAGACTTCAACAGTTTGCACCCACATAGAAACACAAAGTGAAAAATACTGTTTGAGAACTAGTTACAGCATTAAATCACAATGTACAGCACACTAAGGACAAAGCTCCTACATGAGGAGTAAGTGCACACTGACTCCTGTTGTTGACTTAACAAATTGACACTCTTGTTTATGGCATCAGTAATCAACCTAGGCTCTTGTCATGAGTTGCCAAGGCTATGGAAGCCTTTTGAGTTCACCGACTCTGATCATATTTAGACAAGGTTGTAGTCAAAGTGTGGAAGTTCTCTCCTCCCTTCAGAGAAAGGTACCTCCTTCTTTGATGACCTGTTCTTTCCACTGGGATCTCACTCGCGGAGATATTTCATTTGGATTTTTTTTTTTGCCAAAGTGTTTTGGCTTTCCATGCCTGTAATACTCTCATGGGCTTTTCAGCCAGATCCGCGTGCCTTAAGGGCTGATTCTGAGGCCAGAATGCTTGGGAGAACGTATTTATAAACTACACAACTGATAAAGGGTTAACATCCAGAATCTAGAAAGAGCTCACGAAATTCAACAACAACAAAACAAACAATGTATTGAAATACATTATTTCTCATATCAAAATTCAATTTCACACAGATATGACTTCGGAATGAAGAGCAAAGCTCATAAAATTTTAGATAAAATATAAGATAATATCTTTCTGATATAGAGGTAGAAAGAATTTAACATGTCAAAAACATTAACCATGCTATAATATATTAACACAAAAAGCTATAGCAAAAGTAAGAACTAAGGCTTATCTATAGATGACATAAAGATAAATCATAACTACAGAAGAGATATTTTAACACATCCAACCAATACAACATTGGTGTTAAAAATACACAAAAAGTCCCTCAAAATCATTAAGAAGAGACTAACAACCCAATAGTAAATGGACAAAAATTTTGGAAAAACATTTTATAGAAAATGAAATTGCCAAAAATATATAAAATTAGTTTTACACTTTAGATATATAAAATGTTTAAGGAAATGCAAATTGTGATCACAGTGACATATTATTTTGAACTGAAAATTTTAACAGTATGAGAATAATAAGTGTTAGAGAAAATATGATTGTAAATTGGCACAAATACTTTGGAAAACAGTTTGGCACTGTCACCTAAAGTTAAACATCCTTCTCTATGACTTAGCAATTGTATTTCTGAATGTACACCACAGAAAACACTTACACATCTACATGAGGATACATATATTACAACCGTTTATAAAATCAAAACTCTGCCACTTGCACATTGTATTAGCAGCAAATAGATAATTCACATAATCAGATAACAGAATATTATACAGTATCAAAAATGATTAAGAACACGTAATAATATGAATAAACCTTAAATGCATCATGTCAATGAAAAAAGAAAGTCACAAAAGATTATTTAGTGTGACATCAATTTTAGAAAACCTAGAAAGTAAGTTGAAGGTATGTCATTGTGAAAATTAGTGAAAAATAAGAAGAGGGGTGGGAGTTGAGGGAGGGAGGGTAGGGTGGGAAGTATGATTATGCTCTTAAAACTGTTGGTATGAAATTTGTTGTCTTTATATAATGTTTTTCCAGAAATCTTTTATTTAAGGTATACAAACATCATGCATTTCATAAATACAACTTTAGGGACATGGTGATTCTTCCCACCCTACCTACCCTCCCACCCTTTTTCCTCCTCCCACTCTTATTCCCATTCTTATTTTTTACTTCGTATACATAAGATTAACTCTATACTTAGAAAAGAGTTCAATAAATTATATGAAAAAAAACCTGTCCCTCAACAGTCGAGATAATGGCTGTTTAAAGTTATCACACCTCAAAGAGTGAATTTCACTTCTATAATTTATGAAGTAAAAAAGAAAGAACAAAGGGAAATAAAATGCCTATTTAGACATAGATTTATATGTGATAAAACTAAGTTTCAAAAAATCAAGGGGAATGATAATCATGTAATCTGAATACTGAAAAAATGAACTATCATAATCACTTTCCAAGCTACCATGAGCAAAATATTGTACTTTGTGAGTCAAATAATTTGATAACCTACTTTACCAGGACCTCAGACATCTGAACGCATAATTATACTTTTGTACATCAAGGAAAATGTGTTGATACTGTCATTCATGAAGAAATGCACATAAAAATCATATTCTGATTCCCGCTTAAGTGAGAAACGAAACTTAATTGCGATTGAAAGAGTTAAGGCAAAATATGCTGAATTTGTTTATTGATTATTTGAATTTAAAATCCTTTGAGGAACTGTCACTGCAGAGAGGGTCATTTGGCCTGCCTTTTCCTATATGCAGCAAGCCCATCATGATTCTGTGGAAGGGATGTCCTTCACTTGCCAAGGCTAGACACAAACCTTGATCAGTAGGGAATGGATAATGAGACTGCAGTGAACCCGAATAAACAAACTCTGTGAAGTAACACTTACCTCTTACTAGCTTCTGCATTTCTCTGACTTCCCATGCATCTCTTAGCAATATCTCTAGAATGTAGTACACTAGTCCAGAAATACATGTGCCCCAGCATTTCTACACAAATGGATTGTTCCTCATTTCAAAAGTTAAGAGAACCATGCTTTTGTCATTTCTTCAAATGTCACTTTCTTGTAGCGAACTCTAGAAATGATCCCTGAAAGTATAGTCTTAAACCTCACTTTCTTGTAAAGGTCCCTATGTATATGTAAAATTAATGAAACTTTTATGTGCTTCTCTTGTTAATCAACTATTAATTGGGCTCCTAGATCCAACCAAAGAGCACATATAAGAACTATGTGGGGCACAGGGGTATTCCTCTGTGTCTTGCACTATGATACCAAATAATTTAATAAAAAGTGGAAATCAATCAAATAATCGATTCTTTCATTTCCAGAATTATCAAGTAATGTATTAAAAGCAATGTGACTATTTTTGCTAGTGAGATACAATCAAACACAATTCAGTAACTCTTGTATAACAGTAAAAATAATTGTTATCACCAAGCCTTATCATTTAACTGGGTATTTAAACCAAAAGTGTTCATGTCAGTTGAACTGATTTGATAAACGTCCCCAAATCCTCACATCAGTTTTTAAAATTTTGGTAAATCAGGTCGCCTTTGTGTTGTATAGAAGTTGCTTTTTCCCATTCTGCTCACATTTATTTATGTGCTTAAATGACTTATTTCTCAACAGGCACAGGAGTAAAGTGTACAACATACCATAACCACCAGATGGAAAATGAAAATTCCATTACTAACACGCATGTAGCCCCATGTGGAACCAATCTGTTTCCTATTGACATTCAATCATTCAACATTCAAATATATTTAATGCATACAGTTTCTATTCTAGGGACTGTGCTTTGAATGTAATGGTGAATTGTGACCTGCAATCAGTTTTTTGAGGAGACCTTCACAAAAATATAACATTGCAGTACACTGTGTTATATATATAATGTTAGAGATGTGCAGAGAACAGAGGATAGCCAGCTCAGTTTGCAAGTAAAAGCTTAGAGTTAGAGAAACACATTTAAGTTGGTGGTACTTAAACTCAGTTTAGCGTGTGCATGGAAGAAGAAACAATATAAAAGAACACATTGGAATGAGATAACATACATTGTATGTGAGGGATGGGTGATAAAAATCGTTCAGTTTGTTGGAGTTCAAAGTGTGACACACTGACAGATAAAATTTGTGTCTGCAGGAGCCGGCGATGTGGCGCAGTGAGTTAAAGCCCAGGCCTGCAGTGCCGGCATCCCATATGGGCGCCAGTTCTAGTACCGGCTGCTCCTCTTCTGATCCAGCTCTCTGCTATGGCCTGGGAAAGCAGTAGAAGATGACCCAAGTTCTTGGGCCCCTGCACCTGTGTGGGAGACCCAGAGGAAGCTCCTGGCTCCTGCCTTCAGATCAGCTCATCTCTGGCTGTTTTGGTCATTTGGGGAGTGAACCAGCAATGGGAGACCTCTCTCTCGCTCTCTGACTCTACTTCTCTCTTTAACTCCATATTTCAAATAAATACAAATAAGTCTTTTTTAAAATGTGTGCCTGCAGAAATAATTAGAAGTATCTCTTGGAAGGCCTGGTGGGTAATATTGAGGAATTTAAAATTCATTTTGCTAATATTATGAATTATATTAATAGATTTCCTAATACTAAAGCAGAATTGTTTTCTGAGAATGAGCTCCACATGTGTTGATTCATTGTATTTGCTAAAAATTTTTGTAGGCTATTCACATTGATATTCATGGGTAAGATTGATCTAGTGGCTCATTATTTTTATATTGCAACATCTATGTCAGGCATTGATATTGGTGGTATGCCCACTTAGTAAGACACTGCAAATTTTCTTTTCCCATCTATGTCAGTAGTTCTCCAACTTGCACACCCATAAAGACTCATTTGTGAAGCTTATAAGAATGTAGATTCCCAGACCTTACTTTTAGAAGCTATAGGTTAACAATTCTGAATATAAAAAGCAATTTCAAATACCCCAGGTGCTCGTGAATTAGATGGTTTAGGAGTCAGACTTATTGAATAACAACATTATAAGCCCTTGACCAGTATAAATAACGTTGGAGTTACCTTTTTCTTATGTATTTCATAGAAATTTTTTGTCAAAGCAATCAGACATTTTAAGAGGTGAGCACTTTGATGGCTCAATGTTTTTCCAGGGTAATTTTTCTGTTTACATATCCCATGTCTTCTGGGATTAATTTTATTAATATATGTATTCCCCCAAATCATTCATTGCATTCAGGTTTCCTTCCTTCCTTCCTCCCTCTGTCTCTCCCTTTCTCCCTTTCTCCCTCCCTCCCTCCCTCTCTCTCCCTCTCTCTCTTTTCCTTCCTTCCTTCCTTCCTTCCTTCCTTCATTCCTTCCTTCCTTCCTTTTCTTCCTTCCTTCCCTTCCTTCCCTTCCTTCCTTCCTTCTTTCCTTCCTTTCATTTGATTCTCAACATCAAGCTGTATGACACACTACCATTTTTAGGTTTAGAAGCCAGCATTCTTTGTAGCTCTTATTTTGTGGTTAGGTGCTAACAATTTTTTAAAAGATTAATTTGTTTATTTGAAAGGCAGAGTGAGAGAGAGAGAGAGAGATTTTCCATCTGCTGGTTTACTCCCCAAATGGTTGCAATGCCAGTACCGGGCCAGGATGAAGCTAAGAGCCAGGAGTTCTTCCAGGTCTACCACATAGGCTCAAACACTTTGACCATCCTCCAGTGTTTTCACAGGTGCATTAGCACGGAGCTGGATTAGAAGTGGAACAGTTGGTCTCAGTGCCTACACTGGATGCCACTGCTGCAGGCCATGGCTTTAACCCTCTATGCAACAGCACCAGCACCTGTTTTATTTTTCTAAAAATGAGTGTTAATAAAGAATTTAGATTTCATGAATTTCATAGGTACAATTCGAAGAAGTTAATCATATTTCCCCCACTTCCTCTCTTTGTCCCTCAATCCCCCTCCTTTCTTTTTTTAAAAATTTTTACAAAAATATAATTTGAATTCACTCTATAATCACATACTTAAAGCACCACTAATCATAATATTCAACATGAAAAACTAGAAAGATCACAGTTTCATAGGAGTATAAACAAGGGCTAAAAACAATCAAATCACAAGATGTCCATTTCATTCCTGTACATTTTTTTGCATCCTGTATTAGCTACCACATATCAGAGAAAACGTATGATGTTTGCCTTTTGGGGACTAGCTTATTTCACTAAGCATAATGGCTTCCAGTTGCACCAAATGTGTTTTCTGAGAGTTGAGCTAAGCATTGTTATTATTTGAATTTCATCTGTATTTGTTGTTACTTCTGCAGACTAGTTCCTAACTTGGTGTAATTTTATTACCATCTACTTCCAGATTTTATAAGATTTTGGTTTTTCTGCTTGAAGATATTTAAGAAGTTTATTTTTAAAGCTTGCTTACACTTTATAATTAAAAATGTTTACAAAGAGAAAAATTAAACACTTGTAAGTATACATTTTGATGAATTTTCACAAAGTGAATACACTTATTAACCTATTCTAGATCATGAAGTAGAATATTTGCATATCATAAAGGTTCATTTGTATACCTCCCCAAAGGTAATCACTGTTCTGACCTCAAACACCATATATGTGTCTACTCTTTTGTGACTGCCTTCTTGAAATTAACATTATACCTTAGATACTTATCCATATCCTCAAATATAGAAGTATTTCAATTCCCACTGCTATATATTATTTTATGAAATGTATCTTATTTCTGGGGCTGGTGCTGTGGAACAGTGGGTTAATGCCCTGGCCTGAAGTGCAGGCATCCCATGTGGGCGCCGGTTGGAGTCCTGGCTGCTCCTCTTCTGGTCCAGCTCTCTGCTATGGCCTGGGAGGGCAGTGGAGGATGGCCCAAGTCCTTGGGCCCTTGCACCCACATGGGAGACCCGGAAGAAGCTCCTGGCTCCTGGCTTCGGATCGATGCAGCTCCAGCCTTTGTGGCCATCTGGGGAGTGAACCATCAGACAGAAGACCTCTCTCTCTCTGCCTCTCCTCTCTCTCTCTGTGCAACTCTGACTTTCAAATAAATAAATAAATCTTTAAAAAAAAAGAAATGCATCTTATTTCTATTGTCCAACTGAACATTTTTGCTTTTTGTTTTACTTTTAATGTTATCTTTCTCCAGTCAGAATAAGATTTGTATTTTTTCTACTATTTTGAATTTATTGACCTTTTCTTTGAAATGAGTTATTATAAATTTACCAAGCTGCCCAAAGGAAGTTATATTTTCTGTTTTCAGGATATGTACTTCAATGATTATTTTATTAAATTTGTTGAAAATATGTAAGTCCTCTGCATTATTACCTATTTTATATGTGATTTTTCCTAGGCTGAGGGAAATATGTTAAAAATTCCTAGAAATTAATATATTTCTATTTTACTTTATGTCTCATATAATTTTTGCTTTGTATATTCTGGAAGGGGGA